>NW_006205575.1:865537-888159 GCF_000334495.1 Tupaia belangeri chinensis
GAGAGTGGGAGATGGCAGAGGGGAAGAGATAGGGAATCAGGGATGGGGGAAGGGGAAAGCAAAACATACAGGAAACAAGAAATGGAAAATTATTTGTTGACAATAACATGTATGTTGATGTGCTTGATTGAGCCAATATACAGTGTACTCTGGATAGAAAATCTCATTTTGTATGCTGTAATGATGTATAGTGACCCAAAGCAGAGGAGAGGTTATCTCTCAAAAAAAAAAAAAAAAAAAAGAAAAAAAGATGAGATTTTTGGCTGACTGTCGTTGAGCTCTCACTGTGGCCAGGCTTCTGCTCAACCTCTATAGAAAATGTCCATTTTAGGGACCAGCAGTTAGTTAGCATAATGGCTATGTCGCTGGACTCTCCCATGTAGTTTACCGCAATTCAAGTCCCAGACCTGGTGGCTTAAACTCATGCCAGGCACGTGTGCATGCGTGCCCAAGATCCTGAAAGGAGAATGGAGAAGGAATTGCGGCGTGGCCATCCCCCCTGGGGGGTGACTTCTTGCTTTCTGTCTCTCTGTCTCTGTCTTTCTGGTGAGCACATGTACCCTATAGCAAAAATCTCTCCAAAAAAAGAAAACAGAAAATGTCCATTTTAATCCTCATTATCACAAGTGTGATACTATTATTTCAGATGATCCAGAGATCCCAGATAATCATACTGTGGTTGAAAGACAAGTCAGATACCTACCCAAAGGGGCACAGGTGAGGCGCTAGGACTCAAATCCAGAAATCCAATCCTGTGAGAGGTGTAAATACCTCGTTTAGGAGCACTGGTGGTTACACATAGGCGGGTTAGGCAAGGGCCAGATGAGAACTAGGGAGAACTCTGGACATTTGGCTGTCTTTTTACTTATTTGCACTAAGAAATACAGTTCTCTGGTCTTGAGCCCTGGCTGTGTTTTGCTAGCAGCCTCAGGGCTAGTGGTGGCCACAATCATTCTGCAAGCTGACAAATCAAAAACCACTCTGGGAGCGTCACAATGCAACAGAGTGCTAAATCCTGCTGCAAAGGGTCTTTTCTTCAGGGAGAAATGCCACAGCAGGCTGCTATTCTGAGAAGCAGCTTTCCACACCCACACCCAGCCTACCCCTCAATTGTTGCTGTTTGCTTCCTGCTCCAGAGAAGGCTAAAGATACATTATCTACCTACACACAGCAATTGTTGTGTGTCAGCCCTGTCTCACCCTGGAGCTGTCAGGCTTGGGTTGTTATCAGTGCATAACCGAAAGGCATTATTAGTATAGACGTGTTCCAGAAGTGACTTGCGTGAAAATGATTTGAGGGGGCAGATGCCTGAGCACATGATGCTGTTATACTTCAAAAGCCTTCCTTGGCAACAAGTTCTGGGAGTTCTGAGCTCCCACCTAATATCCCCAGGCCATAGGAAATCTTTCTGCAAGAACCCCAGCCCCTTTACCGGATTGTGCCAAATGAGAGCCTAATTGAGGTGCCTGGACAGAAGATTCATTTCTAAGAGGGGCCACTCCATCCTACTGTCAAGATACAACTAAGGGCCCAGCCACTGTGTTGCAGTAATAATGCAAGTGCGCTGAAGCCATATAGAATATACCACAGTTCAGAACCCAGGTCAGCCTGAAAACACTGGGCACCAAAAATTCTGAAGAACTAGAAGGTTTGGAAAAGGGGATTGTGGCATGATGGGACCTTGCCAAGATCTCTCTCTCTCTCTCTCTCTCTAGGGATTAGCAGTTAGCGTAATAGCTATGTTGCTTAACTCCCATGTAGTCAACTGGGGTTCGAGGCCCAGACCTGGAGGCTTAAACTCACACTGGGAACATGTCCATGCGTGCCCAAGATCCCAAGAGGATAATGGAGGAGAAGGGATTGCAGCATGGTCATCCCCCCTGGGGGGTGATTTCTCGTTTTCTTTCTGTCTGTCTCTCTTTGTCTTTCTAGTGAGTGCATGCGTCCTATAGCAAAAAAACTCTTCAAAAAAAAAATCTCTCTCTCTCCCTCTGTCATGTGTGCACACACTCTTTACTATAATAATAATAGATAAGGTTAGGTTGAGGTGACAGTGAGCTTTTTAGGAAACAGCATGAACCCTGCTGTTTCTTCTACAACTAAAAAAATTTGACAGTGAACCCCAAAGCCGAGGGGCGGTTACCTCTCCAAGAAGAAACAAACCAGTCCTTATGGGGGAGTATCGAAATATCTGAAGTGCTAAACAATGTGGACCCTAACCTCATGTGTATTGATGTTAGAGAGTCTGGTGAGAAATCAGTAATAATTGTGCTAATCAGGTTAAGGACTCTGGGGCTTACATGTTTTGATGATGATGACTAAAAACATCATCATCATTCACACCTGCTGGACTCTGATCTAATTATTTTACATATACATTTAACATTTGCCATAGACCAATACGGTTTACATTTTACAGATGTAGATAGCATGGCATAGAAAGCTTAGGTTACCCTAGATCACAGAGCTAGAACACGGCAGAGCTGGAACTTGAACCCAGAAAGTCCAAGAAAAACTATGGCAGTTCCAAGTAGGTAAGGGAGCAGAGGGGGCCACCACAGATTTCTCAGAGAAGACACCAGTCCCTGAGTACCTAGGGTAAGGGGCTTTGGGGGACTCTCTGTTGCAGAAATATAGGTGTTGATTTTCTTTCCTTTAACAAGGCTGCCTCCTACGGCCTGAATACCAGGTGCCTGCAGACCCTAAGGACAGTTCGGCAAGAGAATTCCCCCAGGTTTTCAGCTGAGAGCTGGAGTCAGAAAAGTGTGTCATCTTTAATGTAAGGAGCTCTGACACCAGGGTCACTTGTAAATGTGTTATGTTGCCCTGCTTCGTGAGTTGAGTCAACTAATTCTTTCACCTCCAAAATCAAAGACTTTCTCTACATGTGCGAGGGAGGGAGAGCATGAGTCACCTGCCCAGGCTGAATTGGAAGAGGCCTATCTCCATAGGCCTCAGCAGGATTTTGCTTTTGTTTGCTTCTACTGTGAACCTGTGTCTTCTCCTCGCTGGCCACTGCCCAAAGCAGGCCCAACAACAATACACCCAGAGCCAGCTCAGCATGTCTTCAAGACTAGCTGGTCATTTACTAGATGGTCAGCCTAATTGAATCCCCAAACCAGAAGCAATGTTCATATCATATCTCTAAATTAAAAAGTATTACACAGCATTATAAAACACTGTACAAGTTATGACAGCATTTTGGGAGAAAAGAAGATGGTTCTTATGTTTCTGTATATCTTACAAGTGAGATACTGATTGCCTTTTGCTCTAGACTGTTTTTTTAAGGATGTTTGTATAACTTAAAGTTGTGGACAATAGAGTTAGTGTCTTCTTCCAAAGCAAAAAGCAGGCTTGCTCATTGGCCATTATAAAAGGTTTGACTTCCTTAAACTCAGGGTTCATCTGTATAAGGCAACCCACTGCCTGTGCAGGTGTCGTCAGGCCCCATTAAAATTGACTGTAAGGATTAGGGTTCAGGGAATCCACTCAAAATTGCTGTCTAGCAGCTGAGTTTGCTATAATAAACTGTTTTTCTTTGTTCAGAAATCTCATGTCTTCTGCCAGCAATAGTGACACTGTGATCACCTAGCTTGTTAGTTTGCAAGCAGGGCCACATTTTGGACCTGTCACCATTTGTGACTTAGCCAGTGGGTTCTAAAATGATACAGTCTACTTTTCAGTGCCCCCAGTCTGAGGGGCACTGTCCATTCCAGTCACCCAGCTGAGGTTTCTTATTTCTTTTCTGTGAATAATTTTGGTAAATAATGACTGAATGGGGGGTATACAAGTAACTATCTTAATCTGCTGAAAATAAATTAAGAGAAAATGATAAGAGTAATGGTGACTCAAGGATCTTTCATAAAATTCATAAAATGGTTAGGAAGTAAAGAGTGCAAGTAAAAAAAAAAAAGAGTGCAAGTAAACAGGAAATAAAGGATTCTTTGACATAAAAATGGAAAACATTAAAATACTGCTATAGCCAAGGAGGGTTGCAGAAAGAATTGAAGAGAAGAGATGAGTGACAGCCTACCTATGCCACTGGGAACGCATCCTCACTGGGGATGTGCCAAGAAGACCAAAGAGCACTGATATTATGTGGAGCTTCTATCCCCAGGACTGCATCTTCGAAACCGCATACACCTTATTCCATCATACGGCACAGGTTATCAGTACCATAGAAATTTATAAACTGGAATTCATTTCTGATTCTAGCTTTGCAGTAGGATAAAAGAGCATGTATAAATTTGGCTGTATTGAGACTTTCTCCTAAAATACTGCTGGAGGAAAAAAAGTAATTGTCAAGGATCTTTCATAAAATTTATAAAAAGGGTTGGGAATAAAAAGTGCAAATAAAAAAAAAAAAAGAGTGCAAGTAAACAGGAAATAAAGGATTCTTTGACATAAAAATGGAAAACATTAAAATACTGCTATAGCCAAGGAGGGTTGCAGAAAGAATTGAAGAGAAGAGATGAGTGACAGCCTACCTATGCCACTGGGAACGCATCCTCACTGGGGATGTGCCAAGAAGACCAAAGAGCACTGATATTATGTGGAGCTTCTATCCCCAGGACTGCATCTTCGAAACCGCATACACCTTATTCCATCATACGGCACAGGTTATCAGTACCATAGAAATTTATAAACTGGAATTCATTTCTGATTCTAGCTTTGCAGTAGGATAAAAGAGCATGTATAAATTTGGCTGTATTGAGACTTTCTCCTAAAATACTGCTGGAGGAAAAAAAGTAATTGTAAGGTTTAGTCAAAAAAACATTTGGCACATTATTCCCTTTCATTTTTGTCTTTAGCTCTGGGAAGGGATGACCATGCGACAAACAATAACCTCTGAAAATAGAGCACTCAAGAAAAGAGTTTAGTAATCAAACTGCATGACTCAAATTTTCCAGTACAATCATCATGCTACCTGGTAACTAGGCATATACAAATCGTGTAAATGAATGTAATTAGTGTTACTTTGATAAGAAAGCAAAAAAAGCTCAAGGTTTGCAGTGCTTTCCCTCTCTCTCCTTTCCAGGATTCTTTATTCAACCTCATGTATCAAGGACACTAAAGGACACACAGTGGAGCTTCCACACTATAGAATCAAGCTTTTAGTGTCTAGGGAAAAAGGGCCCAAACTGAGTTCCTATTCTTGTTTCCCTTTAGAATGGAGAAAGGTACTTCAGATAAACCCAATGTTCTTTTTGTTTTTGTTTGTTTTTTTTTTTTTTTTTGGAGAGGTTTTTCGCTATAGGGCGCGTGCGCTCGCCAGACAGACAGAGAGACATAGAGACAGAAAGCGAGAAATCACTCCCCAGGGGGGATGGTCACGCTGCAATCCCTTCTCCTCCATTCTCCTCTCGGGATCTTGGGCACGCACGCACATGCGCCCGGCGTGGGTTTTAAGCCACCAGGTCTGGGACACGAACCGCGGTTGACTATGTGGCAGTCCAGCAACATAGCCATTACGCTAACTGCTGGTTCCCAACCCAGTGTTCTTCAAGAAGAAAGAGCATTAGAAGAAACGCAAGCCTGGGACTAACGGACAGTGAGAGTCAAACAGGTTCAGCTCAATTTAGCAAAATAGAGGAATGGAATCCCAAATTGGAAATAAAGAGTATGCATGATTCTTGCCCTTGATATTCTTAAAGAAACTCTCAGCAGAGAAAAATGCCTCAAAGATAGAGGTCAGTCATGGGAGAATCTTAGTCCCAGACTTGATCAGGACTTTTTTCCCATTTACCACCTACAGTGCAGTCAAATTACCATTCTCTTACACTGTCTCCCTCTGTCTCTGCTCTCTCACACACACATTCACACACTCATATGTTCTTCTTTATTGCAACACATGGGTCCTAAATCTTATCCTGTACGTATACAGTCAGTCCTTCCTACCTGCAGGGTGCACGTCCACAGATTCAACAATGGGGAATGGAAAATGATCCATTGTTGCTGACATGTACTACATAATTAATCCCAGTATGGCTGTGTCTATACTAAATAGTATATACTATCTTTTTCTTTCATTATTCTCTAAACAATAGAGCATAGTAACCATTTATATAGCATTTACATTGTATTAAGTATTATAAGCAATCTAGAAATGGTTTAAAGTATACAGGATGACGTGTGGATTCTACACAAATACTACGTCATTTCATATGAGGGACTTGAGCATCACAGATTTGGGGTCCACCAAGGTCCTGTCCCTGGGACACTGAGGAATGACTACTTCATGGCTATTAACACCTGCATCTACAGTTTGGTAAACACTTTTCAAGGGAATCTTCTATTTCACACAGTCCTCTCAGTTTTCTGAGAGCTCAAGAACCCTGCTTCATTACACTGGATCATAAAATCCACACAATGACTTTCTAAGGATTTCTAACAAACCCCATTTCTTCCGTTTAAGGGGTTCTCTTCTGGACTTGCCATTTTTTCATAATGGTTTCATTGAAATATAATTCACATACTCTAAAATTCACCCACTTAAAGGTTCAATTCAATGTTTTTCAGTACACTCAAAAGTTGTGTGACTATTACCCCAATCAATTTTAGAACATTTGCATCACCTCCAGGAAAAAAATCTCGCCATTATCCGTCAACCTTCCACACCATATCTTGACTTAGCCCTTGCCAACCACTAATCTATTTTCTGTCTCTATGGATTCTTGGCAATTCTGGACATTTATCATAAATGGAATTATACCATATGTGATATTTTGACTGGCTTCTTTCACTTAGCATAATGTTTTCAGTGTCCACTCATGTTGTTGCATATATCAATATCTTTTTACTAATGAATAATATTCCATGTATTGAAATCCACATTTTATTTATTTACTCATCATTGATGGATATTTGAATTTGTCCCATTTTTTATGGTTATGAACAATGCTGCTATGAGTATTCATGTACAAGCTTTTCTGTAAACATGTTTTCATTTCTGAGTATATCTACTAGTGGAACTGCTGGGCCATATAGTCAGTCTATGTTTAACATTTTGAGAAACTCTAAGACTCTTCTAAAAAGAGCTGTTGTGTGTACCTTTTTAAATTTCCACCAGCAGTGTCAGAGGGTTCCAATATCTCTTGGTCAACACTACTATTTGTTTTTGATTTTTGCTATCCTAATGGCGGTGAAATGGTATCTCATTGTGGCTTCTGTTTATATGTTTTCTGATGCTAATAATTCACAATATCTTTACATGTGCTCATTTACCAACTGTGTACCTTCTTCAGAGAAATATCTGTCAGAAATTTTGTCTGTTTTTAAATCAAGTTTCCTTTATTATTGAGCTGTAAGATCTATTTATGTATTCTAGATACAATTTCTTATATATTATCTGCAATTATTTTATACCAGTTCTGTATGTTGTCCTCTTGTTTTCTTGATCATGTCATTTGAGGCAAACAAACAAAAAAATAAAGTCCAATTTATCTATTTTTTTTTATTTTTGAGTGAACTTTTTCATATTAAAAAATTGTCTAATTCAAGGTCGCAAATATTTATGCCTATGTTTTATTATAAGAGGTTCATAGTTTTAGCTCTTACATTTATATCTTTGATCTATTTTTACTTAACTTTTGTATATGATGTGATGTAGGAGATTTAACTTCATTCTTTTACACATGGGTATCTAGTTGTCCCAGTATCATTTGTTGAATGATTTCACTGTGTAAGAGAACTTCCAACAATTTATGAATTTGTAATACTTCAATGTTGTTCCTGATGAACAGCTTTCAGGTTTGTTTCTTTTGTTTCTTTAAAATTTGGGAGGGGAGGATAGAGTGGTGGAATGTGGGGAACCTGGTGACGGGAGCACTTCCTCTTTAAAAAGAATTACAGCAGTTGTCACAGGCCAAGCCTAGAAATAATTATTCTCCTGGTGGAGATTTTATATATAAAATTATGTATATGTGTGTGTGTGTGTGTGTATATATATATATATATATATATGTGTGTGTGTGTGTGTGTGTGTGTATATAATTTTTTAAATGTCTGTGTACTTAGGACCAGCAGATGGCATAATGGCTACATCACTGAACTCCCACATAGTCAAGTGTGCTTTGAATCCTGGACCTAGCAGCTTAAAACGCATGCTGGGTGCATGTGTGTGTGTGCCCAAAATCCCTAGAGGAGAATGGAGGAGAGGGGATTGCAACATGAACATGCCCCTGGGGGTGATTTCTCACTTTCTGTCTCTCTGTTTCTCTCTGTCTCTCTGGAGAGCACATGAACACTGTAGCAAAAATCTCTCTCTAAAAAAAAGTCTGTGTACTATTCAATTATTTGCAGAACTATTTACTGAAGAAAGCAAGCTCTTAGGATGTGAGGAAAGCACCACCCTGGGGGGGAAAAATACATTTTATTCTATGAGCTTCTAACATTCCTTTCCTTGGTAGTTCTTTGTTACACCCATTCTTCCTAGTACCAAGAAAGTTTGTTAATAAAAACCTGTTTCCAAACCTGTTTTCTGCCTTCTAAAAGGGTATAGCTCCTCAGATGTTGAGAGTCAGAAATAATTTGGTCTTCAGATTATGCACAGACAAGATTGCCACTGTAAAATGTAAATTTGCTGCAAATTAAAAACTAATGCAATTGCCCCCAGGGTGAAATTGTGCTTAATGCTCTATTTTCTTTAAAAGTTCAGCCTTTCAGGAAGGGCTTTACAGTTTAACAAACTATATAATATAGGGCTAGACAATGGTGTAGAGGTTAAGGTGCTGTATCCTACGGGCTAACCACTCACATATTGGTGGCTTGAGAAACATGCCAGGCACATGTGCATGGATGCCCCAGATCTCAAAATCAAGGAGAAATGGAGGAAAAGGGATGACAGTGTGACTATCCCCCATGAATGGTGTTTTCTCATTTTCATTCTCTCTCTATCTCTTTCTCTCTCGCACAAGCACACACATCCTCTAGCAAATTTTTAAAAATTAAGTGTATGTAATAAAACACAGTGTATAAATTTAAGGCATTTGAAGGAAGATTCCATAAAATAAAAAAATAAATGAGCAGGGGTCAGCAGGTGGCGTGGTAGTTAAGAGTGCTAGACTCCCACATGGCCAATAGTGGTTCGAGTCCTGGACCTGGAGGCTTGGTTTCTCTCTCTCACTCTGTCCCTCTCTGGTCAAATTAAAATAAATAAATAAGGTTAAATAAAATAATTATTTAAATAAATAAATAAATAATAAATAAGCAAATGTAATCTTTTTTGCAAGTTTCAGTTCTTTTGCTATTATGAAAGAATCTGTTCAAATTTCAAATATCTTTATCAGCAGCTATTCCTCTTCCAACATTTTTTAAAAAGAGGTGTAACGAAGTTGCCTGCACCTGCAGTAATAAACTCATATCCCAGTGTTCCAGAAACATAATGCAATCATAGTTTGCAAACGCGAATTTAGGGAAGACACTAGACTCAGTAAATAGAGATTTATGAGATTGTCTCATTAATATTGCTTCGAACCTAGATATTGCACAAAAGGGGTGAAATGAAATCTTTTATAGCATTTTGAATATCCAGCTCATAATGAGATATGTAAATGCTGCAAATCAGAAAGTAATAATGCTTTTCATACTAATAGGAAAGCTCAATCCCATTTATTCTATATTTGGTTCAATTTGTTATATGAGGGCTATAGTCACACCAGTCACCATTTTGCAGGGCATAAAATGGGAGCATATATTAATGTTTCTTTTCTTAATTTAATGTTTCCATCATGCCAATCAAATAAACATCCACACGGAAAATGTATATGGTCTAGGCGGAGCAGAAATGTATTTTCATTAAAAGTGCTAGGCCACTTTTGTTTGAGTAGCCCAAAGGAAAAAAGCAAATATCTCTACGTATTAAAGACATACTGGAGGGCAAAACCCAGAAGAGCATACTTTTTTCTTTTAAAAAATTGTGTTACGTTTTGCAATATATATCTGTGGGTGAGCATGTTTCAAAAAACATGGAACCAGGGAACCAGCAGTTAGCGTAATGGCTATGTCACTGGACTCCCACGTAGTTGACTGTGGTTCACGTCCCAGACCCGGTGGCTTAAAACTCACGCCGGGCGCGTGTGCGTGCGTGCCCAAGATCCCGAGAGGAGAATGGAGAAGAAGGGATTGCGGCGTGACCATCCCTCCTGGGGGGTGACTTCTCACTTTCTGTCTCTCTGTCTCTCTGTCTGTCTGGCAAGCACACGTGCCCTATAGTGAAAACCTCTCCAAAAAATAAATAAATAAATAAATAAATAAATAAATAAATAAATAAATAAATAAATAAATAAATAAATAAATAAATAAATAAATAAATAAATAAATAAATAAATAAATAAATAAATAAATAAATAAATAAATAAATAAATAAATAAATAAATAAATAAATAAAACAAAACAAAAAATACTCCACCAGGACTAAACAAGACCAGATGTTTAGAGAATATAAATACATGTAAAACTTAACTTTCTATACACTGTTCTCTATAGAATAATCATTACTACCTCAAGTATATTGGTGATTTATTTGAAATACGCTTATCCTGGATCCTTCAGTGTATATGTGCCTGAACAATTAAACGTTTCATGTCTAGGGCTTCTCTCATATCTTTCAGCAAATATCCTAACTAGCATATAGAGTGCATCAGGTTTTTGTTGTTGTTGTTCATTTTGATTGTTTAGTTTAGTCTATTTCTTCTGTGAGTGCTAGAGAGAAAAAGAAATTACACTCTCATCAAGGTCTTGACACTGCCATCCAACCTCAGCCTTCAGCCAGCCCCACGCAGATCATGGGCAATTGTGCCTGGCATGCTCAGGGATATCTGCAGACATGAACTGGGAAGTGGGGTTGCCTCACAAAGCATTATGTTTTACCACTATGCCACCATCTAATCCCCTCATCAGATTTTTAAAAATAATGAACTTAACTTCAATGGGCAATTCAGAGGAATTAAAATGGAAAGTAAGAGCTTTATTTCTACAATTACTTATGTGGCAGAATAACTTGACTCAGAAATTACCCTGGGCTGTTTTTTCTCATCCACTTTCAAGAAGAAAGTCTCAATGGCATTCTTCCCTCCCAGTTTCAAGGAGTTAAGGGCTTCTCTTTTCTTAGAACAGAGTATGGAGAAGTTGGATCTAGTCTACCACATGTTAAATTCCACATCACAGGACCAGCAGGTGGTATAATGGTTACATTGCTAGGCTCCCACATAGTCAACTACAGTTCAAGTCCTGGACCTGGCACCTTAAAATACACACCAGACATGTGTACGTGCATAACCAAAATCTCAAGAGAAGAATGGAAGAGAAGAGACGGGTGTGGCCATCCCCCCCAGGGGCATAATTTCTCCCTTTTTGTCTCTCTGTCTCTCAGGCGAGCACATGAGTCCTATAGCAAAAATAAATAAATAAATAAAAATAAAGTGTATTAATATTCCTTGGCGCAAATTATTATCAATCCAAGCTAAAATTAATTAAATTTTTTTAAATGATGTGATGGGGTCAGCAGGTGGCACAGTGGTTGGAGCACTGGACCCCCACATGGCCAAACACACTTCGTGTCCCAGACCTGGCAGCTTGCTCTCTCACTTTCTTCTTTTTCTCTCTCTCTCTGTCTCTGGTGAGCACATATGCTCTATACCAAGTTAAAAATGAATAATAATAATAAATTTAATTTAATTTTTAAAATAATTCTTAAAAAAATAGTGATGTGATATAGCTAGTGCCCACGTGTTATGACACAAGTTCACATATACTACATTTGTTTAATGTTTAATTCTCTCTCTAGAACCTAAGCTTCATAAAGGCTAGAACAAAATATGTTTTGTGCACCACTGCATTCTACACCATATTGTATATACCCAATAAATAGTTGTATAAAGAAGGGGACAAGGGAGGAAGTAGAAAAGGGGAAATAAAAAGGAAAATGGAAAGGAGGGAGATAAAATAACAAACTATCCACCCTGAAGATTCACACCCCATGGGCTCCATATAACCTTGCTCCAAGATGTCACAGGCTCAGTGACATCTCCAAGACTAGACAAAGCGCCAATATGGAATAACTACACCAGATTCCTGTCTTCTGAAGCTAACATAAATTATATGTTTAAAAATACTCAAGACAAACACTGTGCTAAACCATAAATCAAGAGCTGACAACTGTAGGTGCTTGGCTCATGAAGGCTCTGTATCAAGTGTTCATGCAGGAGGGTAGGCAGGGGGTTCAAAATCTCCCAAGGCAATGCTGTTCCTTATAAATGAGCAATCTGAGGTGCGGTCAGGTTAGTAAGCCTCCACTGAAATAACCAGGATCATGACTGATGACTTCTGACATCTAATCTTATTACTTTGATCTACACCACCCGCTTCTCACTATGTGAAGTCTTTGTGATAGGTTTCT
Source organism: Tupaia belangeri chinensis (assembly GCF_000334495.1). NCBI lineage: Eukaryota > Metazoa > Chordata > Mammalia > Scandentia > Tupaiidae > Tupaia > Tupaia belangeri. The sequence continues at coordinate 877,935 of NW_006205575.1, forward strand.
TCAGGAAAATTGCATGAAAGAAAGGGTGAGGAGAAAGGGATTTTACGCATCTGACTATAAACACAATGGAATGGTAAAAAGTGACTGAAGGCATATGGCAGACTGAGGGTCCTAAAACCGCCTGCTATATGACATCTAATACTCAAAATAGATATAAATAAATGATAGATTAATGGATGCTTTTAATTGAATGTCCAAGGTTATAAGAAGATGAGAGAATTTGATCAAATCATGGAACATGTGTCTAGGAAAGTAAGCAAGTGTGGACACGGGGCATCCGTGGGCACATATGGACACTGGTGGCCTGCAGCACTGGGGCACAGAGGAACTACAAATGTGGCTTGGGCCAGCACACTGAGTCTTGAGCATGTGAAAGAAGGGGACACATAAATCTAGGAATGGGTACGTTGTCAGAAAAAGGATGAACTAGGAAAAGAAGATGGAGGAAGCAATGGAGACCACAAGAAAAATACTATCCATCTCTACCTTCATTCTAGAAGCTGGGAGTAAAAAAGTTTATTCTGGCAGTTTGTGTCTATTAGCTAGGCCTTCTATGGTGGTAAGGCTCAAATGTGCCTTATTTATATGGTTCTTTAAAAATAATAATACAGAGGGACCAGCAGTTGGTGTAATGGCTATGTCGCTGTAGTCGACCACGATATGAGTCCCAGATCCGGTGGCTTGAACTCATGCCAGGTGCGTGTGAGTGCATGCCCAGAATCCTGAAAAGAGAATGTAGGAGAAGGGATTGTGGCATGGCCATCCCTCCTGTGGGGTTATTTCTCACTTTCTGTCTCTGTTTCTCTCTGTCTTTCTGGCGAGTGAACATGCCCTATAGCAAAAACCTCTCCAAAATAATAATAATGGTAATTATAATAATAGTAATAAACTGTGGGTTTAATGACCCCTGGTCTATGACACCCATAGAAACCTGATAAAAGGAAACACAAATCATTCCTGAAAACAGCAGCCCAAGACTCTACTGATTTCAAGAAAAATTTTCATCACAGAGATGCGCACACACACACATCATCGCAAAACACAAAAGTCACCATGAACTCAAATCATCAAAAACAAACTATAACAAAATTAACCTGCAAATATTTTAGATAGGTCAGTATTTCAAATATTAAATGACAAGATACATAATTCAATTATAATTTATTTAAAGAAGCAGAAAAAGTTTAAAAACTAAGGAGCAACAAACCATCAAAAGTTGAATAAAATGAAACAGAACTTTTAGAAAGAAAAAATTAAACAAATGAAATTTAAAACTCAATGGAAGAGGTTTGTGGGGAGAGAAAGATAAATAGGTGGAGTACAATGGATTTTTACGGCAGTGAAACTATTCCATCTGATCTCATAATGATGGATACAAGTCATTACTTATTTGTCAAAACCCACAGAATATACGTAAAAGTGAGCCCTGGCCTAGTTCATGACCTAAGGGTGTAGGAATGTTGCTTCCACATGGCTGACTTTGTGGTTTAAATCTTGGAACCAGCAGCTTGAAAAATGTGCTAGACATATGTGCATGTATGTCCACAATTTTGAAAGGAGAAGAAATAAAGAAGGGATTCCAGGATGACTATTCCCCAATGGAGAGGTATACTTTCTTCCTTTCCCCTTCTTTCTCTCTGCCTCTCTGTCTCTCTTTGGCAAGAATAAGCACCCTCTGGAAAAATAAAAGTGAACTCTAATATCAACTATTAGAGTTGATTGATAATGATGCATTGTCAGTTTGTCGATTGTAATAAACGTATCACACTGGTATGGGAAGTTGATGGAGAGGCTGCAAGTGTGTATGGCAAGAATTTGTATGGGAACGCTGTGTGCTTTCCATTCAGTTTTGCTGTGGACTTATAAAATTGCTTTAAAAAATAAAGTCTGTTGATTTTTTGAGAAAAGAAACCATGGGGAAAAAAACCTTAATGGGTGAGTTAAACAGTAGATTAGACTTATAGAGAACTACTGAACTAGAAAGAAATTATATCCAATGCAACATAAAGAGGCCCCCCCAAAATACACACTCTCTCACACACACACACACTCATACACATTTCATATATAGAAATGAAGTTCGGAGGTACACAGAACATAATGAGAAGGGCCAACATATGTCTACATGGAGTTTCAGAAGGCGTAAAGACTATTAGAGGAAGAATAAAGGAGTTAAAGTATTTGAAGAGAATCTGGGAAGAATATTCCAGAATATTCTTTGCATTCTCAAATCAAGAAGCATGATGAATTCTAAAAACAGCATGTAAATATAAAGGTGCACTGAGCACATCATAGTAAAATAGAAGAACACCTGTAATCAAGAGACTATCTCTTTTTTTGCATTTTTCATTATTATTTATATATTTAATTGCTATACATCATTTAGATTTTAGAGAGACTTTACCCAGCATAATATATACCTCAGTTCAGCCCAGTTGAGAAAACTATACACATCCTTATCAACATATAATAAACCATATCTGTGTCCCACTAATGTCTTACCTCTATTTTTTTTCACCAAATTTCCTTTCCTACGCCCTCCCATGCTTTCCTTCTGCTTTGTCAAGAGACTATCTTAAAAGCAGCTGGACAAGTCAGATTATCTACATAGGAGAGGCAAGTAGACTCATGGCTGACATTTCAAAACCAACAGTGGAAGCTATTGTGGAAAAATTTATGCAAAGCACTGAGAAAAAAAAAAAAAGTGAACCTAGAATTTTATGCTCCAGAAAACTGCCATTCAAGAATCATACAGTAGAATGATTCTTGTAGAACTGCCAATCATAGAATCAGCAGTATTTCAGAAGAGTAAAACCCAAGGTTCCCCCAAAAAAATAATTTTTAAAGAGTATATATCAAGAAGAAGAAAAATTGGGCCGACTCCATTACCTACTGGTTAGTGAGTTGAATCCCACATGATTGATCACAGTTCAAATCCTGGGCTTGGTGGCTTGAAAACATGCTGAAAGTATGTGCGTGCTTTTGTGCATGTGCTCAAAATGCTGACAGGATGAAGAAATGGAGAAGGGTTTGTTGCATGACCTCAGCCCATTGGGAGCGTGCTTTCCCCCTCTCCCTCTCCTTCCTTCTGCTGTTCAGTCTCTCTAGCAAGCACACATGTCTTCTAGCAATTAAACAGAAGAAAGAGGAGGAGGAAGAGGAGGATGGGGAGGGGAAAGAAGAAAAAGAGAAGAAAGAGAAGAAAATTTATTCCACAAGGAAGTCTGAGATACAAAACGTGTTTTAAAAATAAATAATACGATAATCAAATGGGCAACTCTAAACACATTTTGACAAATTAAATCAATATCACCAATAATATGTAACTGTGAACTTCAAAAGAATGAACCTAAGGGGCTGGCAAGTGGCATGATGGTTAAGGCACTGGACTCCCACATGGTCAGCCATAGTTCAAGTCCCAGACCCGGCAACTTGCTTTCTCACCATTCTCTCTCTCAATCTCTCTCTCTCTCTCTCTCTCTCTCTCTCTCTCTCTGGTGAGTACATATATGCCCTATACCAAATTAAAATAATAATGATGATAATAACTAAAATTAAATAAACAATTATTTTAAAAGGTTAAGCTAAAACATCAGTAAAATGTATAAATATAGAGGAAGGATGGTGTGACTTTCAAATTTTTAAGGCCATTTTATTGTTCTTGAAGAGGAAAATCATATTCACTGATATATAGTTTTTTTTTATTAAGACTGTTTTAAATTTCAAATGTAGCCATTATATTATAGAGGATCACAAAGCCAGAATTGTTCCTTTAAATTTTCCCTTCCAATAAGTGTGAAAATGTGGACAAAATTAAAAACTGTCTACAGGCCAGCTCTGTGACTCGCTTGTTAAGGCAGCCAGACAACAAGTGTCTAATTGTATGGTTCAAGTCCTGACCCCGGCAGCTGGAAAAATGCACTGGACATGTGTGTATGCATGTACCAGATCCCAATAAGGTGGAGAAATGGAGGAGGAGGGATTGTGGCCTGACCAGGTCCCATGGCAGGTGTGTGTGGGAGGTGCTTTCTCTCTCTCCCTCTCTCTCTGTCTCTCTCCTGCAGGTGCACAAGTCCTCTGGCAAATTTAAAAGTAAGCAAATAAAACTTTCAAGGAAAATATAATTTACCAAAATGGAAAATTTGAATAGTCTTCTAACACTAACATTGAATAAGTAAGTAAACTTCCCCCCCAAAGAATACATTGGACCAGAAATGATATTTGTAGACAAATATTCTAAGATCATATATTGCTAATTTTATGCATAATTTTTCTGAGAGGATGGGGGGTATAGAAAATACATTAAGTCCTCCTAGAAGGCTAGTATATAACCTAAACAGAAAATTTAGATAAGGCTGGTTCAAGGAAAGAAAATCATAGGTCAATAGCATTTATAAACATAGATACAGGGACCAGCAGTTAGCGTAATGGCTCTATCGTTGGACTCCCATGTGATTAACCACGGTTTGAGTCCCAGACCCAGTGGCTTAAACTCACACTGGGTGCATGTGCATGTATGCCCAAGATCCTGAGAGGAGAAGGGAGAAGGGATTGTGGTGTGACCATCCCCCCTGGGGGATGATTTCTCACTTTCTGTCTCTCTGTCTTTCTGGCGAGCGCACGCACCCTATAGAAAAAAAAAAATCTCTAAACACACATACACACACACACACACACACAAATGCAAAAGTTCTGGACAAAATATTAACAAACCAAATCCAGAGTGAATAATAAAGGCAATCTACACTTATCAAGTTGTTTTACCCTGAAGATGTAAGAATATTTTAACAGTAGAAAAATCTATTAATTTAATTCACCACATTAACAAAGTAAGGTTTGAAAACTACATAAACATCACAGCAGATGCAAAAAACGTATTAATGAAAATAATACGTTTATTCTCACTAAAGACTCATAGCAAACTTGGCATAGAAAATACATTCTTTAATCTGATAACCCCCCCAAAAAGCATACAGCAAACCTCTTACTTCACCTGGAACAGTTAATTTGTGGAGGCATCTTTTTAAAAACCAAGAACATGACAAAAATACAGAATAACAAGTATCCTTAATGATATTGAGCCTCCATATCCATGACCATGAATTTCTGTTTTACTTTGGTATTTTGTAATGATCTTCAAAATATAATTTTGCAATTGCCTTTTGTATAACCTTCAGGTTATAGTCTACTTCTGTTAGATTTATTCTTCAGTGCCTTTTCTTTGTGGGGAGGGGAGCAGCTACTGTACATGTTATCTATTTTCTACTGATCATTGCCAAAATTTTAAAATTAATTTAGGTTATTGACCAGAGTCACCTGCTCCAATAACCAGCATCCTAGATACAGCAAAGTAACTAAGGCCAGCCTATTGCACAGAAGAGGAGGACCGTATCTGTGACGCTTCCTGTTTCACCACATCTCTGTGGGTTCCACGTCCACACTCTTATGGTAGCAGTAACCACTTTCTCACCTAAAACCATAGACATCATGGACAGAGCAGGGTCTTTCACCCTGGCATGATTGATGTTTGGGGCTGGATAATTCTTTGTTGTTGTGGATTATCCTGCTCATGATATGTTTAGCAGTGTTCCTGCCTTTACTCATTAGATTCCGGTAGCAACCAAAACATATACACCAGGCATTATGACCATCAAAGTGTCTCTGCAGATTGCCAAATAGACCCTGCAGTGAAAAATGTCCCCATTATTATAAAAATTACAGGTTTATTGTAAAATGGTACAATAGAGTACATTTTCTGTGTAATTTTATCCATTCACCTGTTTTTACACTCAACTTTCCTCAATCACTAAATAAAACAACTCAGATGCAAATAATTAGGATTCAGAATCTTACCAGATTAATCAAGATCAACATGGGAAACCAGAAAACAAAGAGGAATGTCTTGAAGGAGGAATTATTTCTAATCCTGGCTGAGAATGCTAGTGATCATAATATTCTTTTATATATATATATAATTTATTATAGATTTATTACATTTATATATAATAAATATATATTAAATATATATTTATAAATATATATAATATATATATGTTACATTTGATCACATATATCTTTAGTGTATTATTTTTCCTTTTCCAGCATGATTACCATGCATATCAATGAAGACAGACATTACTATCCACATCATCATCATCAAATAGCTTTTCATCATTTTTTAGATGATGATTATTATTATTTATTATTATTATTTTTTAAACATTCAATCACTATATATTATTTGGCTTATAAAGAGAATTTACCCAAACTGAAATACTTCTCAGACCAGTCCAGCTGAGAATACTATACATGTTATCATCAACAGGTAGTTAACCATTTCCGTGTCCCACTAATGTCATGCCTCTCTATTTGTTCTCTTGGAATCCTTCTCTATATGATCATAGCATTATTTCTCCTCTTCTTCCTGAACACATGCATAGACTACATTCTCCATGCTCCTTTTACTTAGAGGGTTAATGACTGAGTTTGACCAATGAGATGTGGTACCAGTGATGTACACTACCTCCAGGCCGGACTTCTAAAACCTTTCACCTAATCCCCACATTCTCTTCCTTGTCACCTTGATAATTGCAGAAGACCTAAAAGAGGATTCCAAGACCTTGATGGAGTCTCCAGGTCAAGAAACCTGGATCCCTAAATCACTAATGTAGAAATCTGCTACCGAACAACTGTGCCATTCAGGGTGCCACAGCCTCTGAGTCCATTTGTAAGATACATGTGCACATGTGTGTGTATATAAGGGAAGTTTTAGATCTTGGGGTAAAAAACATCAAGGATGTGTGTGTACACACACACACACATATATATCTCTATATTTATCTATATATAGATATATCTATCTATCTATCTATCTATCTATCTATCTATATATATATATATATATATATATTTAAGTTTACTGGTTTGTTTCTTCCATGAAAGTGAGAAACAGAAAGACAGGCACCCTCAACAGGGTCTTCACACTGTAATCTGGTCTCAGCATACCTGGATCACAGGCACGTACAACCGATGTGCTTAGGGAGGTTCTAGAACACACACTTAGGGCATTTCCTATGCAGGTCCAGTTTAATTACTACAGCAACATTATCTGACCCTTATGATTACTTTAGAGTAAAAAAAAGCATATTACAAAACAATATGTATTATACATATAGTGGTAGCGAAGTGTGTGGACTTTGAGGTGTCCCAGATGAATAGCTCAACTCATATATACCATATGTAGGACTTTGGGTAAGTCCCTAATTTCTTAGTGCCTCAGTTTCTTCATCTATAAAGAGAGAATGACATCATCTACCTCAAAGGACTGTTATGAAGATTAATTCAGATAATTAGGTCATTATACTTAAGAACTACTCTAGAGCTTGGTGGTAGAGTGGGTACTCTGAACTCAAAAGAGTCAAAGGATTTCAGATATAGATCTAGCCTGCCTTCACAAGTTTATGACCTAGGGCAGGTTACCTCTTCTAGCTTTAGATTTTTCATCTCTATAATGAGAAACATGACCTGCCAATCTCAAGGATCCTTGTGGCTCTAACTTCAGATGATTAGAATCTTTGTCTTATCAATGGGAGACATCATAGCTTTAAGCAATATAAAAATTAGAACATAATAAACTCTACACTGGTTCCCTGTACTCTGAAAGTTAGCAGTTGTTCCCAGTCTTTTGTGTAAAAGGAGATTTTTCATGCTAAACCATCCTGTTCCCCACATGAGACAGGCAGTAGTTTTCATACCACTGGTTACAAAAATATATTGAGGCAAAAAGCTCGTAAGCATTCAACATTGCTCTTAAATTAATTTTTATTTCAATTAAGTGTACAAGCAAACTTATTTACTTGAAAAATAGCAACACTTACATGGGAGACACATCATTTATCTCACCCACAGGCATGTTTGGTACACTTATCCTCTCATAGACCCCTCACAACCACTCCAAGATTCACCATTTGAGAACCACTCAGCTAGAGAGCAATTTGGTAAGACTAACAAAGAGGAAATCTCAAGGCTTCCCCAGGGAAAGGAGAGAGGAAAATCTCTTTGCCTGTATCCAGTCTGAGACTGAGCTGAGGTGCAGTGTGCATGTAGCCTCTGGGAAGCCGGTTTCTGGTTACAGTACCAGGTGTTTAGACACCTCTATAGCCCCAGGGCATTGGTGAGGATGCGTGAGGGGAAGCGCTCTCTTCTCAACCTAAAAGCATCCTCCTCAGCACAACTAGAAGCTTGAGAAGGTAGAAAGATGGTGCTTTCTTCCTTGGATAATAACCTTCAACATCGAAAAGTGACATTATCCTTGATTCATGAAAGGACCATTCCTTGAGCTGAAATTATATTCTTCATCAAGCTTGCCAAGTGTGGAAGGCAATTGACTGCTACAGAGAACACTGGAATCTGCTTGCAAGAGTTTCAACTCACTAAATGTCTCATAGTCTCAGTTTCCTCATCTACGAAATGAGCGTAAACATAAATAAAAGCCCCTAATAAACTCCAAAGTAGTAGGAAAATGTTAAAATTAGAAGTAGTAGTAATAGTAACATAAAATTTTTTTCAAGTTAAAAAAAAAAAACTTGTTTTACTGTCTTTGCAGAAATCTGCCAACCCAGATTGAAAGTCTTTTAATAGCATACAAAAATGACCAATTTAATCCCCAGCAAAATCCATGCAAATTCGTCAGTCTGTCAAAGGTGCCTTCTGTGCATAAAAATGATCTATAGAAGCTGGAAGGCTGATTATAAAATCTCAAGTGTCTGCTTGCCTTGAGCCATTTTAGATGAGCTATTCAAAACTCATCCAAGAAATCAGTTTGCTCTGATAGATTCAAATAACAAAGAGGAGGGCTTGATTTCCCCTGCTGGAGAGCAGACATATCCATTGTTGTCTACCTTCCCATAGATCACATTTTTACCTCTTTGTTCATGCTTAACAATATGACTAGAGGCTTGAAATCTGTGACTAAATTTATATGCTAGAGAAGAACATGTTAGTTACTTCACACACACACACACACATACACAACTAAAAAAAAAAATCATAGGCAGAAATGAAACCAAAGCTCAGTTGGTATGCAGCCATTTCTAAAATTTAGGGCATATTTATATTTTTGGACAGGATAACTATTTTGCCTTGGCAAATATGTGGCAGTCAGTTCTTAAATGTGAAATATTATTAAAGATATCATCAAGTATTTACTTTGGTGTGTTCTGCTCTATCTTGATGAGAGAATACTTCCAATACAAAATTTTTATTGTCATTTTATTGAATTGACAAATAATAATTGTATATATTATGGGATTTAGGGTGTAGTATTTTGATACATGTATACGGTAGATAATGATCAAATAATGATAATTAGCATATTCTTCATTTTAAGCATTATTATTTCTTTATATTGGGGACATTCGAAGTCCTCTGTTCTAGCAGTCAGATAATTGCAAATTAAAACCACAGTAAAACATCATCTCACCCCAGTTAAAGTGGCTATAATCAAAAAGACAAAAAACAACAAATTCTGGTGATAACATGGAGAATACAGAACTCTCATGCAATGTCTCTGGAATTGTAAATTAGTATAACTGCTATGAAAAATGCTATAAAGATTTCTCCAAACACTAAAGATAGAACTACCTTGTGATCTAAAAATATGCTACTGGGTATCCAAAGGAAAAGAAATCAGTATGTTGAATAATTATCTGTACTCCCATGTTTATTACAACACTATTTACAATAGCCAAGATAGATAATCAACCTAAACATCCATCAACAGATGAATGGATAACGAAAATGTGGTACATATAGTATACACAGTGGAATACTATTCAGCTATTTAAAAAATAATAATCAAATCCTGTCATTTGCAGCAACATGGATGAATCTGGAGGACAATATGTTAAGTGAAATTAGCCAGGAACAGAAAAATAAATACTGCACATTTTCTCTCATATGTGGAAGCTAAATGTATTGATCTCATGGAAGAGAGCATGTAGTTGACTGTGGTGCAAGTCCTGGACCTGGCAGCTTAAGCTTCATTCCAGGCATAAGTGTGTGTGCCCAAGATCCTGAGAGGAGAATGGAGAAGGGATTGTGGCATGGCCATCCCCTGGGGGGAGGGGCATCATTTCTCACTTTCTGTCTATCTCTGTCTCTCTAGAGAGCACACACAGCCTATATTAAAAATCTCTCTCTCTAAAAAAGAAGTGACTTTCTTAGG
>NW_006205575.1:888177-893701 GCF_000334495.1 Tupaia belangeri chinensis
GTTGTCTCCTCAAAAAGTTGTTCAATTGTGTCTTTTGGAAGAGATGCTTTAATTTTAGTTCTGAGTAGGAACAGTAGTATAGTCTCCGTGTGATTCCTCTAGCTGTAATCAGTCTCAGCAGTGTCTGCAAATGTCTCAGTTGTCTGGACTGTGAGTGTTTGTAGTGATAGTAGAATTGTCTTGCTGGCAGTGAGAGTAATGACCAGGCTGGCCAGATAACTCCCCATAGTAGCAGGGGTCAGGGGTGTAGTGTGCAATGCCTAGGGAGCTTGCTGGCATCAATGATGGAAGGGGAGCAGTTGCTCATTTAGGTGGGCACTGGGAATACCAATCCACTGAGTCTGGGGGGGCACATGACCCTAGTGGTGAAGAGGTCATGGTCTCCCAAGGCAACAGGAATCAAAAATACCAGCTGACGATTTGGGGGGAGGACTCATAAGGTATGCTGTCCTTGGTGGTAGAGGAAGTGTGTTCAACCATGGTGTCAGAGGTTGGGCATGCTTGTCCACAGTGTCAGCCTAGGCAGTGGAGGTGGTGTGGTCACTAGGGGCAGCAAGGACTGGGAGTGCCAGCCTGAAGTTCCTGGAGAACACACACAAGGCATTCTAACTCTAGCAGTAGAAGAAGCACAGTTGCCCAATCCAAATTATTAATATCCCATTAAAATTCCAAAGCATCTTGTTAACTGAAAACCGGGAGTACTGGGCATGTCTCAGTGATCAGAAGGTATCAAAGTAAACAGAATGCAGCCGTATACTGACAACATGTAAACAGTGTCACTTGTTATGTCAATTTGAGGAAGCCTGTGTCACTTCTCTGAGCCTACCTTTCCTCATCTATAAGATATGAATAGAAATACTTTCTAACAAAATGAAATGAGAAAATGTCGGTGAAAAAGTTATAATCATTATATAAATGTTAATGACCAATGTTGCTATTATTAGATAGCTATTAGAATAAGAATTGCTTGCCCAATTATTCTCGGTGGCCAAAAAGCAATAACTGATACTGACATTATTGTCACTTCCCTCCCCTTCTCAGTGCAGTAGGAACACCCCTAGGAACAATATGTGTGTATTCTGAAATATTTACAAATGAAATGATATAATACCTGGGATTTGCTTCACAAGTAAGAAAGCAAGTTGTAAAATAATACAAGCTATATGCTTCCTTGGAGATAGATACAGATATGGAAATGGAAGTGAAAATAAATGTGAATGTAGATATAGATTTATATAGAGAGCAATAGAGACATAGATGCAGAAGTAGATGTAGATAAAATGTTGATAACACCAAACTGATTATATCTAGTTATTATTAAATCAAAAGGAGGACTTTCCCCTTTTCTGTGGCCTATCTGGATTTTCAACTTGTTTATAATGAGCTTGTTTATTTCTTTAGTTTTTAAATATAGTTTATTTTTATTTTTTCTTTTGTTTTTCAAAAATATATGAGAAAAATCTATGTTGCATGGTAAGAACATGAAGCATTAATTCTGTCTTAAAATTAACATGATCTCAAGAAAATGTTAGCATTGCACAAGCTAGTTCTTCCACTTGGATCATTCTCTCCACTCCCCTATCATCTCTTCAAATAGCTAGTTCATTTCCCACCCATGGAGGGGTGCCTAAATACATGTCTTCAGAAATCGCCTTGTCTACCAAGTGAGCTAGTTGGTTTCCTTCATAGTGCCTGACACAATTGTGAAATTGTATATTCCTTTGTTGGTTTCCTCGTTTCTTGGCTGTCTTACACATAAGACCCAAAGTGCCAAGAGGCAGAGACTGTACTGTTTTTGTTGATCACTGTATACCCAGTGTCTACCACAAAGCTTGGCACATAAATACATATGGAATGAATGAAAGAAAAATACATAGAGAATGAATGAAAGAAAAAAATGAATGAACAAATGAACAGGATTCCTGCAGAGGCAGATGTCTTCACCCAGATAGGTGCATCAATCTCTGAAGCTGGGTGCAGAAGCTGAGTCAACAGACATCGGAAGGCTGGCATATCTATAAAGACCTGTCTACTATATTAGAAATGAAAACTGAAGCAGTCATGAATGATTTCCACTTAAATTCAAAGGACTACTCTGGGCAATGCTTACTTGAGAATTCAGACCTTTAAAATTAAACTTTCTCCTGCAGATGTTGAAACTGAAACTGGAGAAATCACTCAGCTGGTAAGTAGTGGCGCTAGAAACCCAGGTGTCCTCTCAACTGTGCCTCACCGACCCTAACATTGTAACAATACAACCCAGCCATTAACAGATGGACAGCCCCAGGGGTTCTTCCTGACTTTTCTAGTACCTGAATCTGAAAGTAAATGAGTGGACTTGGGATTCCAATGTCCTTTTGTATAGGTTGTTTATCACATAAAATACAGATTCATGTCTAGTTTAACACCAACATTCTTTTTATTGCAGAGCTATCTCAAGTCCCAAACCAATATGAAATTCACTTTCTTTCTGTGACTTCTCTGTCACACAAACTTGCCTTAGTTCCCTCAGAGCCAAGTTTGCATTTAATCACTCAAATTCTTTTGGCATTTAGTAATCATATGTATATAATACATGTGATACATATATTAAATACATGTAATAATGATTACATTTATTGAGTACTTACGATATGCCAGGTACTGTTCTCTTTTTTCTCTTTAAGTATTTATTGTAATTTATGGTTTGCATATAATCATTACACATCTTTATAGGATACCAAATGGTCTTTAAAAGCATGTATATGGTGTATAATAAACAAATTGAGGATACATACATGTTTTACCCTCAACATTTAACATTATATTATGCTATGAACATGCAAACCCTCTCCAGTGGCTCTTCTGCAAGTATGTACTGAATTGCCTATGGCATTCTTAACTATGAGATACAGTTCTAAAGAAAAACATTGATTAAAAATGAGGATACATGGGACCAGCAGTTAGCGTAATAGCTATGTTGCTGAACTTCCATGTAGTCGACCACAGTTCAAGTCCCAGAACCAATGGGTTAAACTCACACCAAGTGTGTGTGCATGTGTGCCCAAGATCCCGAGAGGAGAACAGAGAAGGGATTGTGGTGTGGCCATCCCTCTGGGGAGTGACTTCTCCCTTTCTGTCTCTCTGTCTCTGTCAGTCTGGTGAGCACACCCACCCTATAGCAAAAAAACTCTTAAAAAAATGAGGAAACAATCTCATAAATTAACAAAAATTATCTTAATATAGTCAATGAAAAAAGAATGTGTAATTGCCATATAGAGGACTATGGGAGATAAGAGTTTATAATCTGAAAAAAAAAATCTATGAGCATCAATCATTGGTAAAATTGTACATAACAGTAGCTCCTTAAAAAGAGATTAAAAAAATAACTTATTTCCCTATGGGAATTGGACTTTAACCTCAGTCACATTGTAGGAGCCAATATCTGCTATAGAATTTTCTTAGGAACTTAATAAGCTTCCAAAAACATCTGTGTAGTCAAAGCTAAGGGTAAAGCAAATAAAAATAATAAGATTTACTTTTTATATTCATTGGTAAATTCTGTTGTGCTGGGGAAAAAAAGAACACTTTTACACACACACACTGTGAGTTCTCGTAAGACCATAGTAATATACCATGCATAAAGAAACAAGTACCTACTTTTGGCCGGAACCACCATCTTCCAGGAGTTAACCAAAATGATCAACACAAAGGGAAAGGAATGAATGAAAGAAAAATACATAGAGAATGAATGAAAGAAAAAAATGAATGAACAAATGAACAGGATTCCTGCAGAGGCAGATGTCTTCACCCAGATAGGTGCATCAATCTCTGAAGCTGGGTGCAGAAGCTGAGTCAACAGACATCGGAAGGCTGGCATATCTATAAAGACCTGTCTACTATATTAGAAATGAAAACTGAAGCAGTCATGAATGATTTCCACTTAAATTCAAAGGACTACTCTGGGCAATGCTTACTTGAGAATTCAGACCTTTAAAATTAAACTTTCTCCTGCAGATGTTGAAACTGAAACTGGAGAAATCACTCAGCTGGTAAGTAGTGGCGCTAGAAACCCAGGTGTCCTCTCAACTGTGCCTCACCGACCCTAACATTGTAACAATACAACCCAGCCATTAACAGATGGACAGCCCCAGGGGTTCTTCCTGACTTTTCTAGTACCTGAATCTGAAAGTAAATGAGTGGACTTGGGATTCCAATGTCCTTTTGTATAGGTTGTTTATCACATAAAATACAGATTCATGTCTAGTTTAACACCAACATTCTTTTTATTGCAGAGCTATCTCAAGTCCCAAACCAATATGAAATTCACTTTCTTTCTGTGACTTCTCTGTCACACAAACTTGCCTTAGTTCCCTCAGAGCCAAGTTTGCATTTAATCACTCAAATTCTTTTGGCATTTAGTAATCATATGTATATAATACATGTGATACATATATTAAATACATGTAATAATGATTACATTTATTGAGTACTTACGATATGCCAGGTACTGTTCTCTTTTTTCTCTTTAAGTATTTATTGTAATTTATGGTTTGCATATAATCATTACACATCTTTATAGGATACCAAATGGTCTTTAAAAGCATGTATATGGTGTATAATAAACAAATTGAGGATACATACATGTTTTACCCTCAACATTTAACATTATATTATGCTATGAACATGCAAACCCTCTCCAGTGGCTCTTCTGCAAGTATGTACTGAATTGCCTATGGCATTCTTAACTATGAGATACAGTTCTAAAGAAAAACATTGATTAAAAATGAGGATACATGGGACCAGCAGTTAGCGTAATAGCTATGTTGCTGAACTTCCATGTAGTCGACCACAGTTCAAGTCCCAGAACCAATGGGTTAAACTCACACCAAGTGTGTGTGCATGTGTGCCCAAGATCCCGAGAGGAGAACAGAGAAGGGATTGTGGTGTGGCCATCCCTCTGGGGAGTGACTTCTCCCTTTCTGTCTCTCTGTCTCTGTCAGTCTGGTGAGCACACCCACCCTATAGCAAAAAAACTCTTAAAAAAATGAGGAAACAATCTCATAAATTAACAAAAATTATCTTAATATAGTCAATGAAAAAAGAATGTGTAATTGCCATATAGAGGACTATGGGAGATAAGAGTTTATAATCTGAAAAAAAAAATCTATGAGCATCAATCATTGGTAAAATTGTACATAACAGTAGCTCCTTAAAAAGAGATTAAAAAAATAACTTATTTCCCTATGGGAATTGGACTTTAACCTCAGTCACATTGTAGGAGCCAATATCTGCTATAGAATTTTCTTAGGAACTTAATAAGCTTCCAAAAACATCTGTGTAGTCAAAGCTAAGGGTAAAGCAAATAAAAATAATAAGATTTACTTTTTATATTCATTGGTAAATTCTGTTGTGCTGGGGAAAAAAAGAACACTTTTACACACACACACTGTGAGTTCTCGTAAGACCATAGTAATATACCATGCATAAAGAAACAAGTACCTACTTTTGGCCGGAACCACCATCTTCCAGGAGTTAACCAAAA
>NW_006205575.1:894042-902026 GCF_000334495.1 Tupaia belangeri chinensis
AAGAAAGAAAGAAAGAAAGAAAGAAAGAAAGAAAGAAAGAAAGAAAGAAAGAAAGAAAGAAAAAGAAAGAAAGAAAGAAAGAAAGAAAGAAACAAACAAACAAACAAACAAACAAACAAACAAGTACCTGAAAAGGCAAAGATAAAACAAAATTAGAGATCGTTGAAAGTGAAAATATAGTAAAGCCAGTGATTTGGTGGTTTATAGGCTTTAAAAAATTCTTGATTTTAACCTTTTTTAAAACTCATTCCAAAGAAAGACTCAGCTTTAACATTTTTGGACTTTTTCTCTATTATATAGTTTTATACATTGAGTAATGGTTATAATAAAGAAACACGTGGAGACAACTGCCCATCAAATAATTGATAGATTTGTATTTAAACCTGCTTATATATAAAATAGTTGAATCTCCATTAGTTCCGACATTCAGTGTTACTACCAATATGTGTGGACTTCTCCTTTTTTTCTAGTTGTTTGTGTTCTCTTACTTCTATTTCTCTCTCACTTTTGGAGTGTAGTAGCCCCTTAAGTATTCCCAGAAGAGTCACTTTAGTTTTGTGAATTCTTTCAACATTTATCTGAGAATGATTTTATTTCTCCTTCCCATTTGAAAGATAATCTTCCTGGGTATAGTACTCTTGGCTGAAATTGCTTTTCTTTCAGAATTTTAAATATGTCTTTCCATTCCTTCCTTGCCTGCATTGTTTCAACTGAGCAATCTAATGTTAATCTAGTGGAATAAACTTTATAAGTAACTTAACATTTCTCTTTTGGCATTTTTAGAATTTTGTTTTCGTCTTTAATTTTTTACCAACTTGGCTATGACATGCCTTGGAGAGGCTCCTCTTATGTTATATCTATTTGGTGTCCTTTGTTTCTTATAAATTGGACTGTCCACACGCTTCTCTAAATTTGGAAATTTTTCAGCTAATATATCATAAAAAAGATTTATTATGCCTTTACCTGTTTCTTCACCTTCTGGAATACCTATTATGCAGCTATTCAACTATTTAATGCTGTCTAAGATTTCCCATATATTGTCCTCATTTTAAATGGTTATTCTATTCTTTTAGGTTGCCTGGACTAAACTGAAGATTTTGTCTTCAAGGTCAGAGATTTTTTCTTCTGTCTGGTCTATCTGCTGTGGATAATTTTGAGGAAGGTTTTGATTTCCTGCACCACAGGTTTTATCTCCAAAAATTTGTTTTGATTCTTTATGATTCCTTCAAGTAATGGAAGGATTTTCTCATCTCCTGAAATTGTCTGCTGTCTCTTGCATCTCATTGAGTTTTGTTACAATGAGTATTTTGAATTCTTTTTTTTTTTTTTTTATATTTCTGCAATCTCTTGTTTTATCCATTGTTGGCAAGGAGTTATGATCCTTTGAGGGAGTCACTTTCTGATTTTCTCCTATTTCTTGGGGCTCTGCTTTAATTTTTAGTCACCTACTGGTATACTCACTTCTTTTTTTACATATTTGTAGTATAGTTCTATAGCTCTGTGCTCCTGCACTTCCTTAGGATATGTGTAAACTCTGTACCAATTTCCCTCCTCTACTGTGGGTGGGAGTGTGGAATCCGAAGTAGAGCTTTAGGGTTCAGGTATTCAGGGGGAAGTTTCTCTCCATTTACTGCTAAGTGAATTATGGGGAAAGAATTCCTCCAGAATCTATTTGTACGTGTTTGGATCTTACATACCCAAACCTAATTGCCCTTAATGTGGATGGAGGTCAAGTTGACAGGTAGAATGTTAGCTAGTAGACCACTTAGCCACACTTCGTATGCTTGTGTGCTTCACTAACCAGAAAGTCCCTTGTCCTCTACAGCAGGCTGGGGGAGTGGGGATAGTCCATGCTGATGAGCTCAAGCCAAGCATCTTGGCCCAGTTCTGCCTCGTCCTGGCTGGGTGAGGGACAGAATGGCATCAGCATATGTGAGGCAGCAGCTTCTACCTTCTGTCTCTGAGATTGCAGGGTCTCCCTGTTACTCCTTTTTTCTCTGGGATTGCAAGAACTAGATACTGGTTCTTGAAGGCTGGAGAGCCCCCTCCTACTCCACAGCAGGCTGGGCAGGTGTCCCTGCTGATGTGCTCAGGTTGAGCAATTTGGCTTGGGTCTACCTGTTGGTCTTTCTGTCTCTAGGATTGCAGGGTCTCCCTGTTGTTCCATTTTTCTCTACTAGTCAGGTACTATTCTAAATACTTCACATGTTGTGATCATCTAAAACTCACAATGGCCCTATGAGAAAGGTGATATTATGTCCATCTTAATGTATAAACTGAGGCACAGATAGGTTTAAATAACTTGCCTACTTAGAAGCAGTGAAGGATTGGACTCAGGCAGTCTGGTTCCAGAAAATTACACTCATAACTACATGTGTTTTTGTTGTTTCAAATAATACAGGTGGTTATTCCTGGGATATGTATTAGCACAGAGGTACATGGTTCAAGATTGTGGGGGGAAACTACTTTCCTCAATATTTGGTTTTCATCTTGCTAATCCTATTCCATAGCTCAGTTAATTGTGACTTCAAAATTGATGGGAGATTGAAGAGGAAGGAAAAAGCAAACCTCTTCCCTCTCTTTGGAAACTTTTAATTTTTTTAAAATTTCAAATCTATAGGGAGAAAATAGAAAGATTTTTTTTTTAAAAAAATGGAACCAAGACCCTTTCACCTAGATTTATCAATTCTAAACATTTTGCCACATTGTATTATCTCTTTAGACAGCAGGACTGACAACACCCCTGATTAGCCCTTACTCTCTGCCTCCTGCTCAGAGCCCAATCTATGTCCTCTTCTTTCAAGAACCCCCTTCCAGCAACTACTCTCACCATCCTGAGGGAAAGATGGTGAAGACTGAGGAATCTGTCCTCTTTAACAATTTGAAATTTAACTCTACCTTGCTTTAAACTCCTCCTGGTCCCCTCATTTTACTCTGGGTATCTGTAAATGTGCTCTGAGCTCCTTGAAACTAGAGACAATGACTTGCCCTTCCTCATATTCTCTGTGACACTTAGCATATAGTGGGTGCATAATTTAATTTAGGTACTAACTGATTATTTCTCTGACTTTTTAGAAGTTTACTTCTGTATTTCTTTAAGAAATTGATGAAGACAGGATAAAATCAAGAAAAACAACTCTAAGAGTTAAAACAAATATGGAACTCATAGGTTGATTAACCTACTTAAGAGCTGAACCACTTTTCTAGGCTGTTTTAAACAATTAGACATAAGTGGAAAGACAAAAGTAGAGTTCAAGGGGCTAGCCCATAGTACCATAACTAAGCACTGTGCATTGGGAGCCAAATCCCACATTGTCTACAACTGTTGTTTGTGTTTTTGTTTTTAAGAGAGATTTTTGTAATAGGGTTTGTGCACTTACTGGAGACACAGAGAGAGACAGAGACAGAATGCAAGAAACCATCCCCCTCCCAGGGTGGGGGGGATGATCACACTGCAATCCTTTCTCTTTCATCTCCTCTCAGGATTTGGGGATGCACACACAAGTGCCCAGTGTGAGTTTCAAGTCGCCGGATCCAGGACTGGATCAGTCAACCATGTGGGAGTCCAGTGTCTTAACCATTACACCACCTGCTGGTCTCACTGACAACTGTTTAAATTCTGGCCCTGGCATGAAAATCGCACCAAGTGCTTGAGTCTATGCCCCAAATCCTGACAAAACAGAGAAATGGAAGCAAAAGGATTTCAGTGTGAGCTTGCTCCATCAAGGGGATGGGGGTGGGGGGCTTCTCTTTCTCTCTGTCTCTCTCTCTCTCTCTCTGGCAAGTGCATGTGCCCTCCAGCCAGGAAAAAAATAAATAGAGCTCAAGATAAAATCTGAAATGAATGAAAAGCAATGGGTAAACAGCTGCTGTCACATGCTCTGCTCTTTGATGAATTTCAATTAAAAATAGCCAAAATACATTTAAAAAAAAACTGGTGAATTCCCTTTATTGTCCTGTTAATGTGTTACTAAGGAGTTATGGTTATCATATCATAGCTTCTAGGATTTATTACTGGGTTCACATCTCTGCTCTTTTATGATTTTTTTTTCCAAGAGAGGCTAGAATCTGGGGCTCCCATTATAGGTCCCTGTGGTAGGCTGGCTAGAGCAAGCTGTATCAGCAAATGGTAATACAGCTCACCAAGGCAACAACTGCTACTCGCCAGCATACTTTGATTTAGAGCAGAATATTTCTAGACGGATTCTAATGTAACTCTTTTATGTTCATCTCGCAACAACACTGAAATTGAAAAATCAATTATAGCACCCAGGTTTCATATGCTGAGTTTTCCTGGGCCAAAAGGTAGAGGATGATGATAAACACACACACACACACACACACACACACACACACACAGCGCTCTTAGAAAAAGTCATTTTGTAAATAACTAAAAACAATGAGAGTACTGCCGGGAAAGTGGTATTTAATTAAGACAAATTACAATTAACTGCTATTAGAAAGAGCTTATTTATTTTAGAGCTTAGAAATAGCTTAAATTACAAATTCTTAGTTTGTTATGTCAGTAGGCTGTCAATAAAAATCAGGTTACCCGGGTCAGTAGAGTCACTGGAGCATTCATCAGTCCTGGGTCTTGAACCAGAGGCTATAGACAAATCTCATTAGCACACTCTGTCTCCGGGAAGAGGGTGATCATCTGTCAGTTACCATGCCTTCGTGACAAACCATACGAAACAGAGCTTTCAATCCACCTGTGCTCTAAGCTCAGGAAGGAGAGGATAAATGTCCTTGGATATCAGCTCTGACAGAAAAAGAGTCTGCAGAAAGCAATAGGATGAATGTGTGGGGGTCGGGCCGTAGAGCTGTTTTGTTTTGTATTAGCCGTGGATTGCGGACTTCATTCAACAGACCTGCCTTGCCCTTTCTAGATATTTCCTAATCTCACTCTCCACAGAGGACTAAAAAATGAAGGTTGTTAAATTAGCACGAGTTTAGTGACACTGTAATTAGATAACTCTCCCATGAAAATCCAACTCCTGAATCACCAAACAGATGTGAGATTCTGTGCATCTGGCTTAAGAGCAGACAACAGAAACGAT
Source organism: Tupaia belangeri chinensis (assembly GCF_000334495.1). Classification (NCBI taxonomy): domain Eukaryota; kingdom Metazoa; phylum Chordata; class Mammalia; order Scandentia; family Tupaiidae; genus Tupaia; species Tupaia belangeri. The sequence goes on from NW_006205575.1 coordinate 899,103, forward strand.
GTGTTTCTGATTATGTAAGCAATCGGACAGGAGAAACACGCACAGTGATCAGAAACTGCCTGTCTTCCTTTTAATACTCACAGGTGATTTGCTTTTCACAGAACTCTCCTGGCCATTTGAGCAAACATTTTATTCACACCTTATCCAACTTAACATTTATCTAAATGACTACCAGTCTGAACTGTCATAGAATACCCCACCTACCACATGCTTGGTAAAAGTGTTGGTTTGTTGGATTTTCTAAGGATCTACAGCAGTATCTCTCAAACTTTAATGCATTTATAAATCACCTAGAGATTATGCTAAAATGTAGATTCTGATTCAGGAGGTTTGCAGCAGGGCCTGGGACTCTCCATTTCTTCCTCTTTCTTTAAAAAAAATTTTTTTTCTATATATGGTTACTTTAAAAATCATTTATTTCAGTGGAGGATATGGATCTTTCCAAATTCTTAGGCTCAAGAAAGAGTAAAGCCAATATAAGACATTTGTAGAGGATTTTGATGTAAAAATTCTCTGAGGGCAGGAACTATTGCATGGGATCCATGACTGGATGAGAGTTAATTTGGCAAAGGTATCCCCCATGTATTATAAGCATTAGTTACTGTTATTCTTGTCATTTGTATTACAACTATTATTATAGATGCTAAATGGGTATCTGTAGAATGAATACACTCAGCTGTTTCACGACAACGTTCCTTTTGTGCATAAGAAATGATGCTAGTGTCTGAGGCTCTGTTAACCATGCTTTTGGAAAAGCTTACTTATACTCAATAAGAGAATCACATCCAAGATAGTAGTATGTTCAATTTAGAATCTATTTACCCAAATTTCAAAAAAAATATAATCATATTTAGGTATTAGCTTTGCAATTCCAAATCTATAATGTGATCCATTTTCTTACCAAACTCAAAAAAGCTTAGTGGAAGGATCGATATGAGGTGTTATGAGCTCCTCAGAAAAACGTAGCTATTGAGTACAGGATGATAATATCATTAAAGGTGAACTAGAATTTTCAGAACCTTTGACATTTATCTCCCCAGTTGAATCTGTATTTGGCTATTGTATTTCAAAGTGAGTTCATTTTTAATGATTACAGAACTTTTATTTAAGTATATCATTGTTAAATAAATGTCGCATAGCAGATGCTAAAGGTGAGAAAATGGACTTAAATTCTGTTCTAAGGAAGAGGTTTTCCAAGACTAAAGTGAGTATATTTTGATGTGTTTATGTACATTTCCTGCACAGGAAGAGGCTAGCAGTCATCAATAGGGCAGCTGTGAAAAATATTGGACTTAAGCTTTGCTTTAAATGAATCTGTGTGTGTTTTGTTTTGGATCACTTCCCAAAGTCAATACTCACTGACCTTAAAGGACCTCTTGGAGAACTAAAAAGATGTCTATCCATGGAGATAACATTTAGAGAGACTACAACTGTATTTTTAAAATTCATGTCTAAAATAGACTGATACTTAAAAATAATCATTGTCATCTTGAAGGAAACCAACCATATGCAATTATGCAACTGTGTTTTTATTTTCCTTTGGAAATTTCAAAGAATATTACTAAGGTGACCTATGCCTAATGTTTGAATCTCAGACTAGCAGCATTAGCACCATCTGGGAGCTCGTTAGAAATTCTGAGCACTGGGCCAGCAGTTGGCATGAGGATAAAGAGGCTGGATCCTACATGTCCAACCATGCAATTCAAGTATCTGACCCAGCAGCTTGAAAATCACACTGGGTGTATGTGTGTATGTGCCCAAAACCACAAAAGTAGAAGAGATGGAAGAGAAGGGATTGAGGCATGACCATTCCCCACTGCTTTTGTAGAGGAGTCCGATCCTTATGTTTCACTGCTGGGTATGATGGCTGCTGAAATGGAGTATTTCAGTTTCTGAAAAGTTCTTCATGTACTTTTTCGGGTGGTACAAAATGACACTTCAGGAGTCTGTTACCAAACAGATAGTTGTTCATGGTTTCAGCAACGATCTTGGCAACATCGTCAGATTCAAACTCTATAAAGGCATAGCCTGGGCTGTTTCTAGTCCTTTTACTTCTGGACAGTCTAAATCTTGTAATAATGCCAAACTGGGAGAAATATGCTTTGATCTGGGTTTTATAAAGTGCGCTAGGTAGGTGGCCCAGGTAGATTACTCCAGGAGTAAGTTTTCCTTGTTCTTGTTGCTTGCTTATGTGCTGGGGAATGTGCTTGACCTCCTTCTGAAACTTGGTATCTTCCTGTGGATTCAGCAACAGGAGTAGACCCGCTGGGACAACTAGAGCAGCCATGCTGAAAGCTCCCAAACACAAAGCGCTCCAAGGTTTCTTTTTTTTTATTACTTATTTATTACATTCATTTACTGTATATCATTACAGCATACAAAATAAATTTTTCCATCCAGAATACACTGTATATTGGTTCCATCAAAGATACTAGATACAGATAATTTTCTGTTTTGGGAACCAGCAGTTAGCGTAATGGCTATGTTGCTGGACTCCCACGTAGTTGACCTCAGTTCGCGTCCCGGACCCGGTGGCTTAAAACTCACGCCGGGCGTGTGTGCATGCGTGCCCAAGATCCCGAGAGGAGAATGGAGGAGAAGGGATTGCGGCGTGACCATCCCCCCTGGGGGGTGATTTCCCGCTTTCTGTCTCTCTGTCTCTTGTCTGTCTGGTGAGCGCATCAAAGGCATAGCCTGGGCTGTTTCTAGTCCTTTTACTTCTGGACAGTCTAAATCTTGTAATAATGCCAAACTGGGAGAAATATGCTTTGATCTGGGTTTTATAAAGTGCGCTAGGTAGGTGGCCCAGGTAGATTACTCCAGGAGTAAGTTTTCCTTGTTCTTGTTGCTTGCTTATGTGCTGGGGAATGTGCTTGACCTCCTTCTGAAACTTGGTATCTTCCTGTGGATTCAGCAACAGGAGT
>NW_006205575.1:902213-918070 GCF_000334495.1 Tupaia belangeri chinensis
AAAAGGAAAAGATAATTTTCTGTTTTGTGTTTTTTTGTTGTTGTTTGTTTTTTGTTTTTTGGGGTTTTTTTTTTTGAGAGGTTTTTATTATAAGGCACGTGTGCTTGCCAAAAAGACAGAGAGATAGGAAGCAAAAAATCACCCCAAAGGGGGGATGGCCACACCACAATCCCTTCTCCTCCATTCTCCTCTCGGGATCTTGGGCATGCACGCACACGTGCCCAGTGTGAGTTTAAGCCACCGGGCCCAGGACTTGAACCACAGTTGACCACATGGGAGTCCAGTCACAGAACCATTATGCCAACTGCTGATCCCTATTTTGTATTTCTTAAATGTCTTGCTTCTTTCTTTTTTCCTCTTGATTTCCTCCCTCTCAGCTTTTTCCACACACCTCCCACACTCTCTGGTATCCACAGTTGCTATCCAGGCCATATCTCAGATCTGAACACAGGGACCAGCTGGTGGTGTGGTGGTTAAAGTGCTGGATTCCCACATGGCTGACCACGGTTCCAGTACCAGATTCAGTGGCTTTAAATCATTCTGGGGAAGTGTGCATGCATGCCCAAAATCCAAAGAGGAGAAGGGAGGCGAAGGGATTGTGGTATGGCCATGCCCTCTAGAGGGGTGACTTCTCACTTTCTTTCTCTGTCTTTCTCCTCTCCAGAAAGTACATGCGCACTATTACAAAAAAAAAAAAAAGAAAGAAAGAAAGAAAAGAAAAAGAAAAGAAAGAAAAAAAAGAAAAAAAGATTTCTGGACACAGATTCTTAAATTAATGAATATAATAACAGAAAAATAATTTTCTCTTTTTCTTTTTCTTTTTGCAGAATAATGATTTTCAACAAGGTAAAAAAAAAAAAAGATTAACCCATCAGCCTCAGAGGAATTATTATTTCAGTGTATTTCTATTAGAACAGCAGAAATACCAAATTTATTTCTACTACAGCAATTTATTTCTAAAGACCAACATTTTGATGATAAATGCCAATAAATGACTTTTATTGTCATATATATATCACACCTTTTATAGCAATTTTAAGCAAGCAACCTTTCAGATGTCATTATTTATATTCTCTATTGGTTCTTAAAAGGAATTTTCCTGAAACATAACATTTCTTAAAATCAAGTACTAATCCTTCAGATTTAGATTTTTACATTCTGCATACTCCAGGGGAAAAAAAATAATTGGATTGTGCTTTCTCATTCATGACCATTTAAATATTCAGTTTCTGAGGTTACATTTTAGTGTGTTTTATGTTTTATTCAGGACACAATGTTCCAGCAAATATCACAAACCCAAATCAATGGCTTATACCAACATTAAATATGCCATTAACATGCTTGTTCCCAGAAAAGTTCAATAAGATGCTGTCAACAAATCTACAGAGAAAGCCTTATTGAATTCAAAAATGAATGGTGAAAGAGGCACCAGAAATAATTTAAAATTTTTAGGATGATGGAGAGAAGAAAAAGGAATCAAAATATCTAGCTCTCTGCTTGGCAAACAAAAATTATTAATATTACACGTTCCATAAGCCTAGAGCTGACAACAAAACAAAGTTCATGCCGTTTTCTATATTGGCAAGCTACTGTCCCTTTTATCTCTGGGACTTGGATGCTGAAAATGTAATGGACCTACACCTTAGAGTCCTGGGATCTAATGTCCACATTACCATGAGCAACAGTGGGATCCTATAGAACTACACTCCCAAAACACAGCATTGAAAGATCAGCAACTCAAACATAGTGACAAAGTAGATAACCATGTCAGGATACAGAATCTTCAAACCCTTTTTCACTCCTACATTTACTGAACACTTACTGGCCACACTTGGAAAGGAAACAATGTTTTACATAAAGGACAACAGAAATACCAAATTTTTATCTAAAGCAGCCAATGGTGTTTTATACAAAGCTTCAGATTAGAAGAGATAAGCTATCAGGTGGTTATGAAAAAAGGAAAGCAGAGAGAAGAGCTGGGCTCAATTACTGTGTGCTCAATCACTTATATTTCTTTTTTTTTATAGTCATGAAGTTATAACTTTATTTTAGGACAGTGGTGGCATTATTAAGTGATAATCTAATTATATTGGAATGTGTATTTGAAGCTACTTTGTGACCATCTTGCAAGTAGAAAATTTTTTAATTTTTAATTTTTTTTTAATTTAATTTTCTTTTATACATTCCATCACATTATTTACCTTACAAAGTGAGTATTTCAACATGTGAACATTTCTCCCTAGTCCAGGTGATAAAACTATAAAATTATCTTCAGCAGATAATACATTTCTTTGTCCCATTAATGCTTTGCCTCTCTATTTTTCTTCTAAATGTGTTCCTCAGACTCTACTCTTTCATACACACTATATCTGGTATTCACATCAATTTACTTTGTTTCTATATCCTTTAGTCAATCAGTTTCAGTCATAGAGTGCGGACACTTGGTATATATTGAGTAGGGACATACAATGTCTCTCCTTCATAACCTGGCTTGCTTCACTCAGTAGTAAATCTTCCATATTCTTCCACTTTCTGTCAAAAGCCATGGTTTTGTTTTTTTGTTTTTTTGTTTTTTTTTTTAATGGCTGAATAGTATTCCATAGAGTATATGTTGCCACAGTTTTTCAATCCATTCACCCTTAAGGGGGCATTTGGGTTGGTTCCATATCTTGGCAATTGTGAATAGTGCCGCAACAAGCATCGATGTGCAAGCACGTTTCCACATAAGAATTCTTCTGTCCTTTGTGTAGATACCAAGGATAACCACTCAGGAACCCCAGGTAATTCTGGACATCATAGGTAAGCCAATTTTATTTCTTTTAGATACAAGGATTACTTACTCTTCCTTTTTCAGGAATGAAAAAAACCTCATGAGCCACATTAATTATGGGGATGGAGGGAAGAAACACTGTGAGTTATTTCACCCCTCCCTTGTTATGCCAAATTGAGAACCAAGTATTCTCACAAGAATTTTCAATAGTTCTCAGCTGCCCAGCACCCATCCCCACCCCCTTTATGGGAAGAGATGTACTGGCTAAGCCAGGGGCCATCCACTTTAAGTTTAGACCTCCAAGGATTATGATCATTCAAAATTCTGATGGGGTACCAAGTCACATTGATGATAAAGTTTATTCCATAGCCCGGTGCTCTGGACAACCAGGAAGGGCTATAACAACATTCCCTATAAAAATACAACTTAAAGACTCCTCTAAATTCCCACATTGCAAATAGTAGCCTATAAGGCTAGAAGATAGAAAAGGACTTGAATTTGCTGTAAAGAAATGTTTTTAATTTGGGCTACTAAAGCCTTTCCAGTTTCCCTTCAGTACTCCTACACTGCTAGTATTTATGCCAATTGAAGAATACAGGATGGTCCAAGATTTAAGTTCTCCAACTCAAATTTGACTAAAAACTGTGGGCTTTGTTTATCCTCATCAGTGCAATACACAGTTGTCCCTATTTCTATTCTGCTGTGGGCCACTAGCACAACTCTTCATCCTAAAAATAGGGAATCAATCTTTCTGGTTAATAAATATACAGGATTTGTAAAATTTTCAAATAACTGAATGGACTAAAACCACATTAATAGGAAGGGCAGTTAATCTTCTCACAACTTTCTAATGGAATTTAGCCACTGAGGCTTGAGAGCCCCAGTTTGAAACCTATCATGGTGACTATTTCCTTAAAATTCCAGGCACCCGTCTGTGTTAGAACTGATGGTACGACCCAAGGATGACCACCAGGCACCTTAGGCCAGTCTCTCTGTAATCATATTGCTTCACAAATCCAATAGCATTTGTCAGATTCATGGGGAATCTGGTTAAAAATTTGGAACTAGGTCCTTTAGCTGTTGCCCCTCTTGGGACACCTGTCAATGCTAATTATTACCTTCTTTGGGCCCTGTGTCTTAAAACTCCTAACCTAGTTTATCTCTTCTTGCCTAGGAGCTGTAAAATTGCAAATGACCATACAACAGCAATACCAACCCTCAGACTTCCTCTGAATCCTACTGTAGTTATCCAGCACTAAAGACGGCCTTCCCAATGACATATCTTGGGACTATTTAAACAATTTGCCCCTGTTCCTGGTCTCCCACCAAATCAGATAGCAATAGGTAGGGTCAACACCCCTTTCTAGCATGAAACAGTTACAGAAGACAGACCATCCACCTTCAACTCCCTAGAAATCTTTATGGGGATCATGCCTCTCAAGGGGAAAATGAGGCAGGAGAAAGCTAGCAAATTGAAGGAGCTAAAGGGGCGGGAACATTGACCTATGTGACTAGATTTTAAATAAATAAGCAAATAAAATTTAAATAAATAAATAAATAAATAATCCACCAGGGCAGGAAATTTCCCACCTAAGTTAATATAGGTAGAAAATTAGTAGGGGATGTCCAGCCAAGTAAGCCATATTTGATACACCCAAGGAGATAAATCAGTGGGCCCAGCCACATTTAATAGGGCCAATGAAATGTAAACAATCATTGAGCCAGCCAATGATCAACCAATACAACTTTGATTAAGAAGTTATAAACTCACAGAAGGTAACTGCTGGGGCCTTTTGAGCCACTCTTCTCTGTCCACTCAGGCCAACTCTTATCTCTTAGAAGTGTACTTTCACTTTTACTTAATAAACTACCTCTTCCTTTAAAAAAAAAAAAGAAAGTGACAACAAACTATCTTGTTTTGTCTGTCTTAGAAAGCATTTTGCATCTTTTTTTTAAGAGATTTTTGCTATGGCTAAGTGCACTTGCCAGAGAGACAGAGAAAGACAGAGACAAAAAGTGAGAAACCACCCCCCACCACCACCACCACAAATTTAAACTTAGGAGCTATAGGGATGATTGGATTATTTATTCCTGAGTGAGCTTTGGTAATTTGTGTCTTTCAAATAATTTCTCTATTTCTTCTACGTTGTTGAGTTTAGTGGCAAACATTCATGGTATTCTCCTGTTACTTTCTAATGTTCCTTCAGTTTGTAGTAATGTCACCTCTCAATCCTCATCAATCTGGCTACAGGTTTATCAATTATATTAATCTTATCAAGAAATCAGCTTTTGGTTTCATTAGGTTTTTTTCTACTTTTTGTTGTCTGTTTTCTGTATTATCGAATTGGGTTCTGATCATTGTTTCCTATCTGCCTATCTAGATTTCATTTGCTCTTCCTTTATAAGTTTCTCCAGTTAAAGCTAAGGTAATTGATTTGATACCTTTCTTCTTTTCTAAGAGTTATATAGTGCTATAAATTTCTCTTTAAGTCCTTCTTAAGTTTCATCCCACAAATTTTGATATATTATGCTTCCATTCCCTTCAGTTCAAAACACTTTCCAATACAATTTCTCTTTTAATTTCTTCTTGAATTCATAGATTATTTAGAAATATGTTTCCTTATTTTCCAAATATTCAGAACTTCTGTTGATTTCTTTTTCTTTTTTTCCTTAGAGGTTTTGCTATAGGGTGTATGCACTTGCCAAAAAGGCAGAAAGAGACAGAAAGCGGGAAATCATCTCCCCCCAGGGGGAATGGTCATGCCACAATCCCTTCTCCTCCATACTCTCTCAGGATCTTGGGCACACACGCACATGTGCCCAGCATGAGTTTAAGCCACCTGGTCTAGGACTCGAACCACATTCGACTACATGGAAGTCCAGTGACATAGCCATTATGCCATTTGCTGGTTCCTGTTGATTTCTAACTTAAGTCACTTGTGGTCAGAAAGTATACTTTGTATGACTTGAATTATTTTAAATATATTGAGATTTGTCATATGGTTCAAAATATTTGTATATCTGTCTTGCAAATGTTCTGTGTGCCCCTGAAAAGAATGTATATTTTAGTCTTATTAAGTGGGGTGTGCTATAAATATCAATTAGGCCACACTAGTTGGTATCCTTACTGAATTTTATTCTACTTATTATAATAATTTTTGAGAGATGGCCTACAATTATAATTGTAAACTTGTCTAATTATTCTGGTTTTTTTTTTTCTGTGTGTTTCTTTTTGAGTAGTTTTTAAAACTATACCTTTGACCTTTTGGCCAGAACCGCCATCTTCCAGTAATTAACCAAAATGACGAACACAAAAAAAAGGCACCCGATATATGTTCTCTAGGCCTTTTAGAAAACATGGAGTTGTTCCTTTGGCGACATATATGCGAATCTACAAGAAAGGCGATATTGTAGACATTAAGGGCATGGGTACTGTTCAAAAAGGAATGCCCCACAAATGTTATCATGGCAAAACTGGAAGAGTCTACAATGTTACCCAGCATGCTGTTGGCATTGTTGTGAACAAACAAGTTAAGGGCAAGATTCTTGCCAAGAGAATCAATGTGCGTATTGAGCATATTAAACATTCTAAGAGCAGAGATAGCTTCCTAAAACGTGTGAAGGAAAATGACCAGAAAAAGAAAGAAGCCAAAGAGAAAAAGGTACCTGGGTTCAACTAAAGCGCCAGCCTGCTCCACCCAGAGAAGCACACTTTGTGAGAACCAATGGAAAGGAGCCTGAGTTACTGGAACCTATTCCCTATGAATTCATGGCATGATGGGTGTTAAAAATAAACTAATTCTCAGGGCATCAGATAAAGTACTCAGAAGCATTTTCTCTCAGTAGCACAGCATGACCAGTTATATTCTAAATGATGCTCTGGTCTTCCCCACAAAACTTAAAAACAAGATCTGAAGTTTCCAAGTAACTTAACCATGTTTCAGAACAAAGCTCAACGGCAAGATAAAGGGCATCTTGTAAAAAGTTACTAGTAAAGAAATAAGAAATATAACCTATAATTAGGTTAAAAAAAATCAATCACTAGAAACTGACCCTCAAATGACAGAATGTTAGAATTAGTGGACAGGACATTAAAATGTCAATAATTATGTTCTCTATGGGAGGGGGGCTTCAAAAAGCTCATAGAAGTGCATATTATTAAAAAACTATATATGATTTCATTTTTTCTTCCTCATTGAACTGAACTTGTACTTTAATTCTATTTTTTTCACAAACTTTTTGAAGTCCTCCTCATATGTTCAAGGTGCTAAAGGAAAGATAGAACAGGTTAAGTAGAGACATGAAGGATATAAAAAGGAGTCAAATGGACTGTTTAGAGATTAAGCAACAATAATAAGAAAAAATACACCATATTGTATTAACAGTAGATTAGATAGCACAGAATTTTCCCACTTAACTGTTGGAAAAAATGAGATCCAGAGAAATTTAGTAATTTACCTAAGATAACACAGTTAGCAGGTAGCTGATCTGAAATCTTTAAGTAAGCCCAGCTCATTTCTGCCTCAGGGTATTTGTATTTGCTCTTCTCTTTCACCAGAATATTCTTCTTTAAGGTTTTGTATGGTGTCTTCTCTTTCTTCAGATCCAATGTAGTAACCTCCTCAGAAAGGCTGTCCTTCTCTGGGGTTCGCCTTAAAGCCTAGCTGTTAAGAAGGCTGGATCACACATGGTTGACTACAGTTCTAATCCATGTGGCTGCATGCCCAAAATCTCAACAGGAGATTTGGAAGAGAAGGGATTATGGCATGACCACACCACATTGAGGAATGTTCTCTCTTTCTTTCTCTATTTCTTGGTCTCTGAACTCGAAGGTATAGGTTTCTTTTTCTTTCTTTTTTTTTTTTTATAGAGCACAGATTAGTTTATTTTTAACACCCATCATGCCATGAATTCATAGGGAATAGGTTCCAGTAGCTCAGATAAAAAATTTAGAATATTCACAGTGATAAAGTTAACAGAAATGCAAGAGAAGAGAAACAATGAACTCCAGAAGATGCAGGAGAAAGGAGCCAATGATTTCCAGGAGGTGAGGAAGTTCCTGCAATATCTGAAAGAGGGAATACACACCATAAAAAGAATCAAATGGAGCTGTAAGAGATGAAGGCTGTAATACAGGAAATCAAAAACTCCCTTGAAAGTATTAAAAGCAGATTGAGGGAACCAGCAGTTAGCATAATGGCTATGTCTCTGGACTCCCCTGTAGTCGACCACGGTTCGTGTCCCGGACCCGGTGGCTTAAAACTCACGCCGGGCACGTGTGCGTGCGTGCCCAAGATCCCGAGAGGAGAATGGAGGAGAAGGGATTGCGGCGTGACCATCCCCCCTGGGGGGTGATTTCTCGCTTTCTGTCTCTATGTCTCTCTCTGTCTGTCTGGCGAGCGCACACGCCCTACAGTGAAAATCTCTCCAAAAAAAAAAGCAGATTAAGATCATACAGAAGCTCAAATCTCAGAAGTAGAAGATAGAATCACTGGCCTAGAAAAATCCAACACGAAGATTGAGAAAATAGACCAAAAAAAAAAATGAGACTAATATATGAGAAACACTAGATGCTATTAAACATCCAAACATCCAGATAATTGGTATCCCAGAAGATGAAGAGACTAGTAAGGGCATTGATAATCTATTCCATGAAATTCTGGAAAAAAGGTTTCCAAACCTAGAGAGGCATTCAAAGATACAGACCCAAGAAATGCATAGGACCCCAAATAGAATCAACCCCAGAAGATGTTCTCCAAGACACACTATAGCCAGATTGACCAAAACCACAGACAAATACAAGGTACTCAGGCTGGCAAGAGACAAATGACAAGTTACCTACAAAGGATATCCCATCAAGCTAACAGCAGACCTCTCATCAGAAACAATATGAGCAAGCAAAGAATGTGCTAATATATTCAAAGTGTTAAGGGAAAATAAATATGGACACACAGAAATAAGAATTCAAAAACAACTAAGAAAATGCCCAACTTAATGGTAGGATCAATTCTGGAGTTGAATGTTATATTCCAGAATTTAAATAGGAAGATAGGTTAAGTACATGAGACTGAATTGGTGAAATAGAATCTTACAACTCTTGACTAAAACATTGCTGATTTTCTTCTATGATTTTTGTCTTCTCTTGAGCTACCGAGAGGTTCATGTACCTACTATTTGAACAGAATCCTGACCTGGTTCCTAGCTTTAAGTTTTAAACAAAGCTCTCTTAGCATTTTTTAAAATGTTTGACTTATTAAAGCTAAAACTTCCTTTCTTGAAATTAAAAAATATATTGAAATATATATATTTAATGACCACAGAAAGCTATATAGCCTCAACTAGGTGCTACTTTATAGTATATTTACTCTACTCAGAGTTTCACTCCTAAAGTCAGACATGTGTTCACAAATACATATGTATCAGTAGAACTTGCTATGAAAGTAGCAAATAAGGGGTAGAGAACGTCAAGAGATTAACATTAGATGGAGCAGGATCTTTTTCTCTCTTTTTTTTTTTTTCTCTTAAGTGACAAAGGGTGCATGCACTCACCAGAGAAACAAAAAGACAGGGAAAAGAAAGAGGGAACATTCTCCAACAAGGTGTGGTCATGCCGCAATCCCTTCTCTTCCAAATCTCCTGTTGAGATTTTGGGCATGCAGCCACATGGATTAGAACTGTAGTCAACCATGTGTGATCCAGCCTTCTTAACAGCTAGGCTTTAAGGCGAACCCCAGAGAAGGACAGCCTTTCTAAGGAGGTTACACTGGATTTCAATGAAGTAAGAGAAGACACCATACCAAACCTTAAAGAAGAACATTCTGGTGAAAGAGAAGAGCAAATACAAATACCCTGAGGCAGAAATGAGCTGGGCTTATTTAAAGATTTCAGATCAGCTACCTGCTAACTGTGCTATCTTAAATAAATTACTAAATTTCTCTGGATCTCATTTTTTCCAACAGTTAAATGGGAATATAACCTAAAACCAGTTAATTTTTTTTACATACATGCATTCATCTATTAATTCATATAATAAACCACATACCAAGCATTCTGCTGTATGTTGCTTCAAAAAAATCACAAGAGGCCAACCCTGGTGGCATGGTGGTTAACGTAGTGAATCCCACATGAGTGATTGCGGTGTGACCATCCTCCCTGGGGGGTGATTTCTTGCTTTCTGTCTCTAATGTCTCTCTCTGTCTGTCTGGTGTGTGCATGCGCCCTATAGCGAAAATCTCTCCCAAAAAAATAAAGAAAAAAGATCCAATTATACTATCAAGCTATAGTGCTTTGGAAGCATGAGATAATATTAAAACTAAGTATATAGCTTTGGGTAACTATTTCAAGCCCCTTGAGCCTCAGTTTCTTCATTTGTGCAGTAAAGTATCAGTGAAATCTGCCCTTCACCCCTCATGTGGTTGTTGTCAGTTTGCCTTCTGACACTGGGCATGAAAAACACATCATAAGGAGCTGTTCAAGTGTTGCTCATGTTCTGCTGTCATCAGTCACACTAGCTCTTTCTTACGCAGCTCTTGGGTCTAAGAAAATTCATTTTCAGGCAATTTTCAGGTCTATAAAATGCAGCTGCTCAGTCAATCACTGTATGGCTAAAACATCCTACAACTAACTGTTAAGGCTGTCCAGGCAGAAGCCCTGGAACCTGGATCCTGACTTGTATTGCTCAAGAGACCCAAGGTAAATATATTTTTCCCATTGTTTCACTGTGTTTACTTCCTGTTGCCTGACTACCTGCCTCCAGCATCAGTAATAGCCTCTGAGCCCTAGAGTATATTTATTTTCCATCTGCTCCCTTCTTGCTAGCAACAGCATTAATGTGCCCCTTAAAGATCCAGGTCTTAGAAATTACAGCCCAGAAAAGCACTTAAAGCAGTGGAAGTATAAATTTTCATTTGAATTCTCACACACTGAATGGTGTGTCTCCAGCCCTGAGGATGCAGCAAAGCCCAATTTAAACCAGTGTGTTCCCTTTACTTGGCCAAGTACATTTGTATAAATGGTGACCTTAGTCATTATTGGGCTTGTTTGTCCTGAATCTGCTTCTTAAACATTTCTTCTGGCCCAGAGGGAAGAAATAATCGGAGACACCCTGAATGTAGTCTTGTATGTACAGTGGGCACCCACATGAAAGCATTTCATTTCCTTCTCAGTTCATCTCTATAGACGTCATTAACCAGACTCAACAAGTCTCATTCTGAAAATATATCTTTTTTTTTTTTTTGAGAGGTTTTTGCTATAGGGTGCGTGCGCTCGCCAGACAGACAGAGACAGAGAGATAAAAAGCGAGAAATCACCCCCACCCCCAAGAGGGGATGGCCACACCGCAATCTCTTCTCCTCCATTCTCTTCTCGAGATCTTGGGTACGCACGCACACACGCCCAGTGTGAGTTATAGCCACCGGGTCCAGGACTTGAATCATGGTCGGCTACATGGGAGTTCAGCGACATAGCCATTATGCTAACTTCTGGTCCCCTGAAGATATATCTGGAGAGAAATTAACATGTCTAAATACACTATGAGGCTTGATATAAAAATAATAAAAATAATAATAATAATGCTGATTCCCTGAGAAGAAAATTAGATGCAGTTAAAAGGTAAAAAGACTTTGGGAACCAGCAGTTAGTGTAATGGCTATGTCGCTGGACTCCCACGTAGTCGACTGCAGTTCGCGTCCCGGACCCGGTGACTTAAAACTCACACTGGGTGCATGTGCGTGCATGCCCAAGATCCCGAGAGGAGAATGGAGGAGAAGGGATTGCGGCATGGCTATCCCCCATGGGGGGGGATTTCTCGCTTTCTGTCTCTGTCTCTCTCTGTCTGGCGAGCGCACCTATAGCAAAAACCTCTCCAAAACAAACAAAAAAAGATAAAAAAGACTTATACTTTAAATAAAATCAAAATGTAGAATTCGTAGGAGAAGGGAAATCTGAAGAAGAAATGAAAAATGAAAGAAGGAGAATGCAAGATCTTAGAAATCTGGACTGTGGGAGAAGGGATAATAAGCCAAATTTCTTTTACATAATTTGTTTTTATTTATATATTTTTGAGAGAGATTTTTACTATAGGGTGCGTGTGCTCGCCAGAGAGACAGAAAACAGGAAATCACCGCACCCCCACCCCCAGGGGGAGATGGCCACACCACAATCCCCTCTCCTCCACTCTCAGGATTTCAGCTATGCCTGCACACATAGCTGGCATGATTTTCAAGCCACTGGATCTGGGACCCAAACCATGGTCAACCACGTAGGAGTCCAGAGTTGTAACCATTACACCATCTGCTAGTCCTCTTTTACATAATTTAAAAGAAATACTGGAGGTAATGATGCAACTATTTGGGGGTAGAAAAAATATCACAAGGAAAAATGGGATATTAGAATTTGGGACCAGAGGTGCAGAGAATAGAAAAGTATGGAATAGAACATAGGTAGATAGGGAGGGCAGATTTATAGGAAGTTCTTTTTAATCATCCATATTAAAAGAAACAGCAGAGAGCTAATCTCCAAGAGTAGATAGACTTAACTTTCTATAGGAGGGATTTTTAGGATAAACATTAGAACATATTCTGAGTATAAGTGTTTTGAGTGAAACATGAAAACTTCATCTTCGAAAATAATGAAAAATAATGATAATAATCATTGTCTTTTAGTAGTGACTTAAGAGCAAACCTGGATACCTAAGCTTTCAAAGATGTTTCCATCCATATACAACTAAGATTCTGTATTAAATTTTCTCCAGTTCAGTTCCTTCTTTGTCATAGTACAATATATAGGAATTTTCTTAGAAATTTTTGTTATTTATTGGACTTATCTGTCCCAAATTGGCTTCTTAAATCTAGTCCAGGGACCAGCAGTTAGCGTAATGGCTATGTCGCTGGACTCCCATGTAGTCAACTGCGGTTTGTGTCCCAGACCCTGTGGCTTAGAACTCACGCCGGGCACGTGTGCGTTCATGCCCAAGATCCCGAGAGGAGAACGGAGGAGAAGGGACTGTGGAGTGGCCATCCCCCTTGGGGGTTAATTTCTCGCTTTCTGTCTCTATGTCTCTCTCTATCTGTCTGGCGAGCGCACGCGCCTCATAGCAAAAACCTCTCTAAAAAAAATAAATAAAAATAAATAAATCTAGTCCATTTTTCTGACCCACATTCTGAGGTATTTTTTTTAATTTATTTACATTTATTCACTTACATCATTACAATACACAAAATGAGCTTTTCCATCCAGAATACACTGTATAAGGGCTTAGTCAAGAATATTACTGTAGGTGTTATTGTCAACAAGTAATTTTCCATTTCTCATTTCTTATATATTTTGCTTCTTCCCCTCCCCGCTAGATTCCCTCTCTCACCTCTACCATTTCTCACCCGTAGATATACTGTCTCTGGTATCTACAGTTGCTTTCCATGCCTCCCCCTTTTTTGACCCATATTTTATTGATTCACTAAAGATCTTAATTAATCTAAATACTTTCAGTAGCAAGCACAGCTGATGTATACATATCCATGAACACATGTCTGACTTTAAGCCTAAATCTCAGTGACTATAATGAACATACTATAAAGTACACCTAGCTGGGGCTACATAGCTTACTGCAGTCATTAAATAACTATTTTTTAATACATTTTTAATTCAAGAAAAACATTTTCAGGGTTTTTTTTTTATTTTTACATTCATTCACTGAACATCACAGCACACAAAATGTTATTTCCCATCCAGAATACACTGTATAGTGGCTTAATCATACATGTTATCATCAACAAATAATTTTCCATTTCTTGTTTTATGTGTATACACACACACACACACACACACACACACAAACAAATATATATATATATTTCCTCCTCCCTCCCCCATTTCTCACCCTCTGCCATGTCCACCCTCCTTGCACACTGTCTCTGGTATCTGCAGTTGTTTTCCATTCCTTTTTTTCTCTACATTTTATTTATACACAAAATATCTTAATTAATCTAACTACTTTCAATAGCAAGTTCAGCTGATAAATACATATCTGTGAACACATGTTTGCCTTTAGGCATGAAACTGTGAGTAGAATGAATATACTATAAAGTAGCACCTAGCTGAGTCTATATAGCTTACTGTGGTCATTAAACAGGTATTTTTTAATATATTTTTTAACTTCCAGAAAGGCAGTTTCAGCTTTAATAGATCAAAACCAAAAAATACTAAGAGAAATTTGTTTAAGACTTAAAGCGAGGAAAAAAGTTAAGCTTCAGATTAAACAGTAGGTAGATGAATCTACCATCAGTTTAAGAGAAGACAAAAATCTTTAAATCTGGAAAACAAAGCATAGACAAAAATCAGTAATGTTTTATTCAAAAGTAATAAAAATTCTATATCACCAGTCTCCTAAAATTAATCTCTCTTCTACTGAATTTGCAGTGTTACTATGGTCCGATCTTTCCATTTAAATTTCAGAAATTAACAGTTATTATTGATCTTTCTGGACTTGTCCCTACCATTAAGTTGGCCATTCTCTTGGTCACTTTTTATATTCTTATTTCTTAATTTTCCTAGTATAGCACTCCTGTCAGCACTTCTTGGAGAGCTGGTCTGGTGTTGGTAAATTTGGGTTTTGTTTATCTGAGAATATTTTTGTCTTTTCTTCCCATAGGAAGGATAATCTTGCCAGGTATAGTATTCTTGGTTGAAATTGTTTTTCACTTAACACTTTGTGTATATTTTCCCAGTCTTTCCTTGCTTGCATTGTTTCCAATGAGAGGTCCAATGTTCGCCTGAAAAGATATCTTTTGAAAGTAACTTGATGTTTCTCTCTTGCCAGTATTAGTATCTTGTCTCTGTGATTTTGGTCAATCTGACTATAACGTGTCTTGGAAAAGATCTTCTTGGGTTGATTCTGTGTGGGGTCCTTTGTATTTCTTAGGTTTGGATATTTGAATGACTCTCTAGGTCTGGAAAGTTTTCTTCCAGGACTTCATGGAATAGATTATCAATGCCCTGATTAGTTTACTCACCTTCTGGGATGCCAAATATCTGGATGTTTGGGCATTTAAAAGGTATCTTGTATTATCATATATTATTCTTATTTTGCAGGGACTATTTTCTGCATTTTTGGTGAATTTTTCAAAGTCAGAGGTTCTATCTCCTACATCTGAGATTTGAACTTCTGTATGATCAAATCTACTTTTAATACTTTCAAGGAAGTTTTTCATTTCCTGTATTAAAGCCTTCATCTCTAACAATTCTATTTGATTGTGCTCGCTTGGAACGATACAGAGAAGATTAACATGGCCCCTGCGCAAGGATGACACACAAATTCGTGAAGCGTTCCATATTTTTAGGCTGCAGGCCCGATCCTTCCAAATCTCCACGCATCCCCACCGTTCCTCTTCCTTGGACCCCAGGTTGGTCGTCTGGGACTTTAAGGCGAACCCCCACCCCTACCCACCCGCAATCCGGATCGAGCCGGCCAGCAGTTCCAGACACCAGGTGGACTGAGGCTGCAGGCGCGACCCCCACCGTTCCTCCTCCTTGGACCCCAGGTTGGTCATCTGGGACTTTAAGGCGAACCCCCACCTCTCCTCACCCGCAATCCGGATCGAGCCGGCCAGCAGTTCCGGACACCAGGCGGACTGAGGCTGCAGGCCTGACCAACCTGGTCCTGTCACTCATCTTCTGATCCTTTTCCACTAGCCTTTGGACTCTTTGAATTTTGGTGATTTTAATAGCGTGCAGCGCGTGCACCGCGCGATTTCCCTTTTTCATTTTGTTTTTCTTTGCTCTTGGGGTGTTGCTTATTAGGTCAGTTGAAGGCTCACCACTCCTTAGAAACAGGGCGGACTTTGGGCCATCCAGGGCTAGTGGCAACAGTTAATGGTAATTGTGAGCAACAGGTAGGCCAATCATAAGAGAAATCATCAATTTTCTAAGCCTGTACAACTTTTAACAATCAGAGATACCTTAAATAAGTTAGGAAGAAACATATAGATTACCTAATGACTAGGAACAATCGCAGAGGCTCAAGAAATATGAGCAACCAACAAAAGGCCTCTCCCTCAAGGGAAATCATCAAGTCTACATCACCCACAGTCAA
>NW_006205575.1:922912-930519 GCF_000334495.1 Tupaia belangeri chinensis
GACGTTAGTGAGAAACAGATATGGCTTATTAACTGTTGATGATGACATGTGTAGTATTCTCAACTGGATTGGTCTGAGAAGTACTTCATGATGGGCAAAGTATTTTTACAAGCAAAATGAGAAATAGCGATTGACTGTTTTAAAAAATAATTAGAATAATAATAATAATGATTGGGGAAAACATAGAAAAGATATTGAATGTTGAAGCGGGGAGATTAATGACTGACATGCATGGCATTCTCTTTTGAAAAAACAATGTAATACACTGTAAAGTTCTATGTAATCCAATGTAATATAAAGAAGGTTATGATGATAATAAAAAAAATTTAAAAATTTAAAAAAATAAAAAAATAATAAAAAATAAAAAAAACAATTCTGTTTATTTTTAATGGTGTGTATTCTTTCAGATTGCGCAAGAACTTCCTCACCTCCTCGTTGTCTCTTTTTCTCCTGCATTTTCCAGAGTTTACTGTCTCTTTTCTCTTGCATTTCTGTCAGCTTTGTCAATATGAATATTCTAAATTCTTTATCTGACATTTCCATGGGTTCCCTTGTATTGTCTGTGGAGGATGAGGAGTTATTCTTTTCCCTTGGGGGAGAGATATTTTCTTGGCTTCTCACATTTCTTGTGTGTCTGTGGTGGTTTCTGGTCTTCTGATGGATTATACTTTTTTACCCAATTTTTGGAGTTAAATCTGAGCATTCAGGGCATGCAGAAGGGGGTGATCTGCAAGCTCTAAGTAGTACCGTTTTTCTCCTTTTTGCAGCAGATTCCATGGAATATGAGGATTACGCAGACCCTGAAAGTATTCAGATATTTGTCTTCTGTGCACCTAGACCTGTCTAGAAACTCAGTGTTTGGAGGCTGGCTAGATCTGGAGGGTTGGGGAGTCAGAAGGGTAAAGTCTGGGCAGAAAACCTTCAGATGTCCTAGTCCCTGAAACAGGTCACTCAGAACTCAAATGTATATAGCTGGTGATGGGCTTGGCCTGGCTAGATCTGAGGGGCAGGAGGGTGAAGTCTGGGCAGAAAACCTTCAAATGTCCTAGTCCCCAAGTTGCTCTTCAGTGTTTTACATAGCTATCCAAGGACAAGAACCTGCCATTTCTCTCTGATTCTCTGGTCAACGCTGCCTAGTATGTAGTTTCTGATAAACAGTCCATGAACAACTTTCTGAAAAGTAAAGAAAACCACTGTAATAAAATAAGGGTCATGAAAATTACAGCAACGACTAAGAAAACGGGATTGTTTCCTGCCTCTTCCACAAAAAGTTGATCGAAAAGAGTCTTTGGCTTTTATGCATGTAATGGTTAATTTTATATGGGAACTTAACCAGGCTAAAGGATACTCAGATAGCTGGGAAAACATTATTTCCAGGTGTGTCTGTGAAGGTGTTTCCAGAAAAGATTGCATTTAAGTCGTTAGGCTGAGTTGAGAAGATCCACCCTTACCAATATAGGTAGACATAATTCAATCTGTTGAGAGCCCAGATAGAACAAAGAGGAAAGGTCATGAAAGGAAAGGTCATATCAACTCTCCCTCAGTTTGAGCTGAGCATCCGTCTTTTCCTGCAATTGAACATCACAGTTGCTAGCTCTCTGTTCTGATTCTCAGGCCTTCAGAATCAGGATTTGCACTAGTAATTCCCTCTTCCCACCACACTCCCTAGTTCTCAGGCCTTTAGCTTTGGACTAAATTACACCACCAACTTTCTAGCTTCTCCAACTTGCGTGTAAGTTTGTGGGACTTCTCAGCCTCCATAATCACATTAGCAAATTCTTATTTTAAATCACTCTCTTTTTCTTTCTCTGTCTCTCTGTCTCTTTCTGACCCCAAAAAACTCTGTGGAAGGGACTTGCAGGTGGTGTGGTTGATAAGGGTGCTGGACTCCCCCATGGCGGACCACGGTTTGAGTCCTGGATCTGGTGGCTTGCTTTCTCACTTTCTCTCTCACTTTGTCCCTCCCTGGTCAAGTTTTAATTAATTAATTAATTAATTAAACAAATAAAGTTAAAAAATAATTCTTTAAATAAAATTCTGTAGAAAATGGAATTAAAATATGATTTTATTTTGGTGAAATCAAGTTTTAAATTCTTTTATACTACATATTATCCATGAACTTTTTGAACACACATACAAATAAATTGTTTCTGTTCTCTCTAGAACCTTGACTAACAGAACTCATGGAGTCTTTTCTGTAGATGTTAGCCTCAATGATGATTTCAGGAGACAACAGAACAGAGAGGTCATGTCTCCAGATAGCAGCGCACTTCAAAGCAAGTTCATTTCACTCCTTTCATCATTTCTCTCAGAGGTTCTTAGCAGAACCTTTTTTCTCAAAAAAGATTGGAGCAACTGGGAAACCAAGAGAGAGATTGTACTACTTTGGAGACTAGTCCTAAAATAAAACTAGAAACTAGCCTTAGTGTCTTCAAACTGAGCTTCTAAGAGAGGTGTATTCTTTTATTATGGAGGGCACTGGATTTAGATATTTAGATTTTTTAAATTTTTTATTTAACTTTATTTTAATTTTACCAGAGAAGGACAGAGTAAGAGAGAAAGAAAGTGAAAAAGCAAGCCACCAGGCCCGGGACTCTAAAAGCTGTCAGCCATGTGGGAGTCCAGTGCCCTTAACCACTACACCACTTGCTGACCCCTAGATATTTAAATTTTATTAAGCTCAAGAATGCTAGATTTCTTTATTTGAATAAAACCAAGACCTTATTATATCACTTATAATGGAAGATAGTCTCATGTACTTAAAAAAAGATACTTGGCAGTCCCTGGTTTCTAGTTCAGCCCTTTCACAATGGACATCATTTTCTTCTGCTACTACTCATCAGTTCTAATTTTGCGATGTTCAATACATTTTTATTTCTGGATCCTTTATGTATAAACCATCTTGAAAAAGCATTATAGGATGATTGAAGAAGAAATGGTGTTAAGAGCTTATTAAAATTCTCTGAGTGTAGGCTCCATTACTTAAATCCTTCTTTTCCAATTTAGAATCAATTATCCTTTCCCTTTAGGTAAAGGTATGGTTTTTCCCCAACTTGTCTAGAATGTAAAGCTATATGATGGCTGTCAGAATCTTCTCTCTTATTGAGGAAGTAAATGATTCCTCCGATATACATCCTATTGCTTTAGAGATTGTATTGAATGTAAAATGACAAAGGCAAATTCCTGAGTGTTTAAAATTATATTTTTTTCATCTTAAATCCTAAAATCACATTTTCTTCATTGCTTCACTGTACTGTTTTGGTTCGCGAATTTTTTTTTCTTTTTCTTTTGCCCTTTTTCTCTTTCTTGTAGTCTAGCACATTATAGTTTAGCCAGAGCACTAAAATTAAATGAGAAGGTCTGAGTTCAAGTTTTAGTTTTGACACTTATTTGTTGGCAACAAGCAAACTTACAGTTTTGAGGCTGGAGGCACCATCTCCTTGCCTCAACTCTTGTGAAGATCAGATGAGATGCAAAGATCAAACACATGCAGCAAGTAGAGCACCAGACACTAAAAGGATTATGAGAGAAGTACAATGTCTGAGAGGAAGGATCATGGTGCCTATGTCAGATGCATGAGTTTGACTCCCCACTCTGCCACTAGCCAGCTTTGTAATCTGAGGCAAGCTTAGTTCTCTCACCATGAAAAAGAGATGCTGATGATAGTATTTGTGAGAACTGAGTTGATACCTGGAAAGTACCTAGAACACATAATGCTTAATAAATATTAGCATCCTATTAGGGCTTTCCTTTCGCTTTGTCCCAAGTGGTAAATCAATCACCAAACATACCAATTCTTCTCCAAAGAATATTCTTTCCTCCTATTACCAATAGACCTCTGTTGTCTCATCCTGGGCCCTCTAATCTCATTTCTTCTTCTGATCCCTCCTGCGCCTGGCACCAACTCAGTTCTCTCAAAACATCACTCTGAGCCAACAACTCACATGCTTTCAATTTTCAATGACTCTAAGATACTTACAGAATAGTTTTAACACCTCAGAGTATAATTTGAGACATATCATAAATTGAGCCCACAATACCTTTCCAATAGTCTCTCTCACTTGTAAGCTCTCTATTTTTAGCAAAGCAGTTTTCCCTAGTTCTTAAATATTGCTTGTGATTTCATGCCTCCTTGTTATTATTCATTCTTATCCTCCTGCTTAGAATATCCTCCTTCTTGAGCCAAGGAATGAGAGGTAGCATAGTACAGTAACTTAGGAACTGCAGCTTGAATATCTAACAAGCCTCCATTTATCTCTTGGCTCCACAAATTCTCAAGTATTTGACTGTGGGCATCTTTTATTCCAATTGTGAATGCCCTGCAAGTAAGGCAAAAATTCATCTTCTAGTGATAAAATGATGAGTTCACGGGGTTTTAATTAATTTTTAGTTCACTGATGTTTCATTGTAACATGTGAACCAGAACTCAAAAATTTTCCTTTTTCTGTCATTCCAATACATTTTCTGTTTGCTGCTAAAGAACAGCAGATTCATTAGGAACCTCATAAAGGATTGACAACCTTCTACTTACTTGCAAGGCTAATTCCCTTTGACATTCTTACCCTGCACAAAGCTAATCTAATTTCTTTCTCAGGTTATCTGAGAACAATGACCCAGCTTTCAGATTAGCCAAAGCAGGACTTCAGTACAGGAAGGAGAAAGTTCTGCACCTATAGGAGTGTCAGCCTTCACAAAAGAAGGTAGAATAACGTCAAAGAGAAATGACCTAAGCTAAAAAGTTGTCAACACATTAGGAAAGGGGAACATGGAACATTTGTGTTATTTCCCCTCTCAAAAATGGAAACATAAAACAGGTTAAGAGCTAAACTAGTCCCATCCTGAGATGGATACTGAACTTGGGCTGTGAAATATTGCTTTCCTTGACCAAAAATGAAGATTTTCTGCTGAGACTTTCCCCACTCCAGAATCATTTCTAGTGGGAAAGGCACAAACCCGAATCAGACCCATACTGAAATGGATACTGAACTTGAACTGTGAAATATTGCTTTCCTTGATCCAAAATGAAGATTTTGTGTGGAGACATCCCCCCCAGAATTATTTCTAGAAAGGAACAAACCCAGGCCAGGCCCATCCTGAGATGGATACTAAACTTGAGCTGTGAAATATTGCTTTCCTTGACCAAAAATGAAGATTTTCTGCTGAGACTTCCCCCTCCAGAATCATTTCTAGTGGGTAGGGCTACCTCTGTCTCCTTCTCCCCATTTGTCTCTTTCTGTCTCGCTTTGTCTCCCTGTGACTTTAAAATTTTTAACGGTTTTTTTAAGGTAAAATATTCCCTTGGCTCTCAGGCCCTTCTTTTATTGTGCTAATTAGTGCCTTTCTCCATTTCACTTAGGAAAGACACAAACCCAGGCCAGGCCCTTCCTGAGATGGATATTGAACTTGAGCTGTGAAATATTGGTTTTGTGCAGTGCACATGTGTGCCACATTGTTTTCATATTTTCCTTTTTAAAATTAAAATCTAATCTTTTTTTAATCTTTTTTTCACTTTCTCCTTTTTCATTTTATTTTTTCTTCTTCTTTCTTCTCTAATTCTTTTCCTTTTTTCTTTATCTTTATTCATTGGCTGCTCAGCCTCTTTGCACTTAGTGTCTATACAGGTCCAAGTGAATAGAATCCAAACATCTGAATACGATTAGGGTCAGAATATTCATCTATTCTCACTGAATCTAATGCACAAAGAGGGAAAACAGAACAAAAGAGAGATTGCAGATCATCTACTTCTGCACACCTCTGAATGCTCAGATTGAACTTCAAGAATTAGGAAGAAATGCACCATCCATCAGATGACTATAAATCACTGCAGGGTCACAAGAAATATGGGAAAGTAAGAAAATACCTCCCCTACAAGGAAAAAGAATAATTCCTCTTCATCCTCAGACAATACAATGAAACTCATGGAAATGTCAGATAAAGAATTTCAAATATTCATAGTGACAAAGCTAACAGAGATGGAAGAGAAGAGAGAAAATGAAATGCAGAAGAGGTCAGAGAAATGAGTCAATGAGTTTCAGGAGGTGAGGAAATTCTTGCAAGATTTAAAAGAGGAAATACACACTATAAAAATGAATCAAATGGACCTGTTAGAGATGAAGATTATAATACAGGAAATCAAAAATCTCCCTTAAAAGTATTAAAAGCAGACTAGATCATACAGAAAACTGAATCTCAGATGTAAAAGATAGAATCACTGGCCTAAAATAATTCACCATGAAGACTGAGAAAATTGCCCCCAAAAATGAGAATAATATACAAGAAATACTAGATACCATCTAACTTCCAAACACCTGGATAATTGGTATCCCAGAAGGCAAAGAGACTCATAAGGGCATTGATAATCTATTCCATGAAATCCTGAAAGAAAACTTTCCAAATCTAAGAGGCATTCAAAGACCAGTTCCAAGAAATACAAAGGACCCCAAATAGAATCAACCCCAGGAGATCTTCTCCAAGACACATTATAGCCAGATTGACCAAAACCACAGACAAAGATAAGGTATTTAGACTGGCAAGAGAGAAACGTCATGTTACCTACAAAGGATATCCCATCAGGCTAACAGCAGACCTCTCAACAGAAACAATGCAAGCAAGGATAGAATGGAAAAATATATTCAAAAGGTTAAGGGCATAGCAATTTCAATTAAGAATACTGTACCCAACAAGATTATCCTTCATATGGGAACTAAAGACAAGAACATTCTCAGGTAAATAAAACCTGAAAGAATTTACCAATACCAGACCAGATCTCCAAAAAGTTCTGAAGGGAGTGCTATACCAGAAAATTTTAATATAGACACACAGAAATAAGTGTTCAAAAACTAAGAAAAGAGCCAACTTAATTGTAAGGAAAAGTCTGGAGTTGAATATTATATCCCAGAATTTAATCAGGATCATCAAGCTATAACAAAGATAGATTAAGTATATGAGACTGAACCGGTGAAATAGAATTTTATGACTTTTGACTAAAACATTGCCAATTTTCTTCTAGGCTTTGTTTTCCACTTTTACGGATTTTTGTCTCGTCTTGAGCTGCCGATAGGGTCGTGTACCTAATATTTGAACAGAATCCTAACCTATTCCCTGGCTTTAAATTTTAAGCAAAGTTCCTTAGCATTTCTTTGATTTATTAAAGCTAAAACTGCTTTTCTTGAAATTAAAAAATAATTTAAAAATACCTATTTAATGACTGTCATAAGCTATATAGCATCAGCTAGGTTCTACCTTATAGTACATTCATTCTACTCAGAGTTTCATGCCTAAAGTCAGACATATATTCACAGGTATGTATATACCAGCTGAACTTGCTATTGAAAGTAGTTAGATCACTTAAGAAATTTTGTGAATCAATATAATGTGGGGAAAAAAGGAATGGAAAACAACTCTAGACACCTGAGATAGTGTGGGAGGAGGGTGGGAAATGGTAGAAGGTGAGAAATAGAGGTAAAATATATATATATATATATGTGTGTGTGTGTGTGTGTGTGTGTGTGTGTGTGTATATATGAAATTAGAAATGGAAAATTATTGATGATAACATGTATGATTAAGCCACTATGCAGTATATTCTGGATGGGAAATCACATTTT
>NW_006205575.1:930682-972687 GCF_000334495.1 Tupaia belangeri chinensis
CTTAAACTCATGCCAGGCACGTGTGCATGCATGCCCAGGATCCCAAGAGGAGAATGGAGGAGAAGGGATTGCGGTGTGGCCACCCCCCTGGGGGTGATTTCTCACTTTCTGTCTCTCTGTCTCTCTCTGTCTGTCTGGCGAGTGCCCACACCCTATAGCAAAAAAAAAAAAAAAAAATGTTGAAAGAACTTTTCAGAAATTTGACCTCTAAATACAATGCATAGAAACAAGTTTACATCAATGTCCACATCTCTTCATGTCTCCAGACTCAAGTGTCATGATCAGACCTGTGTCACCATCGTGAGCCATTCTGTCACTCATTCACCTTCTCATCACCTCACCTTTTATCATTCTATCCTCCTTCTCCTCTCCTCTTAACCCTCTCTTCTGTACTTTACAGCTCCCATTCCAGTGTTTAAAAAAAAAAAAAAAAAAAAAAAAAAAAAAAAAACCCCCAAATTTTAAAAAAATTTTTTCACTATAATCCAAGGTTTAAAAAAAAAAAAAAAAAAAAAAAAAAAAAAAAACTTCCCAATATTTTAAAACATTTTTCACTATGTCACCTCCATCAGTGATCTCAGCCCTGGCTGCCCATGAAACGCACCTGAGGAACTTGAAAAGTAATAATAAATAAAATAAAACTCGAGCTTTGTCCCTGCAGAGTCTAATTCAGTTAGTCAGGGCTCTATTCCTGGGATGGCACTGTTTTTGTTTTTGTTTTACTCTCCAAATGCAGGCTTGTGAATCACTAGATTTAACTGAAATCTGTAATCTCCCCTAACAAACATACTTCTTTTGCTGCTCCATAAAGAGTACAGATTCTCTCACATCGAGTACTACCAGATAAGAAGGGCTCCAAACTTGGCCATGGGTCTGCCATCCTCATGCAAAAACAAATAAAAAACATGTCTTTCTCTGCAAGTACATTATTTATATATTCTACCACCAGCCTTACCTGCCTGAATAACTTCTATGCCCTTCAAGATGCAGCTGAAACATTATCTCTTTCTAGAAGTCTGCCTCAGTAAGCTGAGTAATGTAAGTCTCACCCTTTCTTCTTGCTTACACCTAATAGATGCCTGTCATGGCTTTTTTTTTTTTTATTTATCCATAATAATTCATTTTTACATGTCTTTTTACTTCAGTAAACTGTAAGGGTTTTTTTCCCCCTGTGGTTTTTGCCACAGGACACATGCACTCACCAGAAAGAATCAAAGATAAATAGAGGGAAAGTGAGAGATCTCCCACCACCACTACCCAGGGGGAGGAATGGCTACACTGCAATCCCTTTTCCTCCAGTCTCCTCTTGGGATTTTGGGCATGCACACACACATGCCTGGCATGATTTTCAAGCCATCAGGTCCAGGACTCAAACCACAGTTGACCATGTGGGAGTCCAGCACCTTAATAGCTACATCACCTGCTGATCCTAAGTTCTTTTAGAAGTAGAAATTGTATTCTTCATCTCTGTGTCTCCACAGTGTAATTCATGCAGTGCCTGCCGCATGATTGGTATTCAATAAATACTTGTAAATAGAAAGCAGGCAGAAGAAAAGAGATAGACAAGGAATTTGAGAAGAGAAGAATATCTCTCCTCTACTGCCATCCTCTAGGATTCCAAGGATAAAATGGTTTGTTAAACATAATTCTGGATCAATAATGTAAAGACACAGCATAGAAAATTAAAATCCATGATAATTGTCCATTTTTTAGGAAAAAATCAAATTATAGACTTGTAAAAGAGTAAATTTGTATTGTGTAAAGACACTAAATGTGTGGTGAGTCATTACAGCAACAATAGGAAACTAATACAGCATTGCCAGGGTACACTCATATCTATCAGTGTATGTTTTCTTTGAATAAATGTCACCTCTACCATAGTTATGTTATTGTGGAATAATCACTAATAATCTTGATGGTGATTTTGAGTCATTGCAAGATCTTAAATTACTGATGAAAGAATAAGCAGTTGTAACTCCAAACTTTACTTACTAAATCATGGAAGGCAGATACTATACAATCTATATCTCAAATAGCCATACAGTGACAGAGCTTAAAATAAGAGTCTGAAAAAATGCATGAAACAGTTCTTGACATTGGACTCCAGCCTACATCTGATGAGTGTGGAGACCCTGAGTCTCTGGTACACTGGTCATCAGTTGATTTAATCAGTTGAATCTCCTGCCAAAGTACATCAGGCTCCATTCTAAGACTAGGACCTCAAAGATGAGGGCAAATGGGACCAGCAGTTGGTGTAATGGCTATGTGGTTGGACTCCCATGCAGTTGACCGCGGTTTGAGTCCTGGACCCAGTGGCTTAAACTCACACTGGGCATATATGCATGCGTGCCCAAGAGCCCAAGAGGAGGATGGTAGAGAAGGGATTGTGGTGTGGCCATTGCCCCCTGGGGGGTGATTTCTCACTTTCTGTCTCTCTGTCCATCTGTCTTTCTGGCAAGTACACGCATCCTACAGCAAAAACCTCTCCAAAAAAAAGATGAGGGCAGATGAGAAGGGAGGAGAAGATGCAGGCTCTTACAGTATTCACTCTAAGCATTTGATAGATGTAAAGTAATCAAACTTGCTGTGTTTCCCAAATTAATAATACAATGCAGATTTCTTGAAGGTCATTATTCCTTTCTCAAGTAAGGAAAAGAAAACCCAGCATAACAGTGGTGTGTTAAACTCAGACATTTTTTTAGACTGATTCATTCAATTTTAAAAGATAATTTGGGATAACCCTAAATTAGTCAGAAATGTAACAGAATCAGTATTTTCATTTTCTGAACTTCCTGGTCAATTAGTATTTCAGCATACAGATTATGTTTTGGCTTTGTAAGATCTCTTGCTTTAGCTACTGTAATATAATGTATGTGTCCTTCTTCCACCACCACCCCCCTGCCCCCAACCAAGCACAGAACCAGTTAAGCCAAAGGAATCTGAAAGATAGAGATTAAAATATCAACTTGATTACAACAAACCATCTGGAGAATAGGCTCTAGGTGTGGAGCGCCAGAGAATTAAGCAGAATGTCTTCCTTAGTCAGGGAAGCCAGCAAATAGTGACCCATTCCCAGGGACACCCCTGGTCAGATCCTGGTGAGAACCCAGAAGGGGCTGAGATAGGGCTGGCTGGTCTCTACCTTCCTAATCAGGCCAGTTATTTGTCCCAGGAAGGAGTAGGTAAGCAGGAGAGACAGACCAGGAGTTTTATGCTAGTGGAGATTCTTTAACATGGATACTGAAGAAGAGGAAATAAGAATTCTCCTTCTAATAGTTACTTCTTAATGGTAGCAAATAAAGCTATGCTATAATTAAGCAAACTAAGTAGTTATATCTAGAGGAAATAAAGCAAAATTGACAAGAGCTGAATAAAAAGCCATCATTCCAATGTAGACGTGGAAGCAGCAGCCTCCATCTTAGTGTACTGAGATATATTACTCGTAATAAAGTGTTGGCAGTTACAAATAACTGCCTTTAGAAATCAGCATTCAAGTTATCCCTATAATAACATTATTTTTACTCACTTCCTTTCAGATTTACTTTTTCAAGTGGGAGAAAAAGGAAAGAAGTTACAGATAGCACTCCAGAAATTACACATAGCCCAGCCTACCTTATCTGTAAAGAAGCTCAAAATTAAAGACATTTAGTGGTAGTATTAATAGCTATGACGATTGTAAATAATTTAAATGCTCTTAAGATGTTTTTTCATTGTTACTTCTATTTTTTTTTTATTTACTCAGGGATACATTTGATTTAGAAAGGAAAAGAAGTTTTTTTTTGTTTGTTTTTTAAAGCATGAACATCAACATGACATATAGGCAAGAATGACCCTACAAGTATCTTTTGGTTAATGAGGGCCAGCCCATGGCCTGATGGTTAAGGTGGCTAGAACCCACGTAACCAACTGTGTGGTTCAAGTCCAAGGCCCAGCAGCTTGAAAAGCATGCCAGGCATATGTGCATGCATACCTAAAGTCCAAAAAAGGAGGAAGAGACAGAGAAGAAAGGACTGCAGTGTGACCAAGAATGATGAAGGGCAATTTCTCTCTCTCTCTCTCTCTCTCTCTCTCTCTCTCTCTCTCTCTCTCTCTCATTCTGGAGAGTACACACACCCTCTGACAAATTAAAAAATAATAATAATAAAAAGAGCAGACCATATGATAAAATTTGTGTAAGTTGAAAGAACAATAACAGTATCACTGTAAAAGGTTAATGAACACAGTTCATACACTGTAATAAAAACAATAAAACAGGGAACTTATATTGCATTTTTCAGTTGTACATACTTGCTCCTGGGGAGTAAGGGTCTAAAGAAATTTATGCTCCATATTTAAAGTTCATAATGTTTAAAACCAAATTATCTCTTATTTATGGATTTACTTTAACATAGTTATTTTATTATAAAATAATCATTTTGAGATTTTAATGCTTTAACTGTTCCTTTACTTATAAAATGAATTTATGAATGATTTTACAAACACAGTGACCTCCATAAAAGGCTTATAAGCATCTTTTTCTTTACTTTCCTTCCACCAACCCCCAATTTAATGAGATTTTGTTCAATTCTAAGAAAATTGTATAGTGTGCTTCAAAATTGCTAAGAAACAGAAAATGAGCACTCCTTTTCCACCCTGAAGTCAGCCTCAATCCTTCTGCAGCACTCTTTATCTTCTTAAGAAAGCTTCAGGTTGGCCAATAACAAGACCCACCCTTAACAAATCAGTGCCATTGCTAGTTGATTGTGACATAGAAAAAGTAACCTCCAATCAGAAAGAAGCTCCAGCATTCTGACTGTGACATGTCACTATAAATAGGAGAGCACCCCCCCAGTCTTAGGCCCTTCTCCTCTCCATTCATAACCGATAAGGGGAGCAACATCTACAATGGCCAGATCCATCATCAAAAAGAACAACCGCTCCAGAAGACATCTAAGCTCAGTCTCCAAAAAGAAGTCACATTCAAGCATCAAATTTGGCCATAGAAATTATTCACTCTACGTAAACAGGGTCCTGAAGGAAGTGGTTCCCCAGAGGGGCATATCATCTCGTACTTTGGACATCATGAACACCATCATCAATGACATCTTTGAGCGCATTGCTATGGAAGCCTGCAAGCTGATGTATTTCAGAAAACGTTGTACCCTCACCACTGAAGATATCCAGAAGGCTGTGTATATGCTGTTACCTGGGAAATTAGCCAGGTATGCGGTGGTTTTTGGACGTGAAGCAGTCCACAGATATGTCCACTCCTAAACTCCACGTACCAGCTTAATTGAAGCCTGGGGAAAGTAAATAAAACCTACTACCAAGTGATTGACTCAAGGTTTAATTCATTCTTCTTTCCTCATAACTTAGTAGTATCTCCTAGTATTTTCCTATTTTTCTTATATCTAAAGATGGATAATTTTCTTGGCATTTTATATTTTAACCATTTGATTCTTTAGGTTTTTCTGACACCTGCTCCCTTCTCTGATTCTTGTCAGAAACCTTGTTTTTCCTGTGGTTGTGTAATGCTTATTGTACAAACTGAGTGCTTATGGTATCATTAAGGTATTATTAACTATACCAGATTTGATTCAGCTATTTTGACCACCAGGGCACACTGACTTAGAATTTTAAAAGGCAAAAATTTTACTGAGAAGTATACTATTAAGGCCAGCTCCATGGCCTGGAGGTTAAGGCAGTTAGATCCTACATGGTGAAATTCATGGTTCGAGTTCCAGACCTAACAGCTTGAGAAACATGCCGGACACATGTTTTTGTATGCCCCAAATCCCTAAAGGTAAGAGAAATGTAGAAGAGATTGTGGCATGACCATTCCCCATAAGGAGATGCTTTCTCCTTTCCCTCTCTGCTGTCTTTCTGTCTCTTCGTCTCTCTCTGGCAAGCACACACATGCTCCAGCAGAAAAAAAAAAAAGCATACCAACACTGATAAATTGTCATAAAAATTTTTCTAGTGCAAAATTTATTCAACCAATTTAGTTTTTTAATTTTATTTTTCAGGTTTTGCTATAAGATATGTGTAATCACCAGACAGAGAGAAAGAGAGAAATTAAGAAATCACCCCCAAGGGAGATGGCCACACTGCAATCCCTTCTCTTGCAGTCACCTCTCAAGATTTTGAGCATGCATGCACAAGTGTCCTCCTTGATTTTCAAGCCACCAGGTCTGGACTTGAACCATACAGTTGGCCAAGTGTGATCCAGCATCCAAACCTCTATGCTATCTGCTGGCCCTCCCTTAATTCCTTTTAGAGCATGTTAAATGTTTCCTTTTTTGCTTTAATCCTTCTTTCCTGAATTTCAACTAGATTAATTCATGTCCATGTAAATTTTATCTTCAAGATTTTGTTCACTGAGGTTAACTGTTCTCTATTTAAAGCATAAGCACAACCTACCGCCCAACTTACAAACTTTAAGTTTTACAAAAGTTATCCTGTCTACCCTATCCTAAGTTTTGTTTCTTTTCCATTCCTTTGCTTTTCCTTGTACTTTTGCTACCTATGAATGTGTCTCTAAATAATGGGGATGATTTTGCTTATGTTACAATAAAGGTATCATATGTTGTTCTGTGCCTGCATTTTTCTCTTAACATTATGTTTTTAAGATTTATACCTGTTGATATATATAGCTCTAGTTCATTCTTTTCACTCCTATATAGGATTCCATATAAGAATACAATACAGTTTATTTATTCATCATCTGTTGAAAGTTTGGGTTCTTTTCAGTTTTCTACCATTATTTGATAAAAACACATAGTATTTGGTATGTGCCCAGCACCTTATGTATATTAACTTATTTAATTCCCATGACACTTTATGACAGCTAGATAATTACTTTTATCCCACAGTTGAGCAAAATGAGGTACAGAGAACTAAGTAACTTGTCTGAGGTCACATAGCTATGTAAGTGACAAAGATAAGATCTGACAAAGTTAACAGAGTTTGCTGTCAAGACACCACTACATACTGAATATTCCTGTACATATTTTTTTCTACATATGCACAATAATTCCCTAGGAAAAATAGCTAAGAGTTAAAATCACAAGATCATTGGCATGCCCATATTCAACTTTACTAGATACGGTCAGACTATCTCCAAAATGTTTGTATTTATTTACATTTGTAGGACATGAGAATGATTCAAGTTCTTCTGGCACTTCAAGGAAAAGTGACCTATGGTATATACAGACTGGGACTGAAATCAAGGCCAGTATAGGGGAAAGCCACTCCTAAGTCTCTGACTTAGGACCCACTCTCTGTTTCTCCTAAGACTGATTACTTCTAAATGTTTTCTTGTCAGAGTTTCAGGAAATAGACCCATCAGGTTCCATTCACTCTATGTGAGTCATACCTAGACAGAGGTTGTGGACCACCCTACAGATTGGCTAATCTTAATTAGATGTTCACATATACCTCTTAGCTATGGCTTAGTAACAGAAAGACCTCACAAGAAATATACCAGGAATCAGTCAGCAAATTATAGTCTGTGGGCCAAATCTGGCATGCGCGCGTGCACACACACACACACACATGCACACACAAATTACAGCCCATTTTTATATGGCCACACAAGCTTTATATTTTTAAAGGCATGAAAAAAAAAAGAAAGGAAAGGAAAGGAAGAAGGAAGGAAGGAAGAATATTTAATAGGCTTAACATGGCCCACCAAGTCTAAAATATTTACTATCTGGCTACTAACTGAAAATGTTTGCCAAACCTTCGTCTACACAATTCTGCTACTTGTGTAGACTATGTTATAAAGCAGGTTTTCCAAAGCTTTACCAGTTCATTTCAATTTGCAATTATGAAAAGCTTATAGTTGTCTTGTCAAATCATTGGAATAAAGACGGTACTAAAATCTCAGAAAGGAGGGAGACAGTTACAATAAAATTGGGGCAATAGGCTAATAATTCATTAAAAATTATACTATAAGTTGCATTGTTAACATGGGTTAAGGTAACTAGATAGAGAAGTCTCTACATATTATTCTCTTTTCCGTATGTTTTCAAGCATTTTAAAAATATAAAAATTTCAAAATAGCATCAAGTTATTGGGAAAAATCTCTAGAATTGGTTTAAATCTAATTATATAAATGTGGGTGCATTAAAAAAGAACATTTTAACCAGTTTGTATTGTGTTAATATAATGTAACAAAAATTTACCATTTTAATGATATTTAAGTGTATATTCAGTGGAATTAAGTACATTCACATTACTGTGCAACCATTACCACTGTCCATCTCTAGAACTTTCTCATTTCTCAAACTAAAATCACACCCATAAACAGTAACTCCCCATCACTCCCTTTCCCCAGCCCCTAGCAATCACCATTCTACTTTGTTGTCTCTAAATTTAACTACTCTAGTTACCTCATGTAAGTGAAATCATACAAGTCTTCACCCTCTTAATCCCATTACAGTGACTCAACACATGAAATTGGGTGGAGGGGGAGCATATTCAAGCTATAGCAGGTGTACAAATATCTGTTCGGGGATCTGATTTCAATTCTTTTGGGTATATACTCAAAAGTGAAATTGTTGGATCATATAGTGATTCTATTTTGATGTTTTTGAGAAACTACCATACCATTTTCCAAAGCAGTTGTACTATTCTACATTCCCAGCAACTATGTACAAAGGTTCCAGTTGCTCCATTTCCTTGCCAACCCTTATTTACTGTTTGTTTACCATAGCCATCTTAATGGGTATAAAGTGCTATCTCCTGTGTCTTTTTATTAGCATTTCTTTAATGATTAATTATGTCAACCATTTTTTCATGTGCTATTGGCTACTTGTATATTTTCTTTAAAGAAATGTCTACTCTATGTCCTTTTCCCATTTTTTAATTTGAGTTGTTTGGTTTTCTGTTGTTGAATTATAGTTATTCATTAACTTTTGATATCAAATCCTTCTCAGAAATGATATGCAAATGTTTTTCTCCCATTCTTCGAGTTGTCTTTTCACTCTGTCAATATCATTCTTTGATATACACAAGTTTTTAATTTTGACAGTGTCCAATTGTCTGTTTTTGTCTTTGGTCACCTGGGCCTTTGATGTCATGTGCCAGTTAATTCTTGTATTACTTTTTTATTTAAAAAAATATAACAAGATTAATAATTTTTGATGATCTTGGAGTCAGTTCATGAAATCAACAGCTTCTAAAATTTTTTAATACTCACACTAGCTAACACTCTTCAGAAAGAGTCAAAATTATCTCAATGCATATTTTTGACATACATAAAACCATTTTTTTTTTTTTGGAGAGGTTTTTGCTACAGAGCGTGTGCGCTTGCCAGAAAGACAGAGAGACAGAGAGACAGAAAGCAAGAAATCACCCCCCAGGGGGGATGGCCATGCCGCAATCCCTTCTCCTCCATTCTCCTCTTGGGATCTTGGGCACATATATTCACACACAGCGCCCGACGTGAGTTTAAGCTGCTGGGTCCAGGACTCGAACCAGGGTCGACTATGTGGGAGCCCAGCGACATAGCCATTATGCTAACTGCTGGTCCCAAACCTTTTTTTTTTTTTGGAGAGGTTTTTGCTATAGGGTGCGTGTGCTCTCCAGACAGACAGAGAGAGACAGAGAGATAGAAAGCAAGAAATCACCCCCCAGGGGGGATGGCCACACCGCAATCCCTTTTCCTCCATTCTCCTCTCGGGATCTTGGGCATGCACGCACATGCGCCTGGCGTGAGTTTAAGCCGCCGGGTCCGGGACTCCAACCACGGTCAACTATGTGGGAGTCCAGTGACATAGCCATTACGCTAACTGCTGGTCCCCCATACCATTTTTTTTTAAAAGAGAGATTTTTGCTATAGGGTGTGTATGCTCACCAGAGAGACAGAGAGAAACAAGACATCACCCTCCGGGGCAGTATGGTCATGCCACAGTCCCTTCTCCTCCATTCTCCTCGGGATTTTGGGCATACATGCAAACACACCAGGTGTGAATTTCAAGCCAGGATCCAGAATCCAGGATTCTGTGAACAGGATTCAAACTGCAGTCAGTTATGTACCTTAAGCACTACACTGGCCCCATAGAGTCATTTTATCAACTATTTTTTTTAGTCCTGGACCTTAGTAACCTGAGACAGTTAAGTGACAAAGACAAAATAGCTGTTGGTCTTTTAATATACACTGATCCTTTCTTCAGAAATAAGGCCCCCAAGTTTTAGCTGAGCACATGAGCATCCAGGACAAAGACTAGATTTTCAAGTCTTCTTTCAAGCTAAATGAGTCCCTATGACCCAGCTCTGATGAATGGGAAGGTATATACAACTTCCAGGAAATTTCTTTAAGTAGCATACTAGCTGGACTAAAGGTTGGAGCTAGAGCGACCATCCTAAATCAGGAGTTAAAACTTGAATATAAGAATAGTAGAAGGGCTGATCCCACAGCTCAGTGGTTAAGGAAGCCAGATTCCACATGGTCAAGTCAACTGTGACTCAAATCCTAACCTCAGCAGCTTGAAAAACATGACAGGCTCATATATGAGGGTTCCCAAAATCTTGATGAGATGTAAAAATGAAGGAAAAAGTATTGCATCATGACCACACTTCATTGAGAGGTGCTTTCTGCCTCTCTCTGTCTCTCTCTCTCTCTCTCTGTCTCTCTCTCTCTCTGTGTCTGGCAAGTGTACACACTCTATAGCAATTAGAAAATAGAGCAGAAAGAAAGAAAAAGGAGCGAGAGAAAAGAAAAAAGTAAAGAAAAGAATGGCAGAGCAGCAACATGGAAATGTCTTGATTTCTGATGATTAAACTGTTCTCCAGTGTAGGATTGTCTATGTTTATATAAGAAAGAGATAAAATTTTAACTTGTTTAAGCCACCATTGTTTTGAGTTTCTATCATTCATAGTCAAACCTAATTCTAATATAGACATCCAGAAGATTATTGACTGCTATACAATGCAGTTAGTCTTGAGATGATTACACACTTATTAAATAAAAATATATTAATATAAAAATAGATGATGCATGTCTTGTGCATTTGCCAGATGATGTTGCTGTAAAATGAAATCTCATGCCATTTAGCATCCCTTTCTCAGTGATACATAATACAGATAGAAAAAGCTTACTTAATATTAGTCTATTGGACACATGGCATGATTTTGAAACATTTAAAATATAAAAATAAATGAGAGATTCAAAGGAGACAGTAAAACAGAAATTGCAACTAAACAAACAGCTTGTGGCTTTTGTGACAATTTGAAGCTAGTGTCATATAGTTTAAAAACGATATCATACACCAATAAGAAATAATGGTGCTGACTTTGTAATGCAAATTACCCAAACAATAAAATTCTAGCAAATTGAAGAGATTCTCCTCTAAGTTTAAGAAATGTCCCTTGGGACCAGCAGTTAGTGTAATGGCTGTGTGGCTGGACTCTCATGTAGTCGACCGTGGTTCGAGTCCCAGATCCTGTGGGCCATCTCCCCTGGGAGGGTGATGTCTCACTTCTGGCAAGCACATGTGCACTATAGCCAAAAAAATAATAATAAATAAATACATAGATTTTTCATGAAACAAGCTGAAAATAAAATTACTACAGGACCAGTATTATGACCTAGTGGTTAAAGGAGCCAATTCCCACATGGCCAATGGTTCAAATCCTAAACCAGGCAACTTGAAAAACATGCTATGTCCATGTGTGTGCCCCAAATTCTGATAAGACAGAGAAGTGAACGGGATGAGATTTCTGTGTGACCACACCCCATTGAGGGTGCAGTCTCCCTCTCTGTCTCTCTGGAGAGTGCACATGCCCTCTGATGAATAAATGGCTAATGTGCACCAAGTGTTCACACTGACTTAGGCATTATTCTTTTTTTTTTTTTTTTTGAGATGTTTTTGCTATAGTGCGCGTGCACTCACCAGAAAGACAGAGAGAGAAAGAGAGACAGAAAACAAGAAATCAACACCCAGGGGGGTTGGCCACGCCACAATCCTTTCTCCTCCATTCTCCTCTCAGGATCATGGGCACGCATGCACACATGCCCAGCGTGAGTTTAAGCCACCGGGTCCAGAACTCGAACCACGGTCGACTACATGGGAGTCTAGCGACATAGCCATTATGCCAACTGCTAGTCCTATTAGGCATTATTCTAAGTACTTCAGATATGCTGCCTTACTATAAAACCCAAGACAACCATATGAAACAGGTAATGTTATCGATTTCCAACAGGGGGAACAGAGGCATTTTAAAAAACTAAGAAACTTACCAGAGATCACATAGCTGGTGATTTAAAAAAAAAAAAATGTGATTTAAACCCATATATTCTGGCTCCACAGCTCACAATTTAAACCACAATGCAAATACCACAGCTCCTCCAGAGAGACATGTAGAAGATACTCTGGAGCATGGCAGGGTGAGAGGGGCACCTAAAGTAGATGGGAAATGAATTTCAGAGTGTATGACACCTGACCCATGTCTTGAAGGATGATTAGAAAATGCACATCAGGCAAAAGGAATAATATTTACAAAAGCATGGGGCATTAAATAATATAAACTTAAGGTTATTGCAAATCAAATGCCTACTTAGAAGCACAGGAGAAAAAGTGAAAATTAGGTGAGATCTAGATTAAAAATCTGTGGGCTGACTTATAGTTTGAATTTTATCCAAATATTTATGGGAAGACCTATGTAAGGACATTGAACAAGAAGAAGGTATGCTTTTAAGGGCCAACAGGTGGCGTGGTGGTTAAGGTGCTGGACACTTACACATGGCCAACCACAGTTCTAGTGTCACACCTGGTGACTTGCTTTCTCACTTTCCCTCTCTCTCTCCCTCTGTGTCTCTGTCTGGTAAAATTAAAATAAAAAATTGAATAAATAAAGTTAATTAAATAATTTAAAAATAAAAAAGAAAGATGCACTTTCATTTATATTTAGAGAGATTATTCCAACAACAGTAACCTGCAGGATAAACTAAGACAAAGTGAGGCCAGCTTACTACTGGAATTACAAAAAGGAAATATTTAACAAGGGCCTGAACCAAGTTAATGACAGTGGAGATGAGGAAGAAAGGCAGAATCCACAGGCAGATAAGTGTAGCATATGCAGTGACAATGAAACAGTCAATGAGGGATTCTCAGGGCTCTGGCCCAAGAGACTTTGTGGATGGAGCCAAGGCATTAGGAACAGTTTATTCAGCACTTCCATGTAAAACATCTAGACAGTATATAAGAGGCTGTTTTAAATGGTGCCATCTGAAGAATATCACAAGAGTGCTTAGACTGCAGTGTTTCCGGCAAAACTTGAATGACTTTGGGCAGATAATTGATACTTGCTTACAGCTTAGAAGAGGACACCATGAAATTTTAATATTCAAGATCATTTCTTTTTTTTAAGAATTATTTTATTTTATTTATTATCATCATTATTATTTGTTTAATTTGAGAGAGACAGAGAGAGAAAAAGAGAAAGTAGGAAAACAAGCCTACGGGTCCAGGACTCAAACTGTGGTCAGCCATATGGGAATCCAGCACCTTAACTACCATGCCACCTGCCAGCCCTCAAGATGATTTCTTATCACAACTTTGTGCTTTGCCACAAATCACATGTTAACAGCATGCACTTGCCAGAGAGAGACAGTGAAAAGGAAAGTGAGAAATCATCCCCCTGGGGGGATGGCCACGTTTTAATCCCTTCTCCCCCACTCTGATCTCAGGATGTGGGGCACGCATGCACACGCACCCAGCGTGATTTTCAAACTACGAGGTCAGGGACTCAAACCTCAGTCAGCCGTGTAGGAGTCCCATGCCTTAACCACCACACCACCTGCTGGCCCCAACAGATTCTTTTACTTCTGATAGTTGATTATTCCTGAAGACATTTGGCAATGTGGGGAAAAATTAGTAAACTATGTAAATATATGGGGGAAAAGACATAGCCTGTAAATAAAAGTCAGTTTGGAAGTTAGTTGCATGCAAAATAAAGTCCAGAAAATAATTCAGGTTACCTGCAAAGAGAGTGACCACAAATTGATTCAAAACAAAAGAGAAACTCCTAAAAGGGTAGGAGGCACTTTTTTCTCTGAAATAAAGATTCAGCTGAAATCTTAAAGGGAGCAATAATTAAAAATAAAAATAAATAAAAAACCTCTCTTCAAAACTAAAGAACTTGTGATTGCTCAGTATCTGATAAAAACCATTAGGTAGAAAATCATAAAAGATATAAAATATCCTTACCTAACAGTATCTAATTTACATTTAAAACAACCCACCCAACAATACTTTCCAAGTGTCCATGAGGTAGTCACCAAGGTAGAGCATCTCTTGGACTGTATAACCTAAATGCACTCTTAAAAATTAAAATCATGGGCTGGCCACATAGTATATGAATTAAATCATGTGCATCAGGAGTCAGATCCCTCATGGCTTACTGCAGTTTGGATCCTGGCCCAGCAGCTTGAAAAATACACAGGGCATGTGTGCAAGCATGCTCAAGATCCTAACTAGATGGGAAAATAGAGGGAAAAGGATTGTGGCATAGACGTGCTCCATTGGGAGATGTCTTCTTTCTCTCTCTTCTCTTTTGTTCTCTCTCAAATACATACACTTAAAGATAAATAAATAACTTATCAATTTAAAGTAATATAGAGTATGTTTTCTAACCATAACAGAATTGAACCAGGAATCAACAACAAAGAGAAGGAATGGCCCTGTAGATCAGTGGTTAAGGGAGCCAGATCCCACATGAATAACTGCAGTTCCAATTCCCACATCACTGACTTGAAAATCACACTGGCACATGGGCATGCAAGCCCAAAATTCTGACAAGATGGAGAAATGTAGAAGAGAATACAACATGAGCACAACCCATGGGAAGTGTTTTCTTCCTTTGCCTCTTTCTCTCTCTCTCTCTCTCTCTCTCTCTCTCTCTGTTTTTCTGTCTCTCTGGCAACTAAAGAAAAAAAAAAGAGAGAGAGAGAAAGAAATTTCCAAACACTTGGAAATTAAGCAACACACTTTTTAATAATCCATGAGTTAAATAGAAAATTTCAAACAAATTTTTTTTAAATACAGAATTTCAGTGAAACTGAAATTACAACAGATCAAAATATACGGGATGCAGTTAAAGCAATGCTAAAAAAACTTAGAGCACTTGGATGCTCATATTAGAAAAGAGGAAAGTTCTCAAATTAAGTTTCTACCTCAAAAAATTATAAAATGAAGAGCAAGATAAATTCAAAGTCACCAGAAAGGAGAAATAATAAAGATAAAAACAAAAATAAAAAGGATAATGATAGAGAAAATCAGTGAAATAAGCAGTCATGCTGGGGAAAAAAAAAAAAAACAATAAAAGCAATAAACCTTTTTTGCTGGGGGAAAAAAAAAAACAATAAAAGCAATAAACCTTTAACAAGACTGACAAAAATGAAAAGAAAGACAAAAATTACCAATTCAGAAATAAAACACAGGGGACCAGCAATTTTCATAATAGCTATGTCATTGGACTCCCATGTAGTCGACTGCAGTTTGAGTCCTGGACCCAGTGGCTTAAACTCATGCCAGGTGCATGTGCGTGCATCCCCAAGATCCCAGAAGGAGAATGGAGGAGAAGGGATTGTGGTGTGGCCATCCCCCCTGGGAGGAGATTTCTCACTTTCTATCTCCCTGTCTCTCTCTGTCTTTCTGGTGGGTGCACATGTCCTATAACAAAAACCTCTCCAAAAAAGAAAGAAAGAAAGAAAGAAAGAAAGAAAGAAAGAAAGAAAGAAAGAAAGCAAGCAAGCAAGCAAGCACAGGATATCACTACAGATCCTGCAACCATTAAAAAGATAAGAAGATACTACAAACAACTTTATGTTCATATATTCAAAAACATAAAAGAAATGGACTGGGCCAGCCAGTAGCATGGTGGTTAAGATGACTGGATCCCACAAGGCCAACCAGGCTGTTCAAGTTTCATATTCAGTGGCTTGAATAATCATTCTGGGTGCATGTG
The DNA here is from genome assembly GCF_000334495.1 of Tupaia belangeri chinensis. NCBI lineage: Eukaryota > Metazoa > Chordata > Mammalia > Scandentia > Tupaiidae > Tupaia > Tupaia belangeri. Next base: position 946,634 of record NW_006205575.1, read on the forward strand.
CATGTGTGCCCAAAATCCCAAAAGGAGAAATGGAGAAGGTATTGCAACATGATCACTCCTCATGGCAGGTGCTTTCTCACTTCCCTTCTCTTTCTCTCTCTCTCTCTCTGGTGAGCCCAAATTTAAAAAGACTAATTTCTTGAAAATCAGAAACTCAACGTAGATTACACAGATAACCAAATTAGTCCCATAAGCTTTAAGAAAACTATAAAGCTCTTGAAGGGTCAGCTCAGTGGTCTGGTGGTTAAGGCAGCCAGATCCCTCATAGCTAATCTTGCAGTTTGAGTCTGAGATGCAACAGCATGAGAAATACTCTGGGCATGTGTGTTTGTGTGCCCAAAATCCTGAAAGGAGAGAGAGATGAAGAAGGGATTGCAGCATGATCATTCCCTTTCGGGGGAATGTTTTCTTCTCTCCATCTCTATCTTTCTCTGGAAAGGCATGTACCCACTAGTAAAGAAAGAAAGAAACCTTCTGAAACAGAAATCTTGGACTTCCAATTTCTTTTTTTTCTTTCTTTCTTTTTTTTTGGAGATGTTTTTGCTATAGGGCATGTGCACTCGCCAGAAAGACAGAGAGAGACAGAGGGACAGAAAGCAAGAAATCACTCCCCAGGGGGGATGGCCACACCGCAATTCCTTCTCCTCCATTCTCCTCTCAGGATCTTGAGCACACACGCAACACACGCCAGGCATGAGTTTAAGCCACTGGGTCCGGGACTTGAATTGCAGTCAACTGCATGGGAGTCCAGCGAGATAGCCATTACGCTAACTGCTGGTCCCTTGGACTTCCAATTTCTGATGCAGCACATAAGGATCTTACAAGTGGACACTCTACCTTAACACAAAGTTGAAAAGCTAAACGAACTGAAAAATCTAAAATTCTTAGATCTGCAAGAGAAGTGAGGTCACAGGGTAAAGCACTGCCTCGGAAGTTGGTAACATGGACAAATATAAAAAATCATAACTTACAAGAGTAGACACTCATGAGCAGAAGCCTACATGGGAACCAATGTGAGGTTGGAGAAACCAAACCCACCAATTACTGGAGGCTCAGTGTGGACTGGACAAGTCAGAGAGATTAAAATTCCAGGGAGACTTGGGAATCAGCAGTTAGCATAATGGCTATGTCGCTGGACTCCCACGTAGTCGACCGCGGTTCACGTCCCAGACCCGGTGACTTAAAACTCAGGCCAGGCGCGTGCCCCAGATCCTGAGAGGAGAATGGAGGAGAAGGGATTGCGGCGTGACTATCCCCCCTGGGGGTGAGGGTGATTTCTCACTTTCTGTCTCTATGTCTCTCTCTGTCTGGCGAGCGCACACGCCCTAGTGAAAACCTCTCAAAAAAAAAAAAAATTCCAGGGAGACCTAGTCATGTAGTCAGGGTAGACATATTTGTGAGTCTTTCCTCCAGGAGCTCTTTCAGGTTCTCAGTATATACTAAAGAAAAATCTCCTCATCCTCCCACAAGGGGAGAAAGAACCATTTAGAAATATGCCTGGGCATTCTGTTCTTCTTAACAAGGTCTTCCCTTGAGAGAAACTAATCGGAGCCTAGTTTACTGGGGTTTTATCAGAGTTTAACTGCTTTAGGGGGAGTGCAATATCCAACTCCAGTGCACTCTAAGCATCCTATTCCACTGAAAGTAGAGGCAGGGGGTATAGAGAAGCACCTGCTAAATTTATAGTCCAGAGGTGTAGGCTTAATAACAAGCTGAGACTTGATTACACAAGGACAACAGAATGCTTCTCTTCACCTTACACCTTAACACAACACTACTAAAGATCTACGTACAGATTTTCCCTTTACTCAGTACATCATGCCCTGCTATCAAGAAAATTTAAGACATAGTGAAAGATAAAGAGCACAGTTTGAAGAAACAAAACAAGCATCAGAACCAGTCTCAGAGACGGGTGTGTTGTTGAAACTATCAAACTGGGAATTTAAGGCAACAATGATTAATATACTAAGGGCTATAATGAATAAAGTACACAGCATGGAAGAACAGATGGGTAATTTAAGCACAGAGATGGTAGTTCTCAGAAAGAACTAAAAAGAAATTCTAGAGATTAAAAAACAACAATGAAAAAAGAGCATTGTAACAGAGATGACAAATCCCTTTAATGGGCAGTAAAACACAGTGCTCCGTGGGCTAACACAGTGCTCCGTGGGCTAACACAGTGCTCCGTGGACTAACACAGTGCTCCATAGGCTAACACAGTGCTCCGTGGGCTAACACAATGCTCCATGGGCTAACACAGTGCTCCATGAGCTAACACAGTGCTCCGTGGGCTAAGACAGTGCTCCGTGAGCTAACACAGTGCTCCATAGGCTAACACAGTGCTCCATAGGCTAACACAGTGCTCCATAGGCTAACACAGTGCTCCATGGGCTCACACAGTGCTCCGTGGGCTAACACAGTACTCCGTGGGCTAACACAGTGCTCCATGGGCTAACACAGTGCTCCATAGGCTAACACAGTGCTCCATGAGCTAACACAGTGCTCCGTGGGCTAACACAGTACTCCGTGGGCTAACACAGTGCTCCATGGGCTAACACAGTGCTCCATGGGCTAACACAGTGCTCCGTGGGCTAACACAGTGCTCCATAGGCTAACACAGTGCTCCGTGGGCTAACACAGTGCTCCATGGGCTGACCCACACAGGAAGGCTCTGGATTCACAAAAAAGAGTAGAAAAAGAGTGGAAGACAAAAAGGAACAAGAATAAGGACAACACATAGAACAGTGACAGATGTAATAGGATTTGTTCAGCTATATCAATTATCACTTCGAATGTCAATGGTCTGAGGGTATTAATTTTAAAACACCATTTATGTGCTGTCCACAAAAAAAAGCCACTTTAAATATAAAGACATGTATAAATTAAAAGTAAATGGACTGAGAAAGGAATATGATGCTGATGTTAATCAAATGAAGGAGTAGCTACATTAATTTCAGACAAAACAGACTTCAGAACAAGAAAATTTATCAGGGGTAAAGAAGAGCATTGCAGGACCAACAGATGGCATAATGATTACATCACTGGACTCTCACATAGTCGACCACAGTTCAAGTCCCAGACCTGGTGGCTTGAAACTCATGCCAGGCACATGTGTGTGCATGCCCAAAATCCCCAGAGGAGAATGGAGGAGAAGGGATTGCTGCATGGCCATTCACCTGGGGGGGGTGAATTCTTGCTATCTGTCTCTCTGTATCTATCTCTCCAGTGAGCGCATGCACCCTATCACAAAAATATCTCAAAAAAAAAAATTAGAAGAAGACCTTCGCATAATGATAAAGGGGTTAAGTCTCATGACAATTGGTCATGAATATGTGTCTAACATATCAAAGTATATGAGGCAAAAACCGATACAACTACAAGGAGAAATATTGGATTGTCTGGAAAGTCATAACATATGTTTTCTGTGTTTTTCTGTACAAAAATGCACCATGACTTTTCCAAAGACCCAATATTATAATTAAAAACTTCAACAATCCTCTGTCAGAAAAGGACTGATCTAGAAGGAATAAAATTAATAAAGACATAGTTGAACTAAACAACACCATCAACTGGTTAGATATAATTGACAAAAACATGTTCATGAATATTTATAGCAGTTTTATTCGTAATTGTGAAAACTCAGAAGCAAGCAAGAGATCTTTCACCAGGTGAATGAATAAATAAATTACGGTTCATCCAGATAATGGAATTTTTTTAGGATATAAATTTTGTAATCAAGTAATGCAAAAAAACCAACACAGGGACCAGCAGTTAGCATAATGGCTATGTCACTGGACTCCCATGTAGTCGACAGCAGTTCAAATCCCGGACCCAGTGGCTTACACTCACGCTGGGCGCGTGTGTGTGCCTGCCCAAGATCCCAAGAGGAGAATGGAGGAGAAAGGATTGCGGCATGGCCATCCCCCCTGGGGGGTGATTTCTCGCTTTCTATCTGTCTTTCTGGTGAGCACACGCACCCTATAGCAAAAACAAAACAAAAAATAAATTACAAATTAAAAAAAAAACACTTTATGCAAGATGAAAATATATCTTCAAATCTAGTTCTTAATAAACATGTAAAGATTATCTATATAAAAGTAGTATTGGACCAGCAGTTAGCATAATGGCTATGTCTCTGGATTCCCACGTAGTCGACCGCGGTTCGAGTCCCGGACCCGGTGGCTTAAACTTATGCTGGGCGCGTGTGCGTGCGTGCCCAAGATCCGAAGAGGAGAATGAAGGAGAAGAGATTGCGGCGTGGCCATCCCCCCTGGGGGGTGATTGCTCGCTTTCTGTCTCTCTGTCTCTCTCTGTCTGGCGAGCGCACATGCCCTATAGCAAAAACCTCCCAAAAAAAGAAAAAAAAAGTAGTATTTAGTCACTTGTACCCAAGAACATTATCTATAAAACTGACAGCAACCGGAATATGGCAAATGTAGACTTGTAATTCTAAAAAGGTGACTTGAGTTTTAAAAGAAAGTTCATAAAATTTGGAGATTTAAACGCTTATGCTTATGACACAAACCAGAGTGTTTAACTTACACTAAGCAATACAACTTTCATCAGTTTTGAATATTTTTAATGTGAATACTATCAGTTTTATTAACAAATAAACTACTTTCAGCACACAGATGCAATTTTTTTCTAGTTATTATTAAAATGGATAAGGTAAGATGTTCCCCTTAAGTGTTAAGTTGTAAGTCATGCTTTTATTAGCTATTGTTCTTTTTCGGTCATTTTTTGTTGGCAAAGTATATCCTGTGCTACTTGCTGCATCTTCTCCAGTTTTTCCAGAGTCCGAGATTGTAAGAGGTTTACACAGCACCATTGTGGTTACCTCTTCCACAGACAGCTGCTCTTGTTTTGAAAGAACTTCCCAGAACATGCACACCACTACTTCCTCTATAGTTGAACTGTTGGATACAGAAAGTTTTTCCTTAAAGTTCTGGTCTTTTCTCTGAAGCTTTAGTCATCCAACCTGTTACTACCAATATGACAGAGTTCTTGATTTAAGTCTACAGAAGGAAAGATCCATCCTTTTCCTGATGTTTCAGTTGTTACCCACAGACAATAGAATATTATTCTGTGCTAAGAAAAATTAATTATCAAGCCATGGAATAAACTTACATGCATATTACTAAATGAAAGAAGCCTGTCTGAAAGGCTACATACTATATGAGTTCAACTATATGTATAACATTCTGGAAATGGCAAAACTATAGAAGCAGTAAAAAGATCAGTGGCTGATAGGGGTTAGTGGGGAGTGAGAAATGAATAAACAAAGTATAGAGGATGTTTGTGGTGGTGAAACTGCTCTGAATAATACAATAATGGTGGGTACATGTCATCATACTTTTGTCTAAACTCCTAGAAGGTATAACACCAAGAGTGAACTTTAAAGTACGTATGAACCCTATGGAGTGAGTTTTAAGCTGCTGGGTGTCCAGGACTTGAACCATGCTCAACTATGTGGAAGTTCAGTGATGTAACCATTATGTCATCTGCTGGTCCCAAAAAGAAGAGATCTTTGAAAAGGCATTACGGAAAGTTTGCCCCTTTGCTCTAGGAAAGCTTACCCAAATGGACATTTGAGTATGCAGGGCATGGGCCATAATGCAAAAGGCAATATTGAGAGAGTACATCTCAAATTAAAAAAAAATAATACTTAGATGAGACAGGTCTACATTATTTATGCTATATCATGTGCTGATTTTCTGCAAATTCCACTTCCTTTGGAGGGCATGCTTCTTTTGGATTGTGATTCTAGACTGAACTATGTCTAAAAGCTACTACTTGGCTTGAGTATTTTTAGTGGAGAGTTACTCAAAACAAAAAGGACCTGCTTTCATGAAAGATTTTGTGATGGTCTGGACCGAGGTGGTAAAGCAGACACAAGAATTAGAGAAAGAGCTGATTTCCTTACCTGTGAGATTATTGAACTGTATCCAGCATTCCTTTGACTCTTAGAGGATTATAAATTCAGGGAAAAAATATATTTGGCAAAGGCTTTGACATTTAAAAAATTTTTTTTAATTTCTAGAAGGCACATATACTAGCCAGAGAGAAAGAGAGAAAGAGCACCCCCACCCCACCAATGAGCCGTGGACACACCACAATCCCTTTTTCTCCATTTCTCCATCTCATCAGGATTTGCGGTGCAGGTACACACACATGCACATACCAAGCATGCTTTTTAAGCAACCAGGATAGGGATTTGAACCATGGCCAACCACATGGGATCTGCCTTTCTATACACATCACTTAAGTACCGCACTAGAGGGCCAACCTAAGACTTTGACATTCTTTGGATGGGCGCTATTAGCACAATGTGGAGTCTGCAGACAAGAATTCAGTAAGCTTACATAGCAGAGGGAGAATACAGCAACGTTATTTTTATTGTTTCTAATGGGCTGCATTATGGGAAGATGTGAAATTGAGCCTCTTTAGAGAATCACAGAAATTTCTGTATAAATGTCACCAGAAAGATGGGTTATAAGAACTTTGAGTTACTAAGGTTTTAACTAAAAAGAACCTAAGACTCTCCTTGTACAGACTCTCACATGAGTCTGTCCAAGGATCATCTCTTCTCACTTCTTCTGGTGATATCTCTAATAGAGGAAGCAGAAAAATAAGTTACTATCAAATTAATCTATAGAGAGATGCATGCTGATTTCCAATCAGGTCAGTATTTGAGAATGTCATTATTAAACAACATACTTCTTATCCCAGTCTTATATTTTTGTATTTGGGTTATTCCGCTATTAAAATGCTTTTAAGAAAAATAACTAGTACCACTTAATGGGATAGCTAACTTACAGATGGGTCCCTAATTTCTCTTGCCTCCTATACTAGGGTTGTTCTGTGAAACCAAAAGAACACAATGGAAGTGATAATGCATGACTTTCAAGGCTTTGTCATAAAAGTAATGCCTTTGCTTCCTTATTTTTTCTTGGGATCACTCATTCTTGAAAAATTATGTATCATGTTGTGAGGATAACAAAACAGCCCTATGAGAAGGTCCAAATGGTGAATAACCGAGGCCTCCTCCAACAGCCAGCATCAACTTGCTGGCCATATTAGTGAGTCACTTTGAAAGTGAATCTTGCATCCCAGCCAAGCATTCTGAAGTCTGCAGCACTGGCCAACGTCTTAACTATAAACTCATGAAAGACTCTGAGCCAGAACCACCTAACTAAGCTGTTCTTGAATTAACAACCCTCAGAAACTTTGAAATATAAATTAATATTCTTGTCTAAGTCCTAGGATAATTTATTAAGCAGCAATATTTAACTCATATACTTAATTTATATTCCCTCAAACAAGACAATACACCAAAATAATAACATAAAGTCCTTCAGCAGGTTTTATCTCCCATCTTTAGTCAAGTAAAGCAAATTTCTGGCACTTTCCAAATTTATCACATTTTTTTTCCTCATTTAGAGGCAATTATGTTCAGACATATTGAAGCCTATGTCCAAAACACCCACTATAGTACTATATAGGTAGCTAGCTAGTCTGGAAAGTCTGCTAAATTAATTTTTAAAAGCAGTCCAAAAAATTGGTCTAGACAGTCTCTGTGGGTAAACAACATCATTACACTCAATTATATAACTCAAGAGAGAAGCAAAAAATATTCTGACAGTAATTTGATTTTAGAAGAGAGCTATGATAAAATGCTATTAAAGAAAAACTGGCTGGTGTATTTTCTAAAGCAAAATGTCTACAGAAACATGAACACATTCAAAATATTTTCTTAAAATCCAAAGGAAAATGTTGATCTCCACATAAAGTAAGGCACTTCAATAAATCTCAGAGTTCTAACTGCAATATTTCAAGTAAATCAAGATCTTTCAGACAATTAATACAAAAATAAATCACCAGAACTAGAAACAACTACCCAAGTTGTAGAGAATCTCAAACATGAGATTGTGAGTCATCATTATAAATGGCTTTGTATTGTAGTTGACTTCATGTATCTGTTTCTTGGCCTAACTGTAAGCTTCCAGAAGATATGGACTGAGTGACTACCTCAGCTGACTGCCCATAGTTGGTTCTTTAGTCTGAGTTTACTAGAAAAAAATGAGTCCAAGGCAAGACTTTATTAACAGGCACTATCCTGGGGCAGCAAGAAGGCAGGAAAAGACAACTGAAGCAGAGGTAGATGAGATTCAAACACAAGATAATGCATCAACCGAACTCACTACTATTCCACAATAAGAGTTGCTTGACTGGTGCTCCCATTTGGCCATGTAGGATATGTCTGAACAGGCTATATAGAAAAGCCATGATTTAGAACAATCCATTGGAGGGAGAAATGGAGAGAGGATTTATTCAGTTAGCTCCATCCTTACTCCCATTTCCCATTGATCAAAATTTGCCACACCTTTACACATGGGATGTGACTCCTACTAGGAAATCTATATCTCATCCTTTGTGACATAGGGCTTCATACAAACCTGAAAATGGTAAGAGGGGCCAGAAACTCTGAGCATTAGCCTCAAATAAAATAAATGCATGGCCCATGGAGAGTTCTTCATCAGTTTGTATGGATTGTATGGAAAAGCCATAAAATCCTAAGTTTTAGAACCTGCCAGGGGCATGGTAATTAAGGCAACTGGATCCCACATGGTTGACTACACAAACCAACAAACTCTAGGCTTTGGAAATTAGATGAGGTTGAAAGAATACATCTAATGCATCCAGCGCTGATAGGTATCTGCAGGCAGAATCTTCTTATAGTCTGAATCACAAAAAAAAAAAAAAAGAAAAAAAAAAAAAAAAAAAAAAGCACTCAAAGCCCATATTTTATCCAACTTTATATAATAAATCTAGCTGACCTAGTCAGTTTTGGCCAACTTTTTCCCCAATACCAGCAGACACCATTGTCTCAGAGATAGGGCTAAAATGATTTTTATTGTCAGTGTTCTTTCAAGAATGATATTATGCTGAGATGGCTACTGAACTTGACCTGTGAAATATTGCTTTCAGGGACTAAAAATGAAGATATTCTGCTGAGACTTCTCCCTTCGGATTCATTTCTAGTTGGTAGGGCTACCTCTGTATCCTTCTCTCCGTCTTTCTGACTGTTTCTCCATATCTCCCTGTGTCTTTTCATTTTTCTTTTTTAAGGTAAAGTGTTCTCTGGCCCCTCAAGCCCCTTTTTTTTTTTTTTTGTTTTGGAGAGATTTTTGCTATAGGGTGCATGTGCTCACCAGACAGACAGGGAGAGACATAGAGACAAAAAGCGAGAAATCACCCCCCAGGGGGGATGGTCACGCTGCAATCCCTTCTCCTCCATTCTCCTCTCGGGATCTTGGGCACGCACACACACGCACCCGGTGTGAGTTTTAAGCCACCGGGTCCGGGACGTGAACCACAGTCAACTAGGTGGGAGTCCAGCGACATAGCCATTACGCTAACTGCTGATTCCCTCAAGCCCCTTCTTTATCATGCTAATTTGTGCCTTTCCCTCCTCCCATTTAGGAAAGAGACAAACCCAAGCCCATCCTGAGATGGCTATTGATCTTGACCTGTGAAATATTGCCTTCGCACAGTATACACATGTGCCTTGCGGTTTTCATTTTTTCCTTTATAAAGTTAAAATATAAAATTTTTATTGTCTTTTTTCTTTCTTCTTCCTTCTATTTTTCTTATTTTCCCTTCTCTAATTCTTTTCCTTTTCCCTTTAACTTCATTCCTTGGCTGCTCAGTCTCCATGCACTGAGTGTCTAGGCAGGTCAAAGTAAATAGTATCCAAACATCTGAATGCAATGAGAGTAAGAGTATTCCTCAAATCACACTCAATCTAATGCACAAAGAGTGAAAAACAAAATGGAAGAGAGATTGCAGATCATTTATTCCTGCACAACTCTGAACGCCTAGATTGAACTTCAAGATTTAGGAAGAAACGTATTTCCACCAGATAACCAAAAATCACCGCAGAGTCACAAGAAATATGAGACGGCAAGAAAATACTTCTCCTCTAGGGGAAAAGAATAGCTCCTCTTCATCCTCAGACAGTACAATGGAACTCACAGAAATGTCAGATAAAGAATTTAGAATATTCATATTGACGAAGCTAACAGAGATGGAAGAGAAGAGAGACAATGAACTGCAGAAGAGGCAGGTGAAAGTAGCAGACCAGTTCCAGAAGGTGAGGAAGTTCTCACAAGATCTGAAAGAGGAAATACACACCACAAAAAAAAGTCAGATGGAAATGTTAGAGATGAAGGCTTTAATACAGGACATCAAAACATCCCTTGAAAATATTAAAAGCAGACCAGATCATACAGAAAATCAAATCTCAGATGTAGAAGATAGAATCACTTGCCTAGAAAAATCTACCTTGAAGACTGAAAAAATGACCGAAAAAAATGAGAATAATATATGAGAAATACTAGATAACATTAAACGTCCAAACATCCAGATAATCAATATCCCAGAAGGTGAAGAGACTAATAAGGGCATTGACAATCTATTCCATGAAATCCTGTAAGAAAACTTCCCAAACCTAGGGAGGCATTCAAAGATTCAGACCCAAGAAATACATAAGACCCCAAATAGAATCAACCCCAGAAGATCTTCTCCAAGACACATTGTAGCCAGAATGACCAAACCACAAAGACAAGATACTAAGATTGGTAAGAAAGAAACATCAAGTTACCTACAAAGGATATCCTATCAGGCTAACAGAGGATCTCTCATCAGAAACAATGTAAGCAAGGAAAGAATGGGAAAATATATTCAAAGTGTTAATGGAAAAGCAATTTCAACCAAGAATACTGTACCCGGCAAGATTATCCTTCATATGGGAAGAAAAGACAAGAACGTTCTCAGATAAACAAGACCTGAAAGAATTTACCAATACCAGACCAGCTCTCCAAGAAGTTCTGAAGAGACTGCTATACAAGGAGAACTAAATACAGACACACAGAAATAAGAATTCAAAAACAACTAAGGCCAATTTAATGACAGGGACAAGTCTAGAATTGAATATTATATCCCAGAATTTAATCAGGAGGATAGGACCACAACAGAAGGTAGATTAAGTACATAAGACTGAACTGGTGAAATAGAATCTTATGACTTTTGACTAACACATCACTGATTTCCTTCTAGGCTTTGTTTTCTGGATTTAAGGATTTTTGTCTTGTCTTGAGCTGCCAGTAAGTTCATGTACCTACTATTTGAACAGAATCCTAACCTGTTTCCTGGCTTTAAGTTTTAAGCAAAGCTCTCTTAGCATTTCTTTGATTTTGATTTATTAAAGTTAAAACTGCTTTTCTTGAAATTAAAAAAAAATATTTAAAAATATCTATTTAATGACTGTAGTAAGCTATATGGCATCAGCTATGTGCTACTTTATAGTATATTCATTCTACTCAGAGTTTCATGCCTAAAGTCAGACATGTATTCACAGATGTGTACATACAAGCTGAACTTGCTATTGAAAGTAGTTAGATTATTTAAGAAATTTTGTGAATCAATAAAATGTGGGGGGGAAAAAGAAATGCAAAACAACTGTAGACACCTGAGATAGTATGGGAGGAGGGCAAGAAATGGCAACTGAATTTAAAATTAATTAATTAATTAAAAATAAAAACAAAAATTAAAAATAAATAAAATAAAATAATAAAAAAGAATGATCTTCTTAGGAACCATAATCAGATTTTGGTGAAATTGCTATTCTAAGTCTTTCCAGACATTCAATCTGGCCTCAAAATCCCAAAAAAGCAGCTGTCTATTGAGTTGCAGTAAAGTTTATTCATTTGCTTGCATTTTATGCAAATTTTAAATAAGTGAATTTGAAATATTAGTAAAGACACATTTTTGTGAATAAAATTTGAAATAATTCAAATTCAAATTGATTTTCTAAAGAAATTATCAAAAATTACATGATTTTTTTAACCTGATGAATGATGCTTATATTACTGCCACTTAGTTGGACTATTTCAGATGGTAAATGAGCAAGCCCATTGTTACAGTTTCAATATCCTCCCAAAATTCATGTGTTGAGCAATTGTAATATGAGTAAGATGGTAAAAACTTGATCTAATTATAGTATTGAAAGGTAAGGTCTTTGGGAAAAGATTAGGAGTAATGTCATTCAGGAAGGGTTTTCATGATTGAGTTCCTGTGGATTTATAAAGAGAAGGAATGAGACCAGAAAATATATATGGACATGTGCACTTAGACCATGTACCTCTGCTCTTCCAAGGTCTTATAACTAATAAGTATCAGATCTGGGACTCTAAGGTTCTAGACTCCTTGATTGGAGTTCTTTATACTCACTGTTTCTCATTGGAGACCACTATGATTGAGCCTTCTAAAATGCATGTATTGAAGAAGGTATTAAATTTCCTCTTAATATTGGGACCAGCTGTTAGCGTAATGGCTATGTCACTGGACTCCCATGTAGTCGACTGCGGTTCGTGTCCCGGACCTGGTGGCTTAAAATTCACGCCGGGCGCATGTGTGTGCGTGCCCAAGATCCTGAGAGGAGAATGGAGGAGAAGGGATTGAGGCATGGTCATCCCCCCCCGGGGGGGGGGTGATTTCTCGCTTTCTGTCTCTCTGTCTCTCTCTGTCTGTCTAGTGAGCACACGTGCCCTATAGCAAAAAACCTCTTCAAAAAAAACATTTTTCTTCTTAAAATCTTCATGCTGTAGAACGATGTTCTGGGAATGAGTGAGAAACTAGAATGTAAGGTATGCCAACTAGTGGTGTGGTGGTTGATGCAGCTCACTCCCATATGTAGATCAAGCTCAGACCTGGTGACTTGAAAACAATGACTGGTATGTGTGCACGTATGCCCAAAATCCTGAAAGGAGTAATGGAAGAGAAGTGACTGTGGCATGACTAAACCCCATAGATGTGCTTTGTAACTTTCTCCCTGCCCATCTCTCTTTGCCTCTCTGGCAAACAAACTGACCTCTGGCAAATTAAGAAAAGAGAGATTAAAGTGAGGTGCCTATGATTGACTTCTGGTCAGCTTATAAGAAGAAGAAATGAGAGAGAAAGAGAGAGAGAATACAGACCATGCTTTCCTGTACTCCCATCATGTTGTGATGCAGTCAGAAGATGCCCCACCAAGGTGACCCTTGCACATTGGCCCTCCAAACTATGAGCCAAATAAACTTCTATATTTTTTAGAAAAACAAATCATCCAGCCTCAGATATTTCTGTTAGCAACTCAATAGTGAACCAAGACAGAGACTATCAAATGTTAGCATAAAATCTTAAGTGCTTGTATTCAACTCAGTGTTTACTTATCTATCATCATAGAAACAGCATCCAAAAATTAGTTTACACAAATCCCAGCCAATAAAAAATTACTTAGAGGGACCAGCAGATAGTATAATGGTTACATCACTGGACTCCAATGTCGTTGACTGCAGTTCAAGTCCTGGACCTGGCGGCTTAAATTCATGCCAGACACATGTTTGTGTGTGCCCAAAATCCTAAGAGGAGAATGGAGAAGAGATTGTGGCATGGCTAACCCCCTGGGGGGATGATTTCTCACTTTCTGTCTCTCTGTCTCTGTCTCTCCAGTGAGCACACGTGCTCTATAGAAAAACTCTCTTAAAAAAAATTACTTAGAACAGTTGTGTCCGGAATTCCTGCCCTCCAAAGTAATGAGAAACCTGTATGGAGCCTCAGGAAGATATTCAGATAAGAGAGATATAACAGAGAGAGAGAAAAAAAAAGAAAAAAGTATCCTCAACAGGATTTCATTGCACTGTGATCCCCTTTCCCTCTAGCTCCTTGACATCCTGCGCACACACCCAATGTGTTTTCAAGCCAAATCTGTGGTCTACTATATGGCTTTGAGCCTTGCAGGACACTTCTATCACTGCTCAGCCATAGTGGCTGGATCAATAGTTGACATCTGAATGGGAAACTGAAAAGATTAATGAAGGAGAGAGGATAGTACCAGGAAGCTAGAAAGAAATAGAAACAAAACACTGTAAAATGAAAGTACCTCAATATACTGATAGAAAAATAGAAGAAAAAATTTTTGGAATATTTCTGTTACTTCCTTAGAGTAATGATTTAGTTAGGATTGGGTTTAGCTACATATAACAACAGAAAGACGTAAATTACCAGTGGAAATAATTTGAAAGTTTATACCTCTTTCACAAGTAGAAGGCCAAGAACTGGTGGTTAAAGGCTACTTAAAGACATCACAATAGGGACCAGCAGTTAGCGTAATGGCCATGTCGCTGGACTCCCACGTAGCCAACTGCGGTTCGCGTCCTGGACCTGGTGGCTTAAACTCACACCGGGCGTGTGTGCGTGCATGCCCAAGATCCCAAGAGGAGAATGGAGGAGAAGGGATTGCAGTGTGGTCATCCCCCTAGGGGGTGATTTCTCGCTTTCTATCTCTCTGTCTCTCTCTGCCTGTCTGGCGAGCGCACACGCCCTATAGCAAAAACCTGTCCAAAAAAAAAAAAGACATCACAATATAAGAGATTCAGGATCTGGGACCAGCAGTTAGTATAATAGCTATGTTGTTGAACTCCCATGTAGCCGATCACGGTTAGAGTACCGGACCCGGTGGCTTAAACTCACGCTGGGCGAGTGTGCGTGCATTCCCAAGATCCCAAGAGGAGAATGGAGGAGAAGGGATTGCAGTGTGGTCATCCCCCTAGGGGGTGATTTCTCGCTTTCTGTTTTTCTGTCTTTCTGGTGAGCGCACACATGCACGCACCCTAAAGAAAAAAAAAAAAAAAAAAAAAAAAAAAAAACCTCTCCCACATAGTCGAAAGAAGATTCAGGATTTTTCTACATTGTTATTTTGACATTTATGACTTCCACTCTCAAAGTCATCACATGGCCCAAATCAGCAGCTAGAATTCTAAGCATTAGAAATACATTACAGGCAACAGGAAGGAGGAGGGAAGGAGAAAGCATCTATTCTCTAACTTTTAAAGAGATTGTGCAGAAATAACACATGACACCTCCACTTGTATATTACTGAGCAGAATTTTATCGCATAATCACACCCACATCTACTTGCAAGGGGACCTAAGTCTTTAGTGGGGCATATTGGCTCTATATAAATGCAAGGTTTTGTTCATAAAGAAGAAAGAGAATGGATATTGGATGTGTGACTAGCAGGCTCTGTAACAAATGGGTAAAGGGTACATATAAAAGCACTAATAATACAACAAAGACATCCACATCAGGATATTCCAACACGATAAATAGGAACCATGGTACATTTCCTATTTATAAAATTTTTAACGTAAAATCAATTTATATACTTGTGTAGCAAGAATAATGGGAAAAGATTAGCTAGGAAGCAAAAAATGAGAAAACTGACTTCTGTATTATGCTAAAATCACAAAATTCTTCTAATCTGGCAGTTGACTTTTGTCCTCAGGCTATAGTGGCTGGAAGTTTATGATAAGAAACACTTTTACATTTGGTATCATCTATATTCTTACATTGTTATACTGCAGATTGCTTAAATTGAACTTGCAGCAGCTGGCTTTTCTACTTAACTATATTCATATTTCAAGCAAGTACAGCTCAAATTTCAAGGGAAAACTCTATTTAAAAATGACATTTAACTCCTATACATTCAGAATATTACTTAGAAACAAAATGTTCACCTCTTTAAAGTCATATGAAAATATGTAATTAAGGGAATATTTTTTTGAAAAATAAAATTGAGGTGTCCAATATATCTCCATGTAAGAGTTTGGCTCTATGGCATAGCGGCAGTGCACTGATCAAAGAGAAGATGGATTCCACATAGTGATCACCATTAGAATCCCCAGCATGATCAGCCTGAGAGATACCAGGTACTTACACAAGTCCCCAAGATTGATAGACTTAAAGACTGGAGGAAGGGGATCACAGTGTGAACAGACTCTGTGGAGGGTGCTCATCTCACTCTCACTCTCTCTCTCACTCTCACGTGCACATGTGCACACTCTATTGTGAATAAAGAAAAGATTTTTTTTCTAAATAACTATATATTTTTTCAATTATAATAATGGCTGACATTTATCGAGTGGTTATTCTGTGCCAAGAGAAGAGGCGAATATTTTACCTTATTCATTCATAAATTATATGAATTTCAGTGTGTTATCTTAAAATTTTGTTCCTTAGGCTCGTTCATTCATCCTTCCATAGACATTTGCCAAACACTTACTGTGTGTCTAATACTATCCAAAAACAAAGGGATACAGAGATAAAGGACAGACATGAGGACAGGAACACCTATGTCACTAGATTTTTACAAGAAGTAGATAAGATAATAATTATCAAGGATCAGGAACAGATTTCTCAGAGATATAAACAGTCAATAAACACCATATTTCACTTATTATAAATTATAAATTTATTTTCACAATTCACCATCCCTGAAATTGGAATGAATCTTATATATTGTGTCATAGTTTAATATTCAGTTTTTTCCCTTTTTAAAATGACAGCACATCTTATGATCAGTGGCATCTTAAGTTTGATGGAATGTAGCACTCTCTCTCTTACCAGAGTATCTAAGAACATATTTTATTGCCTCCCTAACCTGACAAGTCACACTGCAAAATAAAAGCAGTATTGTAATGGATAGTGCCTTACGACCATTGAGAACATTTTTTACCCATTTCACCTGACTATTCCACTTTTAGAACAGTGAAAAGAACAATTGAGATTTTTGTGAAATAACTGAATCTTTAAAGAGGGCTCTTTTGCCTTATTCACAGGCAAAAATTGTTTAAAAAAGAAAAAATTAACTGCAAATTCCAGAGTTCTCAAGAAAAACTGAATCAGGAGGAGATAGAAAGAGCAGACAGAGAGATTGTTATGAGAATTATTATTATTGCAGGGGAGACTGCAAAGCCCCATGACCTGTCATTCACGAACTATAGACCCAGGAAAGCTGGTGATGTAGCTCCAGTACAAGTCTTAAGGCCAGAGAATCAGGGGAGCCTACAGTAAAAATTCTAGTCTGAGACTGGAGATGAGAGAACATGTGCCAGATCAAGCAAACAAGAAGAAAAAAAGGGCAAATTTCTCCTTTATCCATCTTCTGTTCAATTTAGGCCCTTGAAGGACTGAATGATTCCCACCCATGTTGAGCAGGACAGCATACTATACTCAGTCCACCAATTCATATGCTAATATTCTCCATAGACATCTTCATGGATATGCTCAGAAATAATATTTAATCTGGTCAGCCAATCACCAGTCAAGCTGACACAAAATTAACCCTCACACTCTAGATAATATAATTCTGTGACAGGAAATATCTTCTCCTTATGTAAAAATGTTCTAATTACAGGAACAATGGATGGTGTAATGGTTACATTGCTGGACTCCCACATAGTCGACTGTTGTTCGAGGCCTAGACCCAGAGGGTTAAAATTCACACCAGGTGCATGTGCATGGCTAAAAATCCCAAGATGAGAATGGAGGGAAAGGGATTGTGGCATGGCTAACCCCTCTAGAGGGTGATTTCTTGCTTTCCGTCTCTCTCTGGTGAGCACAAGTGCCCTATAGCAAAAATCTCTCTTTAAAAAAAAAATGTTCTACTTAGACCATACTGGTTGGTCTTTAACCAAATCATCAAGCTTTCTAAGCAGATTGAGTTGTTTTGTCCTAAGTCCTGGTTTGAAAAATGTTTCATATGAGAACAGCCACAAATTAACGAGTCCAACAAACACGCCTTATGTTTTCACTAGGACACTTGTCACCTTTTTCCTGAGATACTCTTTCTCTTCTTGGGAAAAGAGACATATTTTACATCTCCATACATAAAAGTTCTTACCCAAGAGCCACCTGATGAAACAAGTCACCATAGAACTTTACACCAACTGCTGGTCCCTACCACACAGAACTTTAGAAATGGACTTTGCATTATAATATTTCTTTGCCACAATTGTATTTTAAGGGGACTTGTCACAACAATTTGTGATTATTTATGTAGCTCTTTTTTGTCTTTAGGGTCTACCCTACTATATTGCACAACTGAATTACTGTGCTATACAGTCATTTGAAATAATTTGTGCAATTTATTTTTTAATTTTGTTTTTGTTTCATAGAAATTAATTTTAGATTTAAATTTTGTTTTATAATTACTCAAAATGTTTACATGGCCTCAAAGTTGAATAGATCAAATTAATGGAGAAGTTTTTATAGAAATAGATAGTCTGGCTAATAAAGAAAGAATGATACAATTTAAATATAACCATTTTGTAAACCCTCATGAAATAATGGATATGAGAAAAGATATAATGGCTTCTAATATTGCAAAAAAGGAACATTATAGTGTCTGGATAGTACAAAAAAAAAAAAAAAAAAAAAAAAAAACTATGATGTAGCAACATGCCACAGAATTAAAAATAAATTTCAGAACCCTACAGAAATACAAGGAACAATTACAGAAATACAGAGATGAGTAAAACAAGTTCAACAATGGATTAGGGATATGTCCTAGTCCATTCAGGCTGCTATAACAAATATAATAAACTGGGTAGCTTGTAAACAATAGAAACTTACTTCTCATAGTTATGGAGTTAGGATGTCAAAAATTGAAGTGTTAATAATTTTGGGGTGGTGAGGGTCAACTTACCAGTTCATGAACAGCCTTTTATTCTGTGTCTTCACGTGGTAGAAGGGACAGGGGTCCCTCTTGGGACTCTTTTATAAGAACACTAATTCCATTCATGAGAGCTACATCCACTAATCTAACCTCCTTCCTAAGGCCTCCTCTCATAACACCATGACTTTTGGGTTAGAATTTCAATATATATCAATCTGGGGAGGACCATTACGATCAGACCACAACAAGATACAAGAAGCAATATCCAGGCCACAGATAATTCTACAAGACAAATAACCTTTTTTTTTTCAACAAATAAATTGCAAAGGAAAAAAGAAAATATATGGTAAGTATAGTCTGCCCTCTGTATGCGTAGGTTATACATCCACAGATTCAACTAACCACAGATTATATCTTACGTAATTAGGCTTACTGATTCTGAGGGTCCCGATTCAATTCCCAGACAGATCTGAATACACTGCAGCAAGGTTACACACACCTATAATCCTTGCTAATTGGGAAGCTGGGGTAGGAGGATCATGACACTGTGAGACTGTGTCAAAGGAGACTTATTTCTGTCTCTTCTCTTTCTCTACTCTCTCTCATAAAATAAAATAAAATATAAAATAAAATATAAAATAGAGTTTATTTAGTTCATGGTTTTGGAGGCCCAAGATTAAGGGGCAGCATCTGATGAGGATTTTATTGTTTGTAAGAAGTTCCAAGGCAGCAAAGGGCATCACATGACAAGACAGAGAAAGAGCAGAGCATGTGTCCATTTTCAAGTTCATGTCTCCATATAAATTCACAGATATTCAATCTGGGAGCTCTATCCTAATGACCAATCATTTCCTAAAAGCCCCATTTAGGGCCCTACCCTGTCAACACTGTTACAGTAGCTCACCAGATTCTAAATGTGAATGTTTTCAGAAACATTCAAACCATAGCAGTGGGTATACAGATAAAACTCAGTAATGAACTGAAGTTGAGTTAATGGGTATCTAAGGATATCCATTATTCTAGTCTTTATACTTTTGTGTATGTTTGAAATTTTCCATAAAAAAACATTTTTTAAATGTACCACTTTAGGATTGGCCTTGTGGCCTAGTTGTTAAGGAAGCTGGATTCCACACGGCTGACCACATGGTCTGAGTTCTGGACCCAGTAGCTTGAAAAACTCTCCAGGTGCATATGCATGCATTTCCCAAATCCAGAGAGGTTGGAGACAGGAGGAGAAGGGATTACAGCGTGCTCTCACTACATCAGAGGCTGCTTTTACTCTTTCCTCCTCTCACTATCTCTTTTTGGAGAGCACATGACCCTCTTACAAATAAACACAAATTAAATAAATGTACCACTGTAAAAAATAGTATATTTCACACCTATAGTGAATGAATTATGAAGAATCTTTAAGAAGTACTAAAGACAGCATATATGCATGTAAGTAAACTTCTCAAGTTTCCTCAAGGTGGTCAGCTATTCTGAGATAAAAGACACCATGTTCTAGAGGAAATACACCTTTAGGTCAGCATAAACTCATTCACTGTGAGTGCATTCTATGCAGAAACGATCTTTGGATAGGCTAGCTCCAAACACCGATCTTCCTGTAACATCACTAATGAAAGATCCTCAGTCACCTATCATACTAATTATGTCATTGAATATATCATCAACAACTATATTCAATTCCATGGGTTCCCTGGCAATATTAATGTTTTCCTGAGCATCTGTCGCTCCACGTCTCTAGCCCCTGATTTTAGTCTTACTGGTGCCAGCAAGTCTCAGCTTCCAAGGTCTCTCATAGTTGAGGCAGCCAAAAATGTCTTACACAATTTTTTGAAGAAGGTAACCAACCTTGGCTCTTCTCCTGCAATATTTTGCTCATATGAAGAAGATAAACAGCCTTGGCTCTTCTCCTGCAATATTTTGCTCATCTTTCAAGGTCTTAGGTACACAAAAAGATTATATTAACCTGACAAAGGCTGATAGGCCTGTACCTGGGCCCAGTGACAGAGACAGCAGCACAACAGCAGTAGCAACAGCAGTAGCTGCAGCCATAGAAATAAGGGCTGGTTCTGTGTGCAGGCCTCACTGGGACTTACAGTGAGTTGCCCATCAGACCCCAGCCTGACCCTGTGGCATCTGCACAAATATTAACTCTGGCCTGAGGTCAGGACAGGAACTGCTGGAACAGAAGCAGCAAACCTTGTCAGTAAATTACTATGAAATACAAGTGCACGAATGAACATTGTAAGAAAACATATCAGGGAATCAATTAAATACTTTAAAGAGTTAAGACTCTGCTTTGACCATGCAAAGTACATATTCACAGGTTTAAAAATAGAAAATAAATATAAAGATCATGGCATTTAATGGAAAAAGTATAATACTTTCATATGAAGCTTCAGAAGAACAAATTACTAATGAAGAAGACAATTTTAAAATTGTTTCCTTATACATTGCAAGAATGCATAAACCAGCATTTTGAATTTTATACAAATCATGAAGCCACATTTAGCTTCCTGAAAGCTTCCTAAGCTACAGGAAATGTCAAAGAAAATATTGAAATGCCACCGTATTAATTTACATTTAAAATTAAATATAGACTTACATGCAAAAAGAATTTGCATGAAGGATTAAATACTTTTAGAAAAATTGTTCCAGAAGAATCATCAGTTTTACATGTACGAAAATATTTATTTCAGAATAATTTATTAGAAATGTATCCCAAAGTTTGTCACAGGCTATAAAATACTCATAGCAGCTCCAATAACAATTATATCAGCAGAAAGATCCTAGCTGAAATTTTAAATTAAAAATTTTAATTAACAAAAATTATTTGCTGGAGCCAGCATGTAGCATGGTGGTTAGGGGTGCTGGACTCCCACATGAATGACCACAATTCAAGTCCCAGACCTGGTGGCTTGCTTTCTCACTTTCCCTCTCTCTGGTCAAATTGGAAAATAATAATAATAACAATAATAATAATAAATAAAGTTAAATAAAATATTTATTTAAAATTATTATTTGCAATCTGTCATTTTCCAAGAGCAACTGTCACCTTTTATAGTATCAACTGACAATAAAACTGCTAAGTTTAAAATTATTAAGTTTAAAATTTATTAAAAAGAAAGCCTGGGAAAAAAACTTAAAATTGAGTAATACTTAAGATGTCACGTTAATAAGTTATTACTATATTGTATGAAATTGACACCAGAACAGGCCCTGTAATGCAGTAGTTAAGTGCTGTGCAAAGATGAAATTTTCCTGGGTTCCCCCCAGGGTCAGCAGGTGGCATAGAGGGTAAGGCCATGAACTCCCACATGTCCAACTGCAGTTCAAGTCCCAGATCTGGTGGCTTGAAATTCATGCTGGGCATGTGTGCATGCGTGCCCAAAATCCTGAGAAGAGACTGGAGGAGAAGAGATTGTGGCATAGCCATCCACCCTGGGGGGCGGGGGGGTTCCTCTCTCTGTTTTTGTCTTTCTCTCTGACAATACATTCGTCCTATAGCAAAAATATCTCTCTAAAAAAGGAAAGCTGGGTCCCCCATGGTCAATCATGTTCAAATCCTGGCCCCAGCAATTTGTAAAATATGCCAGGTGCATGTGTGTGCTGCCTAAAACCTTGATGGGATGTAGAAATGTGGGAAAGAAGATTGTCGTGTGACAATGCCCCACAATGGGATGCTTTCTCTCTCTTACTCTCTCTTGCACATTCACCCTCTCACAATTAAAAAAAAATTAATTAATATTGAAACCAAAACAATTTTTGTACTTTAGGATATGTTGTTATTTATATATCACTATTACCTCTATTGTATTTCATAAGTAATAAAATATTCTTAGAGGAAAAGTTTTATTTATAATATTTTTAATTACTGTTTTTATTCTGTTCTGTTTTCTAGAGATAGTCTTACTATTTTTTCAGTCTTCAAGCTTGAAATCCTCTTGCCTCAGCCTCCCAAGTAGCTGAGACTATACATCACCATGCCTAGTTAAAATACTTGTTTCTTAAGTTTTGTTTGTTTTAGATTTTTGCCATAGAGACCATATGCTCCCCAGAGAGAAGCAGAGAGGAAGGGAAAGTGAGAAATCAATTCTCAAGGGGTACAGTCATGCCATAATCCCTTATACATTCTCCTCTCAGGATTTTGCACTCACGCACAGCATGTCTTTCCAGATGCTACGGGACTCAAACCTCAAGTTGGCCTTGTGGGATCCAGTGCTTTAACCACCACACCAGCTGCTGACCCTTTTAAAGTTATTTAAACTTTTCCAGAGAATGCAAGCACTTTCCAGAGAGAAACAGAGAAAAAGAGAGAAAGTAAATGCATCTCCCACCCCCTATGAGGAATGGTCATGCCACCTCCCTTTTCCTCCATATCTCCCTCCTTTCAAAGGGAGCGATTTCTTTGAAAATCTAAATTTTATAGGTAATTTAAATTATTCTCTGGTTAAGGGAAAACATGTGACTAAAATAGTCTACTTAAGTATGAAAGTTAGTGGTGTCTGCTTACCATTGTAGTCAAAAAGACTAAGGTCAATATGGAAGTAAATACAAGGAAAATGGTGTTGATTATAGAGTTGTAATCCAAGGATCTCCAAAGATGCATCCAATATATGTGCAGTGGCTACTTCATCCAGAGCTCTGAAAATGAAGTTTAGAACCTCTCTTAAAAGTCTAGTAGATAAATTCTTACGAAGTAGTAGGAGCTCTTCCTGAAAGTTCACTGGTAACTCAGACCTGAGAATAGACTCCACTCTCAGGGTCTCAGGTGAGTCGAGACAATCAAGAGTTGGTTAAAGTTTACCGTCACTCTTGCCCTCTCTCACTATTTCTCTGGCATGCAGTAGGCCTATCAGGGTTACCTAGTGGGATTACCTTAACCTTGCAGTCCAGAAAGGTGAACGATATCTTTTTAACAATGACACAGGAAATTTGATGCTGGTGCTTCTTATCAGACAGCAATATGGTCTTTTCTTTCCTCTCCCTTTTAATTTCTTTTCATCATGTGAAAATTTACAGACAGTATGCTTGTTTTCTTTAGCTTTGGTTTTAAAATCATCAACATTTTTAAAAATTTATTGTATACATTTAATCACTATACATCATTTAGCTTATAAATTGAATTTGCTCAACATGAATACACTTCACGCCAGTCTCGTTGAGGATACAAAACATGTTATCATCAACAGATAATAATCTATTTCTGTACCTCATAAATGTCTTGCCTCTCTATTTTTCTCCTTAATTTCTTTCCTAACATTCTCTCCCTTCTACCGCCCTCCTTCCACATTGTCTCCAGTATCCATAACCATTTTCTATGCTTCTATGTCCTCTAATCTTTCAGTTTCCACCATAGAGTGCGGACAGTCAGTATATGCTACGTGGAGACATACAATGTCTCTCTTTCATAGCCTAGTTTGCTTCACTCAGCATAAATCTTCCGTATTCATCCTCATCCACTTCTATCAAATGCTAAGATCTTGCTGTTTTTTATGGCTGAGTAGTATTTCATGGAGTACACTCTTTTCATCCACAAATTTGTTCATTCACAGACATTTGGGTTGGTTCCATGTTTTAGCAATAGTGAATAATGCCACAGTAAACATAGATGTGCAAGCACTTTTCAGAGTGGGCATTCTCCTGTCCTTTGGGTAGATGGTAGGAGTGAATTCTTGGATTATAGGGTAGCTCTATTTGCAGGTCTTTGAGGAACCTTCATATTGTTCTCCACAGAGGCTGGACCAATTTACATTCCCACCAGCAGTATAGGAGAGTTCCCCTTTTACCACTTCCCCACCAGCACTTAACTTTTTTTTTTTTTAATTTTTGACACTCTGACTGGGGTCAGGTGGTATCTCATTGTGGTTTTGATCTCCATCTCTCTTATGGTGAGGGATATTGAGCATTTTTTCATATGTTTTTTTGACTGTTCATATGTCTTCCTTAGAGAGTTGTTTGTTCAGCTCACTTTTCCCATATTTTAATTGGGTTAATCATTTTGTTTCAGGTAAACCACTTGAGTTCCCTGTGTATTCTGGTTACTAGTCCTTTATCTGAGGCATAGTTTACAAAAATATTCTCCCATTCTGAGGGTTGTTGATTCACACTAATTATTATGTCTTTGTCTGTGCAGAAATTTCTTAATTTGATGTAATCCCACTTGTCTGTTTTGAGGATTACTGCCTATGTTTTGAGGGTCTTATTTAAGAAGATTTGTCTATCCTGATGTCTCCCAGAGTTTCCCCAGTGTTTCCCACCAGTGGTTTTATAGTTTGAGGTCTTAGGTTTAGATCTTCAATCCACTTTAAGTAGATGTTTGTTAACAGTGAGAGATAGATTCAGATTCATCTTTCTGCAGGTGGATATCTAGTTTTTCCAGTACTGTTTGCTAAAGAGGTTTTCCTTTTCCCAGTGGATTGACTGGTACCCTTTGTAAAAAAAAAAAAAAAAAAAATGTTTTGGGGTTTACTTCTGGGCTGTCTATTCTGTTCTATTGGTCCACATGTCTGTTTCTGTGCCAATACCATGCTGTTTTGATTATCACAGCTTTATAGTATATTTTGGGGTCAGAGAGTGAGATGCCACCCACTCCACTCTTCTTGTGCAGGATTGCTTTGGCAACATGGGTCTTTTACATTTCCAGACAAATTCTATGATTGTCTTTCCTAGATCTGTGAAGAATGTCTCTGGTAATTTGACAGGGAAGGAATTAAGTATGTAGGTTAATTTGTGTAGAATTGCCATTTTTATTATATTAATTATTCCAATCCAGGAACATCAAATGCCCTTCCACTTTTTTGTGTCATTTCAATTTTTTAAAAGACTTTCATAGTTTCCTTTGTCGAGATCCTTGACTTTCTTGATTAGATTTATTCCTAGGTATTTTATACTTTTTGTGGTTATGTTAAATAAGAGTACTTTCTTCAGTTCTACTCTGTTTGCTTGTTGTTTGTATATAGAAATGTTACAGATTTGTGTAAGTTGATTTTGTATTCTGCCACTTTACTGTATTTATTTATTATTTTGAGAAATTTTTTCATGGAGGGAACCAGCAGTTGGCATAATGGCTATGTCGCTGGACTCCCACGTAGTCGACCGCAGTTCGCGTCCCGGACCTGGTGGCTTAAAACTCACACCAGGTGCGTGTGCGTGTGTGCCCAAGATCCCGAGAGGAGAATGGAGGAGAAGGGATTGTGGCGTGGCCATCCCCCCTGGGGGGTGATTTCTCGCTTTCTGTCTCTATGTCTCTCTCTGTCTGTCTGGCGAGCACACGCTCCCTATAGCGAAAAAAAAAAAATCTCTCAAAAAAAAAATCTACATTTATTTCTTGTATCATAGAAGAGGTTTATTTTATTTTATTTTATTTTATTTTTCCTTTTTAGAGGTTTTTGCTATAGGGTATGTCTGCTCGCTAGAGCAGACTGCATTGTAGGTAGGCCTGGCTATAAGACTCAGCACAATGAAATGTGAGTGAATAGGACACAAACCG
>NW_006205575.1:972700-974336 GCF_000334495.1 Tupaia belangeri chinensis
AGTACCATGCTGTTTTGATTATCATAGCTTTGTAATTTATTATGGGGTCAAGAAGTGAGATGCCTCCTGCTGCACTCTTCTTGTGCAGTATTGCTTTGGTAATATGGGGTCTTTTATAATTCCAGACAAATTCTATGATTTTTTTTCTAAATCTGTAAACAATGTCCCTGGTAATTTGATTGGGATTTCATTAAGTTTATAAATTAATTGACATCTTGATTATGTTAATCCTTCCAATCCAGGAACTGGATATCCCTCCACTTTTTTGAATACTTTTCTATTTCATTTTTTAGTTTATCATAGTTTCCCTTGTAGAGGTCTTTGACTTCTTTGGTTAGGTTTATTACTAGGTATATTATTTCTTTTGTGGCTATTGTAAATGGAATTGTTTTCTTTAATTCCATCTCAGTCTGTTCACTGTTGGTGTACAGAAATGTTGCATATATTTGTATGTTGATTTTATATCCTGTCATTTCACTGTATCATTTATCACTCCCAGGAGTTTTTAGTTGGCTTGTTTTTCAGATTCTTTTGGGTTTTCTATGTTTATATTCATGTCATCTACAAACAGAGATAATGTCACTTCTTTTTTCCCTATTTGAATCCCTTTTATTTTATTCTCTTTTCTGATTGTGTTGGTCAGTACTTATAGTACTATACTGAAAAGGAGTGGAGAAGGGGGGCATCCTTGTCTTGTACCAGTTTTTAGTGGAAAAGCTTTCAGATTTTCCCCATTCAGCATAATGTTAGCTATAGGTTTTTCATAGATGGCTTTCGTTATACAAATTATCTTTGTATGCTGATTTTTCTTAGAGTCTTAATCATGAAGGGATGTTGTATTTTGTTAAATGCTTTTTCTGCATCAACTGAAATGATCATATGTTTTTATCTTTCTTTCTGTTAATATGGTGTATTACATTTATGGCTTTGCGTATGTTGAGCCACCTTTGCATCTCTGGAATAAAGCCTACCTAGTCGTGATGGATAATCTCTTTTATATGTTGTCGGATATGGTTTGCTAGTATCTTGTTGAGAATGTTTGCATCTATATTCATCAGAGATATTGGTCTGTAGTTTTCTGTTTTTGTTATGTACTTGTCTGTTTGGGGAATAAAGGTAATGGAAGCTTCTTAAAATGAATTTGGGAGAGTTCTTTCCTTTTGGATCTTCAGAAATAATTCAAGTAGTATGAGGATTAGTTCTTTAAAAGTTTGCAGAATTCAGGAGTGAAGCCATCAGGACCTGGACTTTTCTTTGTTGGGAGGTTATTTATTAATGATTCAACCTCATTGTTTTCTATGTCCTTCTGAGTCAAACTTAGTAGATTATATGTGTCCAGAAATCTGTCCTTCTCATCCAGGCTTACTTGTTTTTTGGTGTATAGTATTTTCTAATGATGTTTTGTATTTCTTTTATGTCTGATGTAATAGAGCCTCTTTCATTACAAGTCTGGAAATATTGATAATAACATTTAATATTAATGGTTTAAATTTTTCAAACAAGAGACACAGACTGGCTGAATGGATAAAATAAATAAACAAACAAACAAACAAACCCTCTGTCTGTTGCCTACAAGAAACCTACCTCGGCTTGCGCCCCCCGCCAGACGACGGCCCCGGGGCTCACGCCCCGGTGC
>NW_006205575.1:975580-987529 GCF_000334495.1 Tupaia belangeri chinensis
AAAAACAAAAAAAAAAAAAAAAAAAAAAAAAAAAAAAAAAAACCCTCTCCCAAAAAAAAGAAAAGAAAAAAAAAAAACCTACCTCATGAATAAAGGCATACATAAACTAAAAGTGAAGGGTTGGGAAAAGGTATTCTGTGCAAACGGAAACCAAAAAAGGGTAAGAGTCAAAAACTGATTTCAGACAAAATAGGCTTTTAAGACAAAAACTGTAAGAAGAGACAAAGAAGGACATTATATAGTAGTAAAAGGGCTAATTCATCAAGAAGATATAATGCTTATAAATAGCTATGCACCCAACTAAGGAGCACCCAAATACATGAAAGAAAGACTGCTAGATATAAGAGGAGAGATAGGATGCAATACACTAATTGTTGGGGATCTCAAAACCCATTATCTCTCTTAGACAGAACAACTACACAAAAAAATAAGCAGAGATACAAGACATAAATCACAGCATAAAAAAATGGACTTAACGGACATCTACAGAACTTTCTACCCAAAAACCACAACATATACATTTTTCTCCCCTATGCATGGTACCTTTTCAAAGACTGACCATATTATAGGGCACAAATCAAGGCTTTACAGATTCAAAGGCATAGAAACTATATCCAGCATCTTCTCTGACTATAATGGAATTAAACTTGATGTCAATTTTAGGAAAAACCCTTGAAAATGCACAAACAGAACTGAAGATTTTATGCCCAGACTTCACCTTCTTGACCCCAAGATCTAGCCAGGACAGGTCAATCACAAGCTATCTCCATTTAAGGTCAGAGCAGTCCCTTTCAGGGACTAGAACAACTGAAGATTTTCTACCTAGATATCACTGTCCTGACCCCAAGATCTAGCGAGGACAGACCAATCACAAACCATCTACATTTGAGGTCTGAATGGCGTCTTTCAGGGACTAGGACAACTGAAGATTTTCTCCCTAGACTTCACCCTCTTGACCCCAAGATCTAGCCAGGGTCAGAGTAATCCTCAATTCCTACAGAATCTGTTGCACGAAGGGAGAAAAATGGAACTGCAAAGGACATTCCATCAGGCTGACATCGGACCTCTCATTGGAAACAATGCAAGCAAGGAAAGAATGGGAAAGCATATTCAAACTGTTAAGTGAAAAGCAATTTCAACCAAGAATATTATATCCAGCAAGATTCTCCTTCATGTGGGAAGAAAAGACAAAAACATTCTCAGATAAACAAAACCTGAAAGAATTTACCAACACCAGACGAGCTCTCCAAGAAGTTCTGAAAAGAGTGCTATACCAGGAAAACTACAGATAGACACACAGAAATAAGAGTACAAAAAACAACCAAGGGAATGACCAACTTAATTGTAGAGCCAATCCAGAAAGATCGATAACAATGTTGAATGTTAACTTCCAGAGTTTAAACAGAAAAATCAGACCACAATAACACTGTAAATTCAACAGAAGAGAGATTAATTACCTGAGACTGAACTGGTGAAATAGGATTTTATGGCTTTTGACTAAAACATTAATGATTTTCTTCTATGTTTTGTTTTCCAGATTTAAGGGTTTTTGTCTTCTCTCAAACTGTTGATAGGTTCATCTACCTACTGTTTGAACTGAATCCCAACCTTTTTCTTAGTTTAAGTCTTAAGCAAATTTCTCTTAATATTTTTTATTTTGATCTATTTAAAACTAAAACTGTTTTTCTTGAAATTAAAAAATGCATTAAAAAATACCTATTTAATGACTGCAGTAAGTGATATAACCCCAGATAGGTGCTACTTTATAGTAACAACTAAAGCTCAAGTCTCTAAATTCTATTTGGTAAGATTTCTACCAGCTATTCTTGGTCTACAATGTCAAAAGTACTGTAAATGTTTCCAAAAAGAACCTAATAAAGATGACATAAAAGCTGAGAATCCAAACAAAATTATGAGACAGCCTAGATAATCTATGGAGCATGATCATGCCACAATTCCTTCTCCTCCATTTATAGTATGTTCATTCTACTCACTGAGGTTTATGCATAAATTCAGACATGTATTCATAGATAGGTATATATCAGCTGCAGTTGCTATTGAAAGTATTTAGATTAATTAAGATCTTTAATGAGTCAATAAAATGTGACAAAAATAGTCATGGAAACGAACTGTAGATATCAGAGACAGTGTGGGAGGAGGGTCAGAAATGGCAGAGTGTGAGATGTAGGGAATTAAGTGGGGAGAGAAACAAAATATATAAGAAACAAGAAATGGAAATAATTTGTTGATGATAATATTTTTGGTAATATTCTTGACTGAGCCAGTATACAGTGTATTCTGGATGGACTACAGATTTGTAGATTTGTCTCTACAATTAGGTTGGCCATTCCGTTGGCTGATTTTTGTACTCTTATTTTGTATACTCATTTCATACACTGTAATGATGTACAGTGAACAAATCTAAGTAAGTAAATTTAAAATAAAAATAAATAAATAAAATAAAGTAAGGAAAAGCTTGGAGGGAAAAAAAAAGAAAATACACAAACACATGGAAAGTAAACAACATATTCCTGAATGACTTCACAACTGAAGAAATTAAGACTAAAGTCAAAGGATTCATGGAAATAAATGATAATGAGTGCACAAGTTTCCATAATCTATGGGACACAACAAAAGCAGTCATAAGATGGATGTTCATAGCAATTAGTGCATACAACAAAAAGATAGAAAGGTGGGAAATGGACAATCTAACATCATGCCTCAAGGAATTGGAACAACAACAACAACAAAAAAAATCCAAAAACATGCCAGAAGAAAAGAAATCATAGAGTCAAGCAGAAAAAAAAAATGAAATAGAAAATAAATGAACTATACAGAAAATAAGTGAAAGCAAAAGCTGGTTCTTTGAAAAGACAAACAAGATTGACACACCACTAATTAGACTAATTAAAAAGGGAGAAAGTAATCAGATAAATCAAATTCATAAGATCATCACTCACCACGAAGAGGCCACTGTCATTGGCCTCAGCAATTAATCGGTCAGCCAAGGGACTACCATATCCAAGAAGGATTTTCACATATTTTGCCATTGTGTGTAGCTTGGTTTCAGGATGATTGGAAGTGTGATGCAAGATTCAGAATCCACCACAAAGTCTTCTTTGCTCAAATTATTGCTAGGTGTCTCTTGAAAAAGTTCTCCATGGATATCTTCTCCAGGTTTTCCAGGTTTGTTTTTTGAGTGTTGTAGGTAGCCATTAAGGACTTCAGGACTATCTCTATCTATGCCAGTTGCTTCGCTAATGTAATGCGTTCTGCTAAGTTCACCAGCAGCTGTTTCGCAGGATACTTGACTATGTTCCATTCAAAGAGGATCACAAAAGATATTAAATCAACTCTGTTGGCCAGCAGGCTCTCGGGAACTTTACCCCTGGGGTCTTTTATCATTCTATCACACTATGAGCATTTGTCTTTATGTCCTTCAGTAAAGGTTTCTAGTTTCCCAGACTCATCAAAGAGGCTGCTATAGTTTGGATGTCTCCTTGAAATTCATGTATTGGGACTTGATTGTAAAGCAGTTAAGTGAAAACTTAATTCCTTCATGGTGCCCAAGGGTATGGCCTTTGGGTATGATAAGGTCATTAAGGTGGGGGACCTATGGTTAGGTTCTGGTTGATTTTATAGGCAGAGGGAATTTGACCTGAACAAGAGAGAAATTCTTAGATACTGAACATGCTCTACTGTGCTGAAAGTTCTGCCTTCCAATATTTTGTGATGCCTTTGGACATTTCAGCAGAATTATGAGTTTTACAAATAAACCTCTATTTTCTTTAGAAAGCATCTCATCTTGGGTATTTCTGTTAGCAGTGCAAAAATGGACTAAGACAGAAACCAACAAGGGAATTCAAAGTTCCCATTATGAAGTCAAGAATAGCATATATGATTATTATAAGACAGGTTAGACATTAGAGTTGAGGTATTCAACATCTCTGGAGCTTGTCGTGTTTAAATCTTTGGAGCTTGCATTTTCTTTCTTTCTTTCTTTCTTTCTTTCTTTCTTTCTTTCTTTCTTTCTTGCTTGCTTGCTTTCTTGCTTTCTTTCTTGCTTTCTTTAATTTACAGAGCAGCATGTGCTCTCTCTGAGATGGAGAGGGAAAGTGAGAAAAAACCCACTATGGAGCATGATCATGCCACAATTCCTTCTCCTCCATTCCTCCCTCCTTTCAGAATTTTGGGCATGCACACACATGCACCTGGATGTTTTTCAAACTGCCCGGTCTGGTGCTTGAACTATGCAGTCAGCCATTTGGGATCCAGCTGCCTTAACCACTATACCACCATCTACCCCACGTTTTCATTTTAAAGCAACTTTTAAATATGAGAGAAGGGAAAAAAGCTTAACTCATAAATGCTAGACCAGTTTTTATAAGACCCACATTATAGAAGGCTCTA
This sequence comes from Tupaia belangeri chinensis, assembly GCF_000334495.1. Classification (NCBI taxonomy): domain Eukaryota; kingdom Metazoa; phylum Chordata; class Mammalia; order Scandentia; family Tupaiidae; genus Tupaia; species Tupaia belangeri. Next base: position 979,991 of record NW_006205575.1, read on the forward strand.
ATTGGGCAAGAAGGTAAGGAGACCCTTAAAGACTAATAATTCCTTTGTATAGATAGCAATGTGATTGTTTTGAGGTCACATGTGATTTAGAGACAGGACTGCAACAAAAGTTCAAGTCTCTCAATTCTATTTGGTATGATTTCTATCAGCTATTCTTGGTCTATAATGTCAAAAGTACTGTAAATGTTTTAAAAAAGAACCTAATATAGATGACGTAAAAGCTGAGAATCCAAACAAGATTATGAAACAGTCTAGATATCTACAGCATCATGCCTCCAAGAAATAAGGTATATTCAAAAGGGGTGGTTAACAGCTATTGCCTGCCACCTCAGAAACATAAAGGGAAGAAATGCTTTGCCTCCTCCTGTCTTCACTGCCTTTTGTCTTGCACCACAGATACCCATTAGCAGAACTGAACTGGAAGTTAGCTAACAGAAGAGCATGGAAAACTCCTTCTGCAGGAATCATTCCTCTGTGATATCTGACAGAGTGGGGGAAGGGTGAGTAGTCTTTTTAAAGACAAACAAGCAAATGACTGGCATAATGAGTAAGTCAGGCTAATAACTTCAGGTTTGAACACTACCTGAAAATCTAAAAAGTCCCAGAGTTGGGACCAGCAGGTGGCATGTTGGTTAAGGTGCTGGATTCCATATGGCCAACTCTGTAGTTCAAGTCCTGGACCTGGCTGCTTAAAAAACATGCCGGGCATATATATATATATATATATATATATATATATATATATATACATATATATATACCCAAAAAATCTCCAGAGAAGATGGAGAAGAAGGGATTGTTTCATGGCCATCCCCACTGGGGGATGATTTCTTCCTCCTCCTACCCATGTTTGTATCTGTCTCTTCAGCGAATGCATGTGCCCTATGGCAGAAAAAATAATAAATAAAATAAAATCTAAAAATTAAATTAAATTAAAATCCCCCAAACCAAATAATACTAACAGTTCTCAATTATTGAAATACTGCAGTCAAAGTACACAATGCATTAGAAAATATTGAGTGAAGATTATGCAGTCATTATCATCATCATCATCACTATTAATAGTATCATTAAACAGGGGAGTTTGCTAAGATGATACCACATTCAATATCTTAATAAAAAGATAAAGCTGAATGTATCATTTACTATAGCAAAGGAGGGATATTCTGGTCAGGCATAATCTCTCTAAGCATAGCAAAATCCTGACCTTATATAAAATGTTTGTTTGGGGAAACCATGGAGTGTAGGAATAGACTGACATTCAGTGATATAAGTAGTCTGACAACATCTACAGAAGCATGGTTTCTCTGGTGAGACTATTGTTAATTAGTTGTGTTTATTAGAGAAAGTCTGCCCCTGATGGGCTGACTCTCCCAAGTGGGGGGCTTACTGAGGCAAGTTATTCTTTTTTTGTTTGTTTATTTTGTTTTAAATTAGGCTTTAGTTTTGAACAGTTTTAAAGCAGCAGAATCTACAAAGAGATTACATAAGCTCTTTGACTCCACACAGTGTCTCCTACTGTCATCACCTTACATTGGGTTGGGACACTGATTACAGTGTTGACCCAGTATTCATACATTATTATGCATTACAGTTCATAGTTTGGATCGGACTTTATTCCATGTTACCTGGGTTTAGGAGGTATAACAAAATCATAATGCCATGTGTGTGCTATTAAAATAAAGTTCAGAATAGCTTCACTATCTGAAAATACCTCCATCCTCTCTTAGTCCCCAGTGACTTTCTTGAGGCAAGTTCTTGGTCAATTGAATGAAAACTGGTTCTGTGGCTAATTGTTTCTCTTTGTACAGGAGAAAAACAATCCATTTTTTCATACGTTTGTAGGAACTTCTTTATCTTTAGTCCTTCAATCAAAGATGCAGAAGAAAACTTTTGCAGATATTTACCAAAATAGATGATTTTCCTTGAAGGTAAGTTTTAGTGGAGATTCAATTTTTAGTTTGCATGTCTATCAGCACAGTTTATTTTGTTTCTGGTTTTGATTTTGGGATAATTTGTTGAATCGTCTGTCAGGACAGTGGCTGCATAAAAGCATTTAAGTATCTGACAATAGACGTTAAAGTATAGTGAGACAAGTAAGTATACCTGGAAGGACCTGAAAGATGTTTCAGAAGATTGAGCCCAGATTTCCTAGACCTGATCATGAAAACAAGTCTCAAAGATTTTTTCAGTCAATTTTAGATAGCCAGGTTGTTTTTTCTTTTTCCTTAGCTATAGATTACTCCATTCACCTGTGCTGTTTAGATATAATACATAGGGTTAGCAATAGTAAAATATATTCCCTGGTTGATTAAAAGAAAATTCAAGGTCATTCCATCATTTATCACTACTTGGTTTAAGGAATTTAAACTGGTTTGTTGTGCCTCAGGGTTTGGTCTGTATTATTTACTATGTCAGCCAAAGTAATGGAATAAATTTTTGATGAATGCCTCTAGTAGTTTCACTCTTGTGGATAGGATCATTATCCTCTATATTCTCTCCCTATAAGAGAACTCCTGTACTTTCTGATGGAAGATACAGTCCACTTAAAATGCTGGGGAGTTGTACTAGTTCTCTATTGCTCTATAAAAAAAAAAGTATTATAAATTTAGCTGTTGAAATAAGAATTTCACATAGCCTTTGAGGGTTGTGAATCTGATCTGAGCAGTTCTGGATCAGTGTCTCTCATGAGGCTGCAGCCAAAATGTCAGCTCAAGATGAAGTTCTCTGGAGGCTTTAAAAGAGGTGTACGATCCACTTCCAACAAGGCTCATTCACTTGGTTGCTGATTCAAAACCTCAGATTCTGACTGGCTGTTGGCAAGATGTCTCAGGTCTTTGCCACATGGGTCTCTCCACAGAGCTGCTCAAAACATGGCAATTAACTCCCCCAGAGTGAATTATATAAGAAAAAGCAAGGCAGGGAATACAGTGTCTTTTATATCCTATCCCTAAGAGTAGCACACCATCACTATTGCCATTCTATTGGTCACACATACTAAGTCTGGCTCATCACAGGAGGGGTACAGTATACAAGGGCACAAATACCAAGCAGAAGGAATCATTAGGTACCATCTTGTAGACTGACTACAGTCAGTAGTCAAGGAATGAAACCCTTGGAATGGTCTAATTAATAATTCAATAGAGCAATTAACCTTGGTCCTACATTGGCATTGAAGAGTCTGATTTCTTTATAAGAAAAAGAGCAAAACACTTTAAAAAGAGATCATTTAACTTTAGTGGAGCTGCAGATATATTGTCTCTGAGTATTAAATAACAGTTACTATTTGCATTTTTGTAATTTCCCTGATGCAAGGATATTTTTCTTCATTTATATATTATATGCAAAGAATATAGTTATTTGTAAAGTTAGACAACATACCCTTATATCATTTATTAAAATGGCTGAACTAAAAATAGATTGGAAGAGTTGAATTATGGAATTATGATAATTGTCAAGACCAAGGGTCAGAAAACTTTCTCTGTAAAAAGCTAGATGTTAAATGTTTTTGCCATTACTCAACTCTGCTATTGTAGCCTCAAAGCAGCCATAGACAAACAATAAGATTTTTAAAATTTTTTTAATAAAGTCATTGACTGTGTTCCACTACATTTTTATTTACAAAAATAGGTGGCAGGCCAAATTTGGCCTGCAAACCATAGTTTGCCAACTCCTGGTCTTGACTTGGGCAATTTACTATTACTAGTAAGGGGAATATGATAGACTAAGTCACACGTGAAATAAATTAAAGCAAAAAAAAAGGATAAATACATTACAGAAAAGGTAATGTAGAGGAATATGCAATTACCCCTGAGCCTGCGCTGCAGAGCAGAGAGCAGCAACAACCAGTGAGAACAACTGAGGCAGGAAACTGCACTGTTGCCCAGCTGCTCCAGATGCAGCCCAGAATGGTCCCTTCTACCTCCCTTCTCTATCATTACCCCCACTCCGAACTTGCAATGCAGAGCAGCAAGCAGCAGCAGCCGTGAAAACAACTGAGACAAGAGACCATCTCAGGACTTCTCACTGCAGCCCAACTGCTCCAAGTGCAGTCCAAACCAGCCCCTCCCACCTCCTTTTTCCACTATTACCCCAAGAGCCTGCACTGTGGAGCCAGGAGTAGCAGCAGCAAGTGGCAACAACTGAGGCAGGAAGGCTACTTTAAACTTACTACCTTCTCCCCATCCAGGAATATTTCCAGACTTCATAGTTTTCTAAAGTGCATGGCACACAAAATGAGCCACTTGACTCCTATTTTCTTCCCTGGTTGAAACCCTATAGCTCAGTCCCCCAGGGCATCTGTTATCAAGAGACTGGGAAATGAATCTCAACACCTAAAGCTGGCTATGTGCATGCTTCTCTGACTGGAAGACAAGGCCTTCTACCAAGAACACGTCTCTGAAACAAAGCTCTTCTCCAAACACCCACCCACCCACACACACACACACACACACACACACACACACACACTATAGAATTGACAACAGAAAAGTAGGAAGAAGTTCTAATCATCTGATAGATGGGCAGAGGGACAAGAAATATGGGAGAACAAGGAACCACCCCTCCTCCAATGGAGCAGAGCAACTCTTGTTCAACCACAGAAAGCACAAAAGAATTTGCAGGAATGTCAGAAATAGAGTTCAGGATATTCGTGGTGACAGAGATGAGGAAGTCTTTCCAGGATTTGAAAGAGACAGACACCATGGGGGCGGGGAGGAGGGGTCAGAAATCTAGAGAAGACAGTAATACAGGAAATCAAGACTTCTCTCAAAAATATTAAGAGCATACTGGATCACACAGAAGACAGAATCTCTGAACTGGAAGACAAAAACTTTGACTTAGATAAAACCAGAAAAAATAATTAAGAAATTTTTACAAAAAGATGAAGACAACATATGGGAAATATTAAACACTATCAAATGCCCAAATGTTTGAATACTAGGTATCACAGAAGGTGAAGAATCAGACAAGGGCATAGAAGATCTATTCTATAACATACTTGAAGAAAATTTCCCAAACCAAGAGAAGTAGTCAGTCATCCAGATCCAAGAACAACAAAGGACCCCAAATAAAATCAACGTGAGAAATCCTCTCCACAGCACATCATAGCCAGAATGGTAAAAATCTCAGTCAAAGACAAGATACTAAAAATGGTGAGAGAAATGTCAAGTCTCTTAAAAGAGTTACCCTATTAGGCTAACATCAGACCTCTCAAACGAAACAATGCAGGCAAGAAAAGAATGGGAAGAGATATTCAAAATATTGAAAGAAAAACAATTTCAACCAAGAATACTATACCCGGCAAGATTATCCTTCAAATGGGAAGAATAAATAACATCATTCACAGACAAACAAAAACTGAAAGAACTCGCCAATACTAGACCAGCTCTTCAAGATGTACTGAAGGGAGAACTGTATCAGGAAAACTAAGGAGAGACAGACATAAATAAGAGAACAAAAAACAACCAAAAACATAGCTAAGAAAATGACAGGAACAAATCTGCAAATATTGATAATGATGTTAAATGTTAGTGGATTAAATTCTCCAATCAAAATTCACAGACTAACTGAATTGACAAAAAAACCCTCCATTTGCTTCCTAAAAAATTACCTTATGGATAAAGACATACATAGACTAAAAGTGAAGGGCTGCAAGAAGATATTCTATGCAAATGGAAATTTTAGAAAGACTGGAGTTGCAATGCTGTTATCAGATAAAATAGGCTTTAAAATAAAAACTGTATGAAGAGACAAAGGAGGACATTATATAGTACTAAAAGGGCTAATTCACCAAGAAGATGTAACACTTACAAATAAGTATGCACCCAACTTGGGAACACCCATGTATGTGAAAGAAAGACTGCTAGATCTAAAGGCAGAGATGGACTACAACACACTAATTGGATTCTCAACACTTCCACTACCTCCTTTGGACAGATCATTAAGACAAAAACTAAGCAAAGAGATACAGGATCTAAACGATGACATAAATTAAGTGTACTTGACAGACATCTATAAAACTTGCCACCCAAGAGCCATAATATATATATTTTTCTCATTCCCACATGGAAAATTTTTGAAGACTGACCATATGACAGGGCACAAAACAAGCCTTTACAAATTTAAAGGCACAGAAACTATATCCAGCATCTTCTCCAACCATGATGGAATTAAACTGGAAATTAATTTCAAGGAAATCCCATAAAATACACAAACATATGGAAACTAAACAACCTGAATGACTTCACAACCAATGAAGAAATTAAGACTGAAATCAAAAGAATCATTAAACCAATGATAACGAGTGCATGTGTTTCCATAATCTATGGTACACAGTGACAGAGGTCATTAAGAGGAAAGTTCATATCAATTAGTGCACATAAGAAAAAGATGAAAAGATGGCAAATAGACAACCTGACATACATCAAAGAACCGGAAAAACTAGAACAAACAGACAAGCGAAAATGCCAGGAGAAAAGAAATTATAAAGATTCAAGCAGAAATAAATGAAATAGAAAATAAATGAACTACTCAGAAAATAAATGAAACCAGAAGCTGGTACTTTCAGAAGATAAACAAAATTGATAATACACCATTAACTAGACTAAGAATACAGAAAAGAATCAGATAAATCAAATTCACAATGAAACAGGCAATATTACAACAGCTGTAACAGAAATACAAAAGATCACTAAAATCTTTTATGAGTGAATATATGCCAACAAGCAAGAAAATTTGGATGAGATGGACAAATTTCTGGACCCATATAAGCTACCAGACTGAATCAGGACACACAGAAAACCTAAATAAACCAAAAACAAATGAAGCTGAATCAATGACAAATAACCTTCCAACAAAGAAAAGTTCAGGTCCTGATGGTTTCACTCCTGAGTTCTACAAAAGCTAACCCTCATTCTACTCAAAATATTTGTAAAGATCGAAAAGGAAGGAACCCTCCCAAATTCATTTTATGAAGCCTCCATCACTCTCATCCTCAAAATAGACAAGGACTTAAAAAAAAAAAAAAACTACAGACCAATATGTATGATGAATACAGATGCAAAAATTCTCAACAAGATATTAGCCAACCATATCCAACAACACCTTAAAAAGATTATACATGATGACCTAAAGGTAAGCTTTATTTCAAGTATACATGGAGGGTTTAACATACACAAAACCATAAATGTAATACACTGTATTAACAAAATGAAAGATAAAACCATATGATCATATCAATCAATGCAGAAAAAAATGTTTGATAAAATGCAACATCCCTTGGGAACCAGCAGTTAGCGTAATGGCTATGTCGCTGGACTCCCACATAGTCAACTGCGGTTCGCGTCCCGGACCCGGTGGATTAAAACTCATGCCGGGCGCGTGTGTGTGCATGCCCAAGATCCCGAGAGGAGAATGGAAGAGAAGGGATTGTGGCATGACCATCTCCCCTGGGGGGTGATTTCTCGCTTTCTGTCTCTAATGTCTCTCTCTGTCTGTCTGGCGAGCGCACGCACCCTATAGCAAAAATCTCTCCAAAAA
>NW_006205575.1:987557-1023149 GCF_000334495.1 Tupaia belangeri chinensis
TACAACATCCCTTCATGATTAAGACTCTCAGCAAAAGCAGCACAGAAGGGACATCTCTCAACACAATAAAAGCCATCAATGAAAAACCCATAGCTAACATCGTACTGAATTGGGAAAAGCTGAAAGCTTTCCACTAAAACTGGAACAAGACAAAGCTGCACACTTTCTCCACTCCTTTTCAATTTAGTGCTAGAAGTCCTAGCCAATGAGATTAGACAAGTGACTAAAATAAAAGACACTGGAATAGAGAAAGAAGTAGTGAAATTATCTCTGTTTACAGATGACATGATTATATACGTACAAAACACAAAATCTACAAAAACCCTAGAAGTAATAAATGAATACAGTAAAGTGGCAAGATACAAAATCAACATACAAAAATCTATAGCATTTCTATACAACACAGTAAACAGACTGAGGTAGAATTAAAGAAAGCAGTTTTATTTACAATAGCCATAAAAGAAATAAAATATCTAGGAATAAATCTAACCAAATGAATCAAAGATCTCTACAAGGAAAACTAAGAAAAACTAAAAAAAAGAAATTGAAAATGACACAAAAAGTGGAAAGGTATCTTATGCTCCTGGATTGGAAGAATTGATATAACCAAAATGTCCATTCTACACAAATTAATCTACAAATTTAACACAATCCCAATCAAATTACCAGAGCTATTCTTCACAGATTTAGAAAAAACAATCACAGAATTCATCTAGAATTATAAAAGACCCTGTATTGCCAAAGCAATACTGCACAAGAAGAGTGGAGTAGGAGGCATCTTACTCCCTGATCCCAAAACATATTACAACTATGTGATAATCAAAACAGCATGGTATTGGAACAAAAACAGGCATGTGGATCAATGGAACAGAATAGGCAACCTAGAAATAAGCCCCTCAAAATACAGTCAACTGATTTTCTTTTTTTTGTGGGGGGAGAGGTTTTTGCTATAGGACGCATGCACTCGCCAGTCAGACAGAGAAAGACAGAGAGACAGAAAGCGAGAAATCACCCCGCAGGGGGGATGGCCACACTGCAATCCCTTCTCCTCCATTCTCCTCTCAGGATCTTGGGCACACATGCACACGCACCCGGCGTGAGTTTTAAGCCACTGGGTCTGGGACGCGAACTGTGGTTGACTATGTGGGAGTCCAGCGACATAGCCATTACGCTAACTGCTGGTCCCCCCAGTCAACTGATTTTCAACAAAGGGCACCAATCAATCCAGTGGGGAAACGAAAATCTCTTTAGTGAATGATGCTGCTAAAAAATGGGTATTCACCTGCAGAAAGATAAAACTGGACCCAGATCCCTCACCATTAGCAAAAAAAAAACTCAACATGTATCAAAGATCTAAACCTAAGACTTCAGACTTTCTATATTGGTGGATAGTGCAGTGGAAGTTCTTGGAGACACTGGAACAAGAAAAAACTTCTTAACTAAAACCCTTAAAGCACAGGCAATAATCCTAAAAATAGACAAATGGGATTACATCAGGTTAAAAAGCTTCTTCTCAGCAAAAGAAAAAATAGAAAGAACCAGCAACCCTCAGAATGGGAGAACATATTTGCCAACTATGCCACAGACAAGTGGCTGATAACCAGAATATCTAAGGAACTCAAGTAGCTTACCTGGAAAAAAAAAATAACCAACCTAATTAAAAGATGGGAAAATGAGCTGAACAGACAATTCTCTAAGGAAGACATACGAACAGCCAAAAGGCTTATGAAAAAAAAAATACTCAACATCTCTTATCATAAGAGAGATGCAGATTGAAAACACAATTAAATACCCCTAACTCCAGTCAGAATGACAAAGATTAAAAAATAAATAATGATAAGTGCTGGCAAAGCTGTGGTGAAAAGGGAACTCTCCTACATGGTTGGGGGGAATGTAAATTAGTACAGCCACTGTGGAGAACAATATGGAGTTTCCTCAAACACCTACGCATAGAACTACCATATGACCTAGCAATTTCATTCCTGGGTATCTACCCAAAGGATAGGAAAATTCTCAGTCAGAAAAGTGCTTGCACATCCATGTTTATTGTGGTATTATTCACAATTGCTAAGACATGGAACCAACCCAACTTTCCACAAAATAAATGGATTGAAAAAGTGTGGCATATATACATTATGGAATACCACACAGTCATTAAAAAAATAAAATAAAATAAAATAAAAAATAAAAACCTGGCATTTGGTAGAAAGTGGATGAATATAGAAGCAAGCCAGGGTATGAAGGAGAGGCACTGTATGCCCTCAATATATACTAAATATCCACGCTCTATGGCCAAACTGAAAATTGGAGTAAACAGAAGCATGGATAGTGACTGCAGATACTGGAGATGGTGTGGGAGGAGAGTGGGAGGTGGGAGGTGGGTGAGGGTGAAAGGAAGGGAATCAAAGAGAAAAATAGAGAGGCAAGACATTTAAGGGACACAAATGGAGGATCACCTGTTAATGATAATGTGTATAATAATATCTTTAACTGGACTGGTGTGCAGTGTAATTATGCTGGGAAAATCATTTCACAATTGTTGTGATGTTCAGGTATTAAATATATAAAATAAATTCTAAAAGAATTTTATTTTAACTTCCTTAAGTGAAAACCTAAAAACATGCAATTCTGGTTATCAGTCCCTGTCTGATGCATAGTTTAGAAAAATATTCTCCCATTCCAAGGGCTGTCGATTCACACCAATTATTGTGTGTTTTGCCATGCAGAAACTTTTTAATCTGATGTAATACCACTTGTCTATTTTGGGGATTATTGCCAATGCTTTGGGGGTCTTATTTAAGAAGATTTTGCCTACCCTGATGTCTCCTAGTTTCCCTAGTGTTTTCCACCAGTGGTTTTATATTTTGAGGTTTTAGGTTTAGATCTTTGATCCACTTTGAGTTGATTTTTTTTTCTTTTCTTTTCTTTTTTTTTTTTTTCGGAGAGGTTTTTGCTATAGAGCACGTGTGCTCACCAGATAGACAGAGAAAGACAGAGAGACAGAAAGCGAGAAATCACCCCCCCCCCAAGGGGGATGGCCACGCCACAATCCCTTCTCCTCCATTCTCCTCTTAGGATCTTGGGCACGCACACACATGAGCCCGGCATGAGTTTAAGCCACCAGGTCCGGGACTCGAACCATAGTCGACTATGTGGGAGTCCAGCAACATAGCCATTATGCTAACTGCTGGTCCCACTTTGAGTTGATTTTTGTCAATGGTGAAAGGCAGGGGTTCAGATTCACCTTCCTGCAGGTGGATATCTAGTTTCTCCAGCACCCTTTGCCAAAGAGCTTTTCCTTTTCCCACTGGGTTGACTGGTACCCTTCATAAAAAATCAGTTGGCTGTATGTTTGGAGTTTATTTCTGGGTTGTCTATTCTGTTCTATTGCCTCACATGTCTGTTTTTGTGCCAATACCATGCTGTTTTGATTATCACCACTTTGTAATATATTTTGGGGTCAGGGAGTGAGATGCCACCCACTCCACTCTTCTTGTGCAGGACTGCTTTGGGAACACTAGGCTTTTATGATTCTAGACAAATTCTATGATTGTCTTTTCTAGATCTATGAAGAATGTCTCTGGTACTTTGATTGGGATTGTGTTAAAAATGTAGATTAATTTGTGTAGAATTGCCATTCTGATTGTATTAATTTTTCTTATCCCAGAACACAGGATATTCTTCCACTTTTTTGTATCATTTTCAATTTCTTTTTTTAGCTTCTCATAGTTTTCCTTGTGGAGGTCTTTGACATCTTTGATTAGATTTATTCCTAGGTATCTTATACTTCTTGTGGCTATGGTAAATTGAATTACTTTCTTCTTTTCTATCTCAGTCTGCTTGCTGTTCGTATATAGAAATGCTATAGATTTCTGTAGGTTGATTTTGTATCCTGACACTTTTATTATATTCATTTATTACTTCCAGGAATTTCTTTTTTTTTTTTTTTTGAGAGGTTTTCGCTATAGGGCGCGTGCGCTCGCCAGACAGAGAGAGACATAGAGACAGAAAGTGAGAAATCACCCCCCAGGGGGAATGGTCACGCCGCAATCCTTCTCCTCCATTCTCCTCTCGGGATCTTGGGCACGCACGCATACATGCCCAGCGGAAGTTTTAAGCCACCGGGTCTGGGACACGAACCGTGGACGACTACGTGGGAGTCCAGCAACATAGCCATTACACTAACTGCTGGTTCTCCCAGGAATTTCTTCATAGATACGATTGGGTCTTCTATGTACACAATCATATTATCTCCAAATAGAGCTAATTTCACTTCTTTTTACCCTATTTGAATGCCTTTTATTTTATTCTCTTTTCTAATTGTATTGGTGAGGACTTCCAGTACTGTATTGAAAAGGAATGGGGAAAGTGGGCTTACTTGTCTTGTACCTGTTCTTAGTGGAAAAGTTTTCAGCTTTTCCCCATTCAGAATGATGTTAGCTATGGACTTTTCATAGATAAATTTTATTGTGTTGAAGAACAACCCTTCTATGCCAATTTTGATGAGAGTCTAAATCATGAAGGGACGTTGTATTTTATCAAACACTTTTTCTGCATCAATCAATATGATCATATGGTTTTTATCTTTCTATTAATAGGGTTTATGGTTTTGTGAATGGTGAACCGCCCTTGCATCCTTGAAATAAAATAGTGATGAATAATCTTTTTATATGTTGTTGGATAAGATTTACTAGTATCTTGTAGAGAATGTTTGCATCTATATTCCTCAGAGATATTAGTCTATAGTTTTCCTTCCTTGGCATGTCTTTGTCTGTTTTAAAGATAAGGGTGATGGAGGCTTCATAGAATGGATTTGGGAGTGCTCCATCCTTTTGGATATTTAGAAATAACTTGATTAGAATGGTTGTTAACTCTTCTTTAAAAGTTTTGTAGAATTCAGAGGTGAAGCCATCAGGACCAGGGCTTTTTTTGTTCGAAGGTTATTTATTACTGATTCTATCTCGTTGCTTGTTATGGACCTATTCAGGCTTTCTATGTCCTCCTGACTCTATCTTGGTAGATTACGTGTGTCAAGGAATTTGTCCATCTCATCCAGGTTTTCCTGCATATTGACATATGGTTGTTCATAGTATCCTCTAATGATGTTTTGTATTTCTATTATGTCTGCTGATATACTGTCTGCTTCATTGCGAATTTGATTTATCAGATTCCTTTCTCACTTTTCTCTTCCTAGTCTTGCTAGTGGCATGTAGATTTTATCTTTTCAAAGAACTAGGATTTACTTTCATTTATTTTAATTTAGTTCTTTTATTTTCTGTATCATTTATTTTGTATAGTTCATTTATTTTCTGTATCATTTACTTCTGCTCTAATCTTTATTATTTCTTTTCTACTGGAGCTTTTCAAATTTTTTTGTTGTTGCTTTTCCAATTCTCTGAGACATAAAGATAGTTTGTTCATTTGCCAACTTTCCATCTTTTTCTTATGTACACTAATTGCTACGAAGTCCCCTCTTAAGACTGCTTTTGTGGTGTTCCTTCGATAATGGAAACTCATGTACTCATTATCATTGGTTTCCATGAATCTTTTTATTTCAGTCTTAATCTCTTCAATAGTTGTGAAGTCACTCAGGAGTAGGTTATTTAGTTTCCATGTATTTGTGCATATTCAAGGGTTTTTCCTGAAAATAATATCAAGTTTAATTCCACCATAGTCAGAGAAGATGCTTGATATAGTTTCTATTCCTTTGAATCTGTAAAGGCTTGTCTTGTGCCCTATCATGTGGTCAATCATCAAAAAGCTTCCATGTGGGAGTGAAGAAAAAAGTATATTTCATGTTTTTTGGGTGGAAGTATTTTAAATGTCTGTTAAGTCCATTTGATTTATAGTATCACTTAGATCCTGTATCTCTTCGCTTATTTTTTGTTAGATGATCTGTCCAAAGGAGATAATGGAGTGTTGAGACTTCCAACAATTAGTGTGTTTCATTCTCTCTCTCCTTTTAGATCTAACAGTCTTTCCTTCATGTATTTGGATATTTATAAGTGTTATATCTTCTTGACAAATTAGCCTTTTAACTACTATATAATGCCCTTCATTGTTTTGTCTTACAGTTTTGGTTTTAAAGCCTATTTTGTCTGAAATTATTATAGAAACTTCAGCTCTTTTTCTGGTTCCCTTTTGCATGAGCTAACTTTTTCCAGCCCTTCACTTATAGTATATATATGTCTTTATCTATGAGATGTGTCTCTTGTAGGCAACAGATAGAGGGTTTCTGGTTTTTTATCCATTCAGCCAATCTGTGTCTCATGATTGGAGAATTTAATACATTATCATCCAATGTTATTATAGATATTTCTGGACTTGTCTCTATGTTTAAGTTGGCCATCGTTTTGGTTGTCTGTCCCTTCTTTATTTTACTGGTTAAGCACTCTCTTCAGAGTTTCTTAAAGAGCTGGTCTGGTGTCGGCAAATTCTTTCAGGTTTTGTTTGTCTGAAAAGATTTTAATTTTTTTTTTCCCATATGAAGGATAATCTTGCCAGATATGATAATCTTGGTTGAAATTATTTCTCTCCTAACACTTTCAGTATGTATTCCCGTCTTTCCTTGCTTGCATTATTTCCATTGAAAGGTCCAGTGTTAGCCTATTGAGATAAACTTTATAAGTCACTTGATGCTTCTCTCTTGCCAGTTTTAGTATTTTGTCTTTATCTGTGGTTTTAGCCAGTCTGGCTATGATGTGCCATGAGGAGGATTTTCTTAGGTTGATTCTATTTAGGATCCTTTGTATTTCTTTGGTCTGGATGTTTGAGTGCTTCTCTAGACTTGGAAACTCTCTTCCAGAAAGTCATGGAATAAATTTTCAATGCCCTTATTAGTTTCTTCACCTTCCAGGATACCAATTACTTGGATATTTAAACGTTTAATGGAATTTAGTATTTCTCACATATTATCCTCATTTTTAAAAATTTTCTCTATCTTTTTGGTGATTTTTTTCTAGGTCAGAGATTTTTGTCTTCTACATTTGAGATTTTATCTTCAGCCTGGTCTAATCAACTTTTAATACTTTTGAGAGAGGCTCTGATTTCCTGTATTACAGTCTTCACCTCTTACAGTTCATTTGATTCTTTCTTATGGTGTCCAATTCTTCTTTCAAATCATGGAAGGACTTCCTCAACTCCTGGAGTTTTTTGTCTCTTTTCTATTTCAACAAATAGAGTTTTGTCATCATGAACGTTCTTAATTCTTTCTCTGACATTTCGGTAACTTCTGTTTTTTCAAGAAATGAAGGAGAGTTATATTGTATTTTCTTGATGGAGACATATTTCCTGTTTTTTTTGTTGTTGTTCCCCCCCCCCCCAAGCTTTGGGCTCTTCTGTGGCTTCTAGCCATTTGGTGATATATTCACTTTTGGATAACTCTCTGGAGAATGTTTCTGCAACTGGGAACTAGTTTGCTTCCCTTTTGCTGTGAATTGCTTCTGTGCCAAAGTCTCTCTTCTGCTGTGGTTAGCAATGTGGTCCCCATGGAAGAAGTTTTCTATTCAGGTTTCTGAAGAGCAGTTCCTCCTTTATAGCTGGTGGTTCAGTGCTGAGTGAGGATCCCTGAGAGCCTCACTATGCTAAGATGTTTTAAAACTATAATTTTAGACCTGTCTAGTCCCCAGTCAGGGGTGGTGGAGGATGAGGAGAAAATGACAACGTAAGAGGGAAGAAAAAAGAATATAAAAGAGGACAAGAAAAAGTCAGCAGGGGGCTGCAGATGGAGATGGACTCTCCTCGAGACCTGAGAGCAGCCCTGACCTATGGAAGAAAGAGAAGTAAAGAATTAGCAAAAGGAAGAAAGGGGGATAAAGGCCTACCTTTATGGCTGAGAGGAGGGGGGCTCCGAGGCTGGGATCTGGGAGCTGGGGCTGGGGCTCATGGTCAGCCCTGTCTTAGGTTCCCTGGCTGGGCTGGGGGCTGCAGATGGAAGTGGACACTGCTTGAGAGCTGAGAGCTGATGTATGGGGGAAGGAGAAGTAAAGTGATTTTGTAATTTTTTTTTGAGAGGTTTTTACTATAGGGTGCGTGAGTTTACCAAAAAGACAGAGAGAGACAGAGAGACAGAAAGTGAGAAATCACCCCCCAGGGCATATGGCCACGCAGTTCAAGTCCTGGACCTGGTGGCTTAAACTCATATAGGGCACATGTAAGTGTGTGTCCAAGATCTCGAGAGGAGAACGGAGAAGAAGGGATTAAGAAGGGATTGCAGCGTGGTCATCACAAATAGTTGGGGGCCAGCAGGTGGCATGGTGGTTAAGGCACAGAACACTTCCACATGGCTGATCATTGTTCAGGTCCCAGACCTGGTGGCTTACTTTTGCACTTTTTCTGTGTCTGTGTATCTGTCTCTCTCTCTCTCTGGTCAAATTTAAATGAATAAATGAATAAAATTAAGTAAATAATTCTTAAAAAAAAAAAGAAGAAGAAGAAATGGTTGATCTCATATAGTGGTTTGGGAAAGTATGGAGTTCAAGCTTTGGTTGACTCTCAGAAACATAAATAGGTTGACATCATCCACAGAAGTGTGGCAACTCAGGTGAGAGTATTATTGATTGGGAATTACTCAAACACATGCTTATTAGAATGGGCGTTCCTGACTAGCTGACTTTCAGAAGTGAGAGATTAACACTGAGTAGTTGGCTTGTATAATTGTATTTACAAAGGAAAGTGGTGTTGTGTTTTGTTTTGTTTTGTTTTTTGTTTTGTTTTGTATTTTGAGAGGTTTTTGCTATAGGGCTCACTTGCTCGAAAGTTGTTTTTTGATAAAAACAGGTTTAAAACCTGTTATGGGGGCCAGCAGGTGGCATGGTGGTTAGGGTTGCTGAACTCCCACATGACTGGCTACGGTTCAAGTCCTGGACCTGGACTTCTGTATTCTACCAGGTCTTCTGTATTCCACTTTTACATTTCCTTACTTATTTCTTTTTTTATTTGCTCAAATTAAAATAAATAAATAGATAGATAATAAAGTTAAATAAAATAAAAACCCTGTTATAGTTGCTAATTGTCACCTTGGCTTCAAAATAATCAGTATTTTCTCATGTTTTTTAAACCTTTTTATGTTCAAGTTCAATAATAAGGTAAAGTAAGAAAGGGAAAATAAAAGAAATATTGGAAGCTACTCATGATAGAGCACAGTAGAGCTCTGCCAAAAATGGTACAGTTTGGACCAGCAAGTAGTGTGGTGGTTAAGGTGCTGGATTTCCACATAGCTGACCATGATTTGTGTCCCAGCCTGGTGACTTGAAAATCATGCCAAGCATATGTGCACACAAGCCCAAAAATCCTAGGAGGAGAACAAAGGAGAAGGGACTGTGACATGGCCACCCTTCCTCAGGGAATGATTTCTCACTTTCCCTCTCTCCCCCTTTCTTCCTGGACAGCTCATGCACCCTGCGGCAAAAACCAAAAAAAAAAAAAAAGGTACAATTTACCCCTATGGAATAGGTATCAGCCTTTGAATTAAGGGGTAAAATCTATGGTATGATTACGATACTTATGTATAAGGTTTTACTTTGTTTGGGTCATCAAGTAGAAGAAAAAAAAGGATTCTTTTGAAAGAAAGGGAGTTCAAATCAGTATATATTCAGGTAATTTAAGAACACTATTTCCTACTTACATTAACACATTGTACACAATATTTCATTTTAGACACATATTTGTAAAATATACACATAAATTTTTTGAGAAGCTCTTCTGTATTCTATTTTTACATTTCCTTATTTGGTTTTCTTTTTTATTTGATCATTCTGGCAGGGCTTCAAAGAATTTCATATCCAATATTATAAGTCACTTCTAACCTTAATTTATGATATCCTCTTCATTTCTAAGGCACTGATTATAATCTTATTTATAACCAGAGTTAGAACTTCATCATAGGACTAAATATTAGAGAAAGAAACTAAATTTATTTTTGGAAAAGAAAAGGCAGGAAGAAAATGTCAGCATGATTAACATCTTGATCTCTGGATTCAGATAGATGCTGGTTTAAGTCCTGGCTCCTCCACTAACGAATTGTGTGACCTGTGGCAAGTTATTAAACTTATTCAAGCTTCGGGAACCAGCAGTTAGCGTAACGGCTATGTTGCTGGACTCCCACGTAGTCGACCGCGGTTCACGTCCTGGACCCGGTGGCTTAAAACTCACTCCGGGCGCGTGTGCGTGCATGCCCAAGATCCCGAGAGGAGAATGGAGGAGAAGGGATTGCGGCATGACCATCCCCCCTGGGGGGTGATTTCTCGCTTTCTGTCTCTATGTCTCTCTCTGTCTGTCTGGCGAGCGCACGCGCCCTACAGTGAAAATTTCTCCAAAAAAAAAAAAAAACTTATTCAAGCTTCTGTGTTCTCATCTGTAAAATGCTGATAATAAATAATATCTACCTTTATGGTTATTGAGAGTATTAAAATATTAAATATTGAGAGAGTTTAGCATAGTTCTCAGAACATGGTAGACATCTAGTAAATGGGATGTATTGTTTTTGTAATTAATGGGAAAAAATTATGAAGCGACTTCATGCTAAAATATGTCATTTATATGTTTTCTTTCCCTTATTGAAATGTTTCCGCATAAATAAAACTACTTATAATCTTTTGAAAATCTTTTCCTAGCACTTATAACACAAAAACCTATGTAGATCTTCACAACCCTATGATAAATATTTTGGTAACTATGTTAATATATTTATGGTAAGAAACAGTTTTACTTGGATAAAATAACAAGGAAAAAATATGAGCTCAAGGAAATGTATAAGTTCATTAAGTGTGACTAAATATCTACGGATATGGTAATTTATACTCCTATAGAAATTTTACTCCAGCAAAACTCAGTCCATCTAGTAACATAATATATGAGTCACAAACCACTGCAGGAGAAAATGGTAAAGGATCCATATGGAATAGGGCATCTTGATCCTTATAAATGACACAAATATGTAGTAACATAGAGAGAGCTGCAAAAGGACAGTAACACTTTTGTGAAGTCTATGGCTCATACCATTGGACCCTGGGAAAACAAAGTTCTCAACAACCATGGTTAAATAATTGTCTACCGAATGAATATAATTCAATATATTTAACCATTCTCCTACTGTGGAACATGTAGTTTCCCAAATTTTTTTTACAATATAAACAATGATGCCACATGTATCATTATATACTGAACTTTCATTTTCTCCACTGAAGCACCGGGCTACAGTGATAATGAGTCCAAACTCTGGAGCTACACTACCTAGCTTCAAATCCCAGCTCTGCCATTGGCCAACCTTGTCATCTTAGCCAATTTATTTAACTTTGTGTCCCTCCATTTCCTGATTTATCTGGCTGCTATATACTGCAAAGATTAAATCAGTTAATATCTGTAAAGCACTTAGAAAAGTGCCTGGCACGAAGTGAGCATTCTAATAAGCACACTATTAAGAGTGAAATTTTGACTTAAGATAAATCCTCAATTGGAAAAAAAGTACTTTTTATATTTTCAACAGTTAATGCTAAGTTACTTTTTAAAATTGCTGTATTGCATCAATTTATATCACAGTAGCAATGCCTGGGTACTTATTTTTTCACAGCTTCATTCACAGTGTTATTATTTTTTTACATCTTTTAATTTGTTAAGTATGAGATTTTATCTTATTGTTTTTAAATGTAAATTTATTTCATTGGTTTTTTTAAAGTTGACTATTTCCTCTTATTTGAATGCTGTTAGAGTCCTTTGGTTCTTTAGAAATTTTTATATTAGGCTTTAGTTTTGACTAAAGACTGACATATTCAAAATTTCATTACTTCATCTATCATATTTACAAGTAATTCCCTCAGTCTACGTTTTCTTTTTAGCTTCCTTTATTGGTTTTCAATTTATAGACATTGTAAATGTGTATATAGTCAGCTATATCCATGTTCTATTTTCTTCATTTCTGTTTGTGCTCCTCTCTTTTCTTATTTTCTTAAATGTGATTTTTTAATATTTAACTTCCTGCCAATTTCTCCTAAAGAGCAGACCCGATTAGTCATCACTGTACCTACTTGCTTAGTCCAGTCCTAGCATGTAATTAACAACCAATAAATATTTGTGGAATGAGTGAATAAGCAAAAGAACAAATGAATTGGCCCCAGTAGTCTGCAGACTATACAAACCTGAATTTACATAATAAGGTCATATTTCCTTTAATAGCTAAGTTACAAAAACTATGAACCTGTATTCAATAGGCTATAAGAAATCTATTCTTCCATGGATTTTCCCTACCATGGACCTACAACATATTCTACTAAATCAGTTCTTGTGAATATTTATCGCCACTATTAGAGTCCAGCAGGTCACTCCTGTTACCAATAACTCTGCTTTACCAATTTCTCTCCAAGAACAGACTCTTGATTCTTCCTTTAATTTTCCAAAGCAGAGGACAATAAATTAAACAACTATCAAAAATTTACTGTAGGGGCCAGCTGTTAGCGTAATGGCTATGTCGCTGAACTCCCATGTAGCCGACCAAGGTTCAAGTCCCAGACCTGGTGGCTTAAACTCACACCGGGCACGTGTGCATGTGTGCCCAAGATCACAAAAGGAGAATGGAGGAGAAGGGACTGCGACGTAGCCATCCCCCCTGGGGGGTGATTTCTCGCTTTCTGTCTCTCTGTCTTTCTGGCGAGCGCACGCGTCCTATAGCAAAAACCTCTCAAGAAAAAAAATTACTGTAGATTTAGATATGACAGAAAAGCAATATAATATAGATTCCAACAACTATACTAGGAGTTAATTTTGGAATATCCATACAACAGTTTATCCTCATGAACAGAAAATCTCCAGGCACCTCCACCTTCTGGAATACTGGTCCTAAATAGTCCCTATAGTAGGAATGAGAATGTGTGAGAGTTGGGGGGCATGGGGGTAAACAGAGGGAGAAAGGAGAAACAGAAATATAGATAGAAACAGAGAAAGTTATTTCCTCTCCAAAGTCATGCCCTGCCTTACATGGCTGTTATGAAGATTAAATGAGTTAATTAAATAATTGACAGTGGGAACACTACCCCTGCAGAATGTAGCCTGACTCCCATGCCTCAGAAAAAGTAATGATAAAAGTCAGCAGTATAGGGGCCAGGTGGAGTAATGGTGGTGCAGCTGCACTCACATGTACTCATGAGGACCTCCCTGAGCAAGCCAGGCACAAGTGTGCATATAATTCAACCCAGTTCATCTGAGACTGGGGTGGATCACGGCATGAGAATCCAACTGGGGATCCCTCTCTCTCTCTCCCCCTAAATAATCTTTAATTTTTTTTTAAGTCAGCAGTACACTTCCCAGGTTATTTTGTCTTAAATAACATCATGTGAGCGGCAACAATGGTCCAATCCAAGCAGTGTTGTATCAAACCTAGTCCTACAGATTCCCTTTCACTCTTTTTAATTTAAGCATAAAAAGGTCAGACCTACACAACCCTCTTAGCATGATTCAGTATGACAATTTTCTGTAAGCAATTATTTGGATAAAATGTGCACATGCGTGTGCACACATGCACACTTCCACAACACCTAAACAGAACATTGAAAGGACAGTTTTAGCTTAAATCCATGTACCAGGGATACATATATTTCCCCCTTTGATTCTGAAATGACATACACCAGCCATTAAACCATTTTGCATTTCTAAGTCAAACTTGCCAGCTTAATGGAAACCAGTTTTTTCCAAAAACAATAAGTGAGTATTTGCTCTATATTTATGTAATTTAAAAGGTTCACTCTGCTGGATTTTCCCAAAAGAAAAAAATCTACTCCTTGTATGAGTTGGTGATATCACCTCTTAAAAAAAAAAAAAAAAAAAAAAGAGAAAGAAATTTTAAAAAAAAAAAAAGAGCAAGCAAATTTTAAAAGATTTCATGCCAGCATTTAAAAAACATGAAAACATGGGACCAGCAGTTAGCGTACTGGCTGTCGATGAACTCCCATATAGTCGACCACAGTTCAAGTCCTGGACCCAGTGGCTTAAATTCACACCAGGCGTGTGTGCATGCATGCCCAAGATCCCTGGAGGAGAATGGAGGAGAAGGGATTGCAGCGTGGCCATCCCCCCGGGAGGTGGTTTCTCACTTTCTATCTCTCTGTCTCTCTCTGTCTTTCTGGCGAGCACACACACCCTACAACAAAAACCTCTCAAAAAAAAAAAAAAATGAAAACATGAAGTCCCTGGGACAAGGTGGTATGGTAGTATGATGGTTAAGGTGCTGGACTACCACATGGCCAACTGGGGTTCAAGTCCTGGACCTGGTGTCTTCTTTCTCACTCTCTCTCTTGCACGCGCTCTCTGTTTCTCTCTCTAATGAGCATATGTGCCCTATAGCAAATTTAAAGATAATAACAAATAAAATAAAATAAATAATTATTTTTTTAAAATGAAGTCCTGAGGCCAGCAAGTGGTGTGGTGGTTAAAGAGCTGGATTCCCACATAGCTGGTCATGGCTTAAGTCCCAGACCCAATAGCTTGAAACTCTTGCCAGGCATGGATGAATGCATGTCCAAAATCCTGAGAGGGGAATGGAGGAGAAGGGATTACAGTGTGGCCATTTCCCCTAGGAAATGGTTTCTCACATTCCCTCTCTGTGTCTCTCTCTGGCAAGCACATGTGTCCAATCGCAAAAAAAAAAAAAAAAAAAAAAAAAACGTCCTAATGGGCAGACTCTTAGAGAATAAATATAGTGTGAGGTAAAGATCTAAGTTTTTTTTTATATTAATATCTGGTTTCCTTACTAGTTCTTTTTATTTTTAATTTTTTATTTCTTAGGTTTTTGTTATAGGGCATGTATCCTTCCCTGAGAGAGACAGATACAGGGAAAGTAAGAAATCATCCTTCAGGGAGAATGGTCACTCTGCAATCCTTTCTCCATTCTCCTCCTGGGACTTCGGGCACACATACACAGACGTCTGGCATGATTTCCAAGACGCCAGATCTGGTATTCTAACCATGTCCTATCACATGGGAATCCAGCACCTTAACCACCATCTGCTGGCCCCTTCATACTACTTCTAAAATCATGATTCCTTTCTCCATCATTTGGGTAGGCTGAATTCATCATATCTCAAACTTACATGTAAACTTCGGCTATCTATCCATCCAGTTACCCTTTACTTCATTATCTACTAGTTTTAAGTCATTTCAACTCACGTTGTTTAAAATTCTAGTATCTAGCAAGGCTAGTTCTTCCTCCCTGTTCTTTTTCTGTTCCTCTTAGAGTACTATTTGACCATTCAGCCCATTTATTTTGCCAAAATGTTTTTAAAATAATTTATCCAGGGACCAGCAGATGATGTAATGGTTGTTGGACTCCCACATAGTCAAGCACAGTTCAAGTCCTGGATGCAGCAGCTTAAAACTCACACCAGGCACATGTGTGCGTGTGCCCAAAATCCTGAAGGGAGAATGGAGTAGAAGGGATTGAAGCATAGCCATCCTCCCTGGGGTGTAATTCCTCGCTTTTTGTCTGTCTCTCTCTCTCTCTCTGGCAAGCACACATGCTCTATAGCAAAAATCTCTCTAAAAATAAAAATAATAATAATAATTTATCCAGTTCTCTAAAGTATTGTTTTGCGGTTTTTAGTGGGAATATGCTATACATTAATTTGGGAAAAACCATCATTACTATTTACTATCATACTCAGTCTCTGTATTCATCAGGGCTGTTAGAATTCTTTCATTAAAGTGTTCATGTGCTTTTTAAAAATAAAATACTTTTTAATTGCCAGAGGGCATATATGCTCACCAGAAAGAGACAGAGGCAGACAGAGATGCAAGAGAACAGGAGAGACCATAGGGTGTGATCATGCTGCAATCCCTTCTTCTCCATTTCTCCATTCTGTATAGATGTGGGACACGAACATGCTCAATATTATTCTCAAGCCACTGGAGCCATATTCAAACTGCAGTGGGCCATGTGCAACCTGATTCCCTTAACCACTAATGACCACGAGACTAGCCCTGTACCTTGCACTTTATGCCTTGAATATTCCACACTCATTTCCACATGTTTTATAATTTGTTGACACTGGAAGACTTCTTTCCAAGTTGTTCGTTACTGATATTTAGGGAAGATATGGGTGTTTGCAGATTTATCTTATATTTGATCATTTCACTGATGCTTTTAATATCTCTAGTAGTTTTGCAGAGAGTAGGGATGGCTTGATTTGAATCTGCTATTTCTTCAGATAATATTTTTAGGGGCCAATGGGTGAAGCAGTGGTAACACAGCTGGACCTACATGGGAAAGATCCTGAATTCACATCCTGGGACCTCCCTGAGCACAATAGGCATGCACATGGGCATCCATGATCCTGGCCAGCTGATCCTGGGATGGATCTTGGTGTGAAGACCCTGTTTGTGGTGCATTCTCTGTCTCTCTCTATCAAGAAAGAAATAAGATATTTTCTTTTTAAACTTTTTGCCATAAGGTATGTATGCTTACCAGAGAGACAGAGAGAAAGACAGTGAGAGGGAAAGTAAGAAGTCATCCCTGGGGGGATAGTTACACTGCAATCCCTTCTCTTCTTTTCTCCTCCTGGGATTCTGGGCATACACCCACACGTGCCTGGCATGACTTTTAAGCTGTCAGGACTGGAGCTCAAACTGTGGTCGGCCATATGGGAGTTCAGGACCTTAACCACCATGCCACGTGCTGGCCCCAGAAATAAATACATTTTTAAAAAGGTATTTTTGTTTTCTTTGTTCCCCAATATTTAGTTCTCATTTCTCTTGGAGGTCCTGCTGAGATAAGACATTTTTTTAACACTAAACAGGAAAGGAATGGTGACAAAAAGTTACTTTGCTTTGTTCTTTCTTTAAAGGGAAGTGTTGATAGATTTGCTCTGTTGCTAATGAACTCAACTCATAATATAAATATAAATATATACTCTGAGTTAATCTTCTTAATATAAATTCTGAGTTTTCCTTTTTGTATGTAAGGTATAAAATACCCTACATATCAACTGTAGATGTTCTTTTTTTTTTCTGTCTTAAGGTGCATGCACTCACCAGAGAAACAGGGGCATCCCCAGAGGAGGGATGGCCATGCCACAATCCCTTCTCTTCCATTCTCCTCCCAGAATCTTGGTCATATACACACACACACACCTGGCATAAGTTTCAAGTCACCCAGTCGGGAACTCAAACCACTATTAGCCACATGGAATATAGCCCCTGTTTGCCCCTATAAGTGTTTAAAGACTGAACTTTTTTTTTTTTTTTTTTTAAGTTTAAGTCTTTCTTTTCCATGAGAGAGACACAGATACAGAAAGAGTCAGGCACCTGCAATAGGCTCTTCGGGCTATCATCCACCCCCAGCCTCAGTTGGCCAGAACACAAGCATCTGTGCACACACAGGGTACACAGAGAGACATTAAGACACAAACCTGGGTTTCACCATCTTGAAATATAACATATTATTGCACCACCTAGCTGGCCTGGGTGTTTAATTTTATTAAATGTCACTTGTGGTTTTTATTATTATGATTATATGCTTTTACTAAAGTTATTAATATGTGGTTTATATTTTGGCAGTTTCTTTCATTGAATCATTCACTGATTCACAGAGAATTTCTGATTCCTTATTCTTAAGTAGCCTCCCATCACCCTTTATTGTATCTCTCATTTTATTCTCTTCATGACAGTTATCACTGGTACTTAGAATGGTTTGTTTGCATGTTTATTGTCTGTCTACTATGTATAGGGTTCTCACTAATGCTTGCTTTGAAATCTTTATTGATCAGGTTATTTTATATTAAATTGTGATATAGCCAGATCTAGCAATGCACTACTGTCTTGGAGCTAATAGAATCCAAAGCTGCTTCCTAAATTCTGACTTTTCTTGAAGATCTCTTTGCAAGTCATCTCTCCATAGATGTGGCCTTTCACTCAGAAGAAAACACTGCTTAGAACTGATATTCCTCAATTTGTAACCTAACCTTCTAACCTGCTCTAAGACTTGTTTCTACTGAACAGAGTGAGAAGCAGGATTTATGTACACTTTGATTCAAAGATTGCACAAATAAGAATCCATCATTCTGGGACCAGCATATGGCGTAATGGTTATGTCACTGGACTCCCACATAGTTTATTGTGGTTTGAGTCCAGACCCAGCAGCTGAAAACTTATGCTAGGCAAGTGCATGTACATGCCCAAAATCCCCAGATGAGATTGAATGTGAATGGATTGCAATGTGGCCATCCCCGCTGGGAGTGATTCCTCATTTTCTCTCTGTCTCTCTTTATGATAGAGCGAGTGCAGGCACCCTATTGCAAAAATATATCTCAAAAAAAAAATTCATCATTCTTAATTTTTTTAAGCAAAGTATAAAGTACTTCTAGATAACTAATGAAATAAAGATAGCAGCCCTAGCTAAGAAATGACTCTTAGGAACCAATAGGTGACATGGTGGTTAAGGTGCTGGACTCCCACATGGCTGACTGAGGTTTGAGTCCCAGATTGAGTCCCAGATCTGACAACTTGAGACTCATGCCAGGTGCATGTGCATATGTGCCCAAAATCCCAGGAGGCAAATGAAGGAGAAAGAATTGTGGCATGGCCATCCCCCCTGGGGGGTGATTTCTCACTTGCCATCTGAGTCCCTTTCTCTATCTCCAGTAAGGGCACACACCCTATAGCAAAAATGTTTTAAAAATTTTTAAAAAGAAAGAACAAAAAAGAATAAAGAAAGAAAGAAATGACTCTTGGATTCTAGCCCAGATGTTTTCACTATGACCTTGATCAAGTTATTTATCCTCTGCAGTCCTCTATAAAATGAGGGAACTGCATTAGATTTATTGATGCCTTCCAGCTGCAACTCAAAATGAATAATTTATCAGAGAAATTTATAAAATTAATATTAATAAATTTCTCTCTTATATCTAAATAGTTAAAAGAAACCTTAGTAACCTTTCAGATACTGCTTATTATCTTATCAAAATATGATGGTGGGCTAGTGGAATTTTTGTGCCCAAACATAAAACATTCCTTTCAATTAAATCTCATGAACCAAATGATCTGGAGAAGTATCCTCTGCAGTGAAAAACTCTGAGACAGTCTCCCTAGGCTTCCTGCCTATTCTAGGATCTGTTCCTTTCTTGATGTTCTCTAATGCAATGGAGTTGTAATATGACCCTTCCTTCTGGCCACAGCCAATCATTTGGCCTAGGTGAGGATACTTCACCCACAGGGCCAGTGAGACCCAACCCTAGGAATGTGAGACTCAGGAAAAAATATCTAAAGTATGTTGTTCTCTATCTGAAGTCATAAAATGTAAGCCTTTGGTATAGTAGGCAGCTGTGTTCCCACAGAAAGATGGTCTGCAGAAACAAGAGGCAAGAAGAGGATCTGACATTGCTAGTACTGAAGTTAGCTGCCTAGAGTAGGTTGTTGAGCTTGTCCTTGAGAAATGCCCCAGCATACTTTCAATAAATTCCTTTTTTTTTTTCCTAAGCTGGTCAGAATCTGGTTTTATTTCTCCCCTCTCCTCACTCTCAAAAGAAACTTAAAGCAATACAACTTCTATCTAAGGAAAATGGAAATTTCTCATCATCAGATTATCTCCCTGTGAGGGATAATTACTTCTCTCATAGCCCTGTTCATCTCTGCAACTTCTGTAAGACTGCTTTGAGTTATCTGCTTACATTACTCCTTTCTTTTAAACTGAAAACGTGCCATTAGCTTAACTAGTAGAAGACTTTCTCCAGCTAAAATCAACCTGTGTAATATAGAGATATGTTCACCTTGATTTCACCTTAACTCTGTATCCTGACAATTCACTGTATTCACTTATTACTTTGACAAGTTTTTTCATGGAAACCTTTGGGTCTTTTAAGTATACCATCATGTCATCTGCAAATAGATATTTTCAGCTCTTTGCCTATTTGAATGCCTTTTTTATTATTCTCTTTTCTGATTGCATTGAAAAGACTTCCAACACTATACTGAAAAGAAGTGGTAAAAGTGGGCAGCCTTATCTAGTACCAGTTTTTACTGGAAAAACTTTTAGCTATTCCTCATTCAGTATAATGTTAGCTGTAGGTTTTTCATATATGGCTTTTATTGTATTGAGAAATGACCCTCCTATACCAATATTGCTGAGAGTCTTAATCATGAAGGGATGTTGATTTTATCGAATGCTTTCTCTGCATCAATTGAAATGATCTCACGGTTTTTAATCTTTCTTTCTGTTAATATGGTATATTATATTTATGGTTGTATATGTTGAACCACCAGTGCACCCCCTGGAATAAAGCCTACCCAGTAGTGATGAATAATCTTTTTTATATGTTGTTGGATGCAGTTTGCGGGTATCTTGTTGAAAATTTTTACATCTGTATTCACCAGAGATATTGATCTGTAGTTTTCCTTTTTTGTCATGTCTTTATCTGTTTTAGGAATAAGGATGATGGAGACATCATAAAATGAATTTGGTAGGTTTCCTTCCTTTTGGATCTTTAGAAATTATTTAAGTAGAGTAGGGGTTAACTCTTCCTTAAAAGTTTTGTGGAATTCAGAAATGAAGCTATCAGGACCTGGGCTTTTCTTTGTTGAGAGGTTATTTATTACTGATTCATATATTGTGACTTGTTATGGGTCTATTCAGATTTTCTATGTCCTCCTGATTCAATATTGGGGTTTATACTCATCCAGGAATTCGTCCATCTCCTCCATGTTCTCTTGTTTGTTGGCATATAGTCACTCATAGTATCCTCTAATGATGTTTTGTATTTCTGTTGTGTCTCTTCTAATGTTGCCTGTTTCATTACTTATTTATCTGATTTCTTTTTCTTCTTTATCTGTCTAGCTAATGGAGTGTTAACTTTGTTAATCTTTTCAAGTAACTAGCTTTTGCTTCCATTTATTTTCTGTGTAGTTCATCTATTTTCTATTTCATTTATTTCTGCTCAAATCTTTATTATTTCTTTTCACTTGGCATTTTTTGGGCTTTGTTGTTTTTCCAATTCCCTGAAGCATAATGTTAGGTTGTCTATTTGCCACCTTTCCATCTTTTTCTTATGTGCACTAATTGCTATGAATTTCCCTCTTATGACTGCTTTTACCATGTACCATAGATTATAGAAACTTGTGTACTCATTATCATTAGTTTCAATAAATTTTTTTATTTCAGACTTAATTTCTTCAGTAGTTAAGAAGTCCTTCAGAAGTAGGTTGTTTACTTTCCATCTGTTTGTGTATTGTTGAGCATGTTTCTTAAAAGTAATACTAAGTTTAATTCCGTCATGGTCAGAGAAAATGCTGCATATAGTTTCTATGCCTTTGAATCTATAAAGGCTTGATTTGTGTCCTATCATATGATAAAAGCCATAAATGAAAAACCTACAGCTAACATTATGCTGAATGAGGACTAGCTAAAAGTTTTTCCATGCTTGGGGGAGAAAAATGTATATTTAGTGGTCTTAGGGTGGAAAATTCTATAGATGTCTATCAAACCCATTTGATTTATAGTATCATTTAGGTCCTATATCTCTCTGCTTATTTTTTTCTAGAAGATCTGTCTAAAGGAGAAAATGGAGTGTTAAGATTCCCAACAATTATAGTGCTGCAACCTCTCTCTCCTTTCAGCTCCAGCCATCTTTCCTTCATGTATTTAGGTGCTCCCGAGTTGGGTGCATAGATATTTATAAGTGTTATGTCTTCTGGAAGAATTAACTCATTTACTACTATATAACGTCCTTGTCTCTTCTTACACTCTTTGTCTTACAGCCTATTTTGTCTGAAATCAGTATCCCAACCCCAGCCCTTTTGTGATTTTCGTTTGCATGGAATATCTTTTTCCAGCCCTTCACTTTTAGTCTATGTATGTCTTTATCCATAAGGTGCATTTCTTGTAGGCAACAGAAATGTATCCATTTTCATCCATTCAGTTAATCTGTGTCTCTTGATTGGAGAATTTAATCCATTAACATTCAATGTTATTATCATTATTTCCAGACATGTTCCAATCATTTTTTTTTTTAAGTTGACCACAAAGCAAGAAGGAAAGTGAGAAAGCAAGCTGCCAGGTTTGAGACTTGAACCATGGTCAATCCCGTGGGAGTCCAGCTGCCTTAACCACCACACTACCTGCCAACCTGAGGTTCCTATCATTAAGTGAGCCAAGAGTCATTTTCTTAATTGTTTTTTGTTCTCTTATAACCATCCATCTGACTTTTTAGTTTTCCTGATATAACACTCCCTTCAGAACCTCTTGAAGAGCTGAACTGGAGTTGGTAAATTCTTTCAGGTTTATCCGATAATCTTTTTTTTTTGGAAAGGTTTTTGCTATGGGGAGCAAGTGCTTGCCAGAAAGATAGAGACAGACAGAGAGACAGAAAGCGAGAAATCATCCCCAGGGGGCATAGCCATGCCACAATTCCTTTTCCTCCATTCTCCTTCCAGGATCTTGGGCATGCAACACACACAAGACCAGAATGAGTTTAAGCCACCGGGTCCAGGACTCGAACTGCGGACAGCTACATGGGAGTTCAGTGACATAGCCATTACGCTAACTGCTGGTCTCATATCTGAGAATCTTTTTATCTTTTTTAACCCAAATGAAGGATAATCTTGCCAGGTATAGTATTACTGGTTGAAATTGTTTTTCATTTAATACTTTGACTATATTTCCCCATTCTTTCATTGTCTGCATTGTTTCTGATGAGAGGTTCAATGTCAGCCTGATGGGATAACCTTCGTAAGTAACTTGATGTTTCCCTCTTGCCAACTTTTGTATCTTGTCCTTGTGGTTTTGGCTAATCTGGCTATGTTGTGCCTTGGAGAGGATCTTCTTGGATTGATTCTATTTAGAGTCCTATGTATTTCTTTTTTCTTCCTTTCTTTCTTTCTTTCTTTCTTTTTTTTTTTGGAGAGGTTTTTTGGTGTAGGGTGCTTGTACTCGTCAGAAAGACAGAGAGAGACAGAGAGACAGAAAGTGAGAAATCATCCCTCAGGGGGCAAGGCCATGTCACAATCCCTTCTCTTCCATTCTCTTGGGATCTTGGGCATGCACACACACATGCCCAACATTAGTTTAAGCCACCAGGGACTTACTCAGGGACTCGAACCACAGTCGACAACATGGGAGTCCTGCAACATAGCCATTATGTCAACTGCTGGTCCCGGGTCCTATGTATTTTTTGGGTCTGGATACTTGAAGGCCTCTCTACGATTGGAAAGTTTTCTTCCAGGATTTAATGAAATAAATGATCTATTCCCTTATGATTTTCTTCCCCTTCTGGGATACCAATTATCCAGATGTTTGGGCCCTTGATCGTATCTAGTATTTCTCGTATATTATCCTCATTTTTCTTGGCTATTTTCTCAGTATTTTTTATCATTTTTTTCTAGGTCAGAGGTTTTATCTTCTACATTTGAGATTCAATCTTCTGCATGATCTAATCTACTTTTAATACTTTCTAGGGAGGTTTTAATTTCCTGTATCACTTTTTTCATCTCTAACAATTCCATCTGACTTTTTATGGTGTCTATTTCTTCTTTCAAATTGTGAAAGGACTTCCTCATCTCCTGGAGCTTGCTGTCTCTTTTCTCTTGGATCTCATTTAGTCTGGTCACTACAAACATTCTGTATTGTTTATCTGACATTTCCACGAGTTCTACTGTGTTGTCTGTGGGTGATGATGAATTGATATTTTCCCTTGGGAGGGAGACATCTTGTTGGTTGCTCTTATTTCTTGTGCCTCTGCAATGGTTCCTAGTCATCTGGTTATCTATACATTCCTTCCTAAATTATTAAATGTATCTCTGAGAGTTCAAAGAAGTGTAGGAATAGGAAATTGGCAATCTCTCTTCTGTTCTGCCTCCTTTTTGCTCATCAGCACCCTGCACTGCTGTCACTGATCCTGGGTGACCCAAAGTCCTCCCTGTTTCTAGAGAACAGGTGTGCCTGAAACTGAGTTGCTGAGCTCAACTCAATAACATAGAATAGATGGTACATCACACATTGTGCACCTGTGATATACAAAACACTAAAGTCCTGAGAGTTCAAAGGTGAGCAGGAGAGAAGATAAGCTCAGGTCCTGGCTGTTAAGCCCTCTAGCTACAGGCAGCCGGCTCTCAAGTAAGGGTTTTTGCTGGAACGGGTATCCAGATGGGTTGGGGAGGAGTGAAAATTTGTCTCTAAGTCCCAAGAAACAAACCTGAGAATCCAAAAGTGAGTGGGGGAGGGGATGATTCATAGGTCCCAGCCATAAAGCCCTGCAGCTGCAGGCAGCCTGCCTTCTGGCCCCAAAGTCTAAAGAAGCAGAGTGGCTCCCTTTTATGGGGGGGGGGGCGTGAAGGGGGGCACTCCATTTCATTAAACCCACCTTGCTGAGAATCGGTGCCATCTCAAGAAGCCGAGCCAATCACGTAGGAGAGGGTCATAATAAGAACAACAAAAGAAATACCAGAGACCTGAAGTAGCTTTCTTGCCCAACTTAATGGTCTCAAGACCAATCAGTAAAAGACAACTATGCTTCTTGAAATCTATAGCCAATGTATAGCAGCCTGAGTGCATTCCGCAGCGCCCCTAGACCTCCCCCACTTAACAGCCAAATAAAAAACCCAGCCCAACTAACACCGGGGCTGGCAACTCTGATTCACTCTGTCGGTGACGGTTGAAGGCCCTGGCTCAAGTCTGAATAAAAGCGACTCTTGTGCATTACACCAGAATTAGTACCTTGTGGTCTTTGGAAATATTGTGACCAGGGCATCGCAAGTCTAGTACTGTATTCATTTGTAATCATGTACTCCGTATACCAGAACATAACTCTCAAAAAAGAATGCAAATCATTTGAAGGAAATTAGCATAAATACAACCAACCAGCAAAGAGAAAGGGGTAATGAGGAAATTGGGAAAGGTGTTAAGGAATATAAGAGCTTATTCACAGCTACTGTTGAAATTTCCCTTTGTTATGATTATTTAGATGTCTTACCAGTTAATATGCTCACCACAATAAAATTCCCTAATGTTTTTCCTTTCTAATTTACGTCAATATATATGCCCTCAAAAAAATCCAGTTACAAGATTAGAAAACTTTCCTTCTGCTAAGGGAGCATGAGATATGTTTTCCCCCATCAACAATACAAACCCTGTAAAAGGGAGGCAAAGCTTTTATGGCTGAAAAGTGATTTCTCAAACTGTATAATCATTAACAGTATAGGAAAAGCAAATCCAAATTACCATTCTACTTCAAGCCAACTAGAGAAGAGACACCCCTCATTTTAGAAGTCTTTAAATCTTCCCTGACAGGAGTGCTAGAAAAAGCATAACATACGGAATCACAAATTGGTCTTTTGAGAAACTGCCAATCTATTGACTCTTAAAAGAACAACAGTGAATACTAAAGACAAAACAAAAGTAACACCCTAAAAATGCAGCTGAAATTTGAACTAAAAATGCAACAAAAGAAGAAAAGAGCCAGTCCAACATACAAGTAACTTTAGAGCCTCGAGAGAAAACTTAAGGAAATCTTACTACTTTAAAAGCTCAGAATGTATATCTTTTTTTCTATTTTTGAGAGAGAGAAATTTTTGCTACAGGATGCGTGCACTCACTGGAAAGACAGAGAGACAGAAAACGAGAAATCACCCCCAGGGGTGATGGCCAAGCCATAATCCCTTCTCCTCCATTCTCCTCTCAGGATTTTGGGCACACGTACACATGCGTCCAGCATGAGTTTCAAGCTGCTAGGTCCAGGACTTGAACTGTATTTGGCCATGTGGGAGTCCAATGACATAACCATTACATCATTCGCTGGTCCCCAGAATGTATATCTTTACAGCAGAAAGTCTTGGTGGTTTGGTGGAAGGCATAAAATGCTGAAATATTATGTTCCAGAATTTCTGTGGAAAAATTTAAAATTGTAAATAGACTTTCCTATTGACCTTGTTTGGTCTCTATCTTCAAAGATGATTTATTTTTGAAAATATGCATATAGGTATCTGATTTTTAGTCTGTGCATTTGCTATAACAATCTATGCTTAAAAATAAAGACTTTTCTGGATAGAATGTCTCTGTTTTATGTTTATTCACTTGCAAATTAATCTCATGCAGAATTTTCATGACAAACAAAACATGAAAATTGTATGGCAGTTTATTTGGATCAATTACATATTATTCCATATGGGTTACAGCAAAATCATTCCATTGACTCCTAAATTATCAATGGAATTAAATCTAAATTTATTTTTTAAACTATTTGTTTTGTTTCATGAGCAAGAGAGACAGAAAAAGAGAGAGGCAGAGACATAGTACCTCCAACAAGGTATCAGTACTACAATCAGCCAGCCCTAGATAAGGGAACACACATGCCCAGTGTACTCAGAGAAGTGTCTGAATCCAGACCCAGAACCCTCCCATGTGGGCCAGCCTCAGAGAATAAGCACTTTACTATTGCACCACTGTCTGCTGCTCTAAATTTTTTTAAAATGTTTATATTTAACTACAGTCATTAGCCTACCAACTCAAAATTATATACATGGAGATACTCTTATTCTTACTAAAAATTAAATTATACTATGTCCAGAATGTCATTTAAAAGCTTTAATAAGTAGTGTTGAAAATTCTGATTTAACCTATTGGAAAGACAGAGAGACAAAAAGCAAGAAATCTGCTAGGTCTAGGACTTGAACTGCAGTTGGTCATATGGGAGTCTCTCTTCTCTAACCTGAAAATGACAGGTAAAGGAATTTTTTTTTTAAAGTATAAATCTACAAGCATAAACAGAACTGAGGAGAAACTACAGCAGATAAGGAATATTAAATCTCTGAAGATGGAAAGTAAATAGAAAAGGGGTTTCTCTGTTCTTCTAAGTATCTAAATTCCAAAGTGAAGTAAACTGATTCTCTCCATAGAGCAGAGCCCAAAGAAGGACTTAGAAATTGGAAGTACTGTGACCAGCAGATGGTGTAATGGTTATGTCACTGGACTCTCATGTAGTCAACCACAGTTTGAGTCCTGGACCCAGTGGCTTCAAACTCACACTGGGCACACATGCCCAAAATTCCAAGAGGAGAACGGAGGAGAAAGGACTGAGGCATGGCCATCTCCTCCTGGGGCAGTGATTTCTCACTTTCTGTCTCTGTCTCTCTCTGTGGCAAGCACACATGCCCTATAGCAATAATCTCTCTAAAAAAATTTTTTGAAAAGAAAAGAATTAAAGGTACTAATCAGGCCCAGGATGCAAATTGTCACATGGGCAAAGACAGATTTGCCTTTCTGAACCAAACTCCTATTAACCAAATGTGGGGAGACAAACACATGAAAACCAGAATATCAGTTAATGTCTGAACATGCTTAGAAACTTTTTTCCTCAGTAATCAAATTTATATGAGAAGTTAAATTATAATCAGGAGGTTGCTTAGTGAGCAGGGAAACAAAGACAGGGCGTTAGCTACTCTTTATCTTTCTGGCTAGTTTTACTGAGCTAATCATCCATCCAGCCTCTCATTCATTCATCCACTGAATAACTATTTATAAATAACTCAACTTCATGCCTAGCATTGTTCTGACTACAGGAGATAGGCTAATAAGAGAAATGAAGTTCTCACCCTACTAGAGTCAACATTTAGTGAAATCATATTCTCAAATAGAGAATTCTCAAATAGAGAATATGATTTTAGATACTGATCAGTGCAATAAATAAACTTAAAGGTTAGAAGACAGAGGTTTGGGGCCAGCACATGGAATAATTGTTACATTCATGAACTCCCATTCAGTCAACTACGATTTGAGACCTGAACCCAAAGGCTTAAAACTCACGCCGGGCGCATGTACATGCATGTCCAAAAAAAACAAGAGGAGAATGGAGGAGAGGGTATTGTGGCATGACCTTCTCCCCCCCTCCCCCCCGGGAGGTGATTTCTCTCTTTCTGTCTCTCTGGGTCTCTCCAGTGAGTACATGTGCACTATAGCAAAAATCTCTCTCTGGGACCAGCAGCTGGAGTAATTTCTATGTCACTGGACTTTCATGTAGTCGACTGCGGTTTGAGTCCCAAACCCGGTGGCTTAAAATCACGCCGGTCACATGTCCGTGTGTGGCTAAGATCCTGAGAGGAGAATGGTGGAAAAGGGATTGCAGTGTGGCCATCCCCCCTGGAGGCGTGATTTCTCACTTTCTGTCTCTCTGTCTCTCTCTCTGCCTTTCTGGTGAGCGCACATGCCCTATAGCAAAAATCTCTCAAAAAAAAAAAAAAAACACACACACACACCTCTCCCACGAAAAGAAGACAACGATGACAACAATGACAACAATGACAGAGGGTTTGCTAGACAGTCAAGGAATACTTAGCAAGGTATTTGGGATCAGAAGAGGTAAGAGAGTGAACTGTGTTAACCCTGGGAAGGGAATAATACAGCAGAGAAAACAGCAAGTATATAAAGCCTAAATAAAAATGAGCTCAGTATGTTTGAGGGACAGCATGGTTGGAGCCCAGTCAGAAAGTAGGGATCAGGACCAGCAGTTAGCATAATGGCTATGTCGCTGGAATCCCACATAGTCGACCGCAGTTTGAGTCTCGGACCCCGTGGCTTAAACTCACGCCGGGCGCATGTGCATGCATGCCCAAGATCCCAAGAGGAGAATGGAGGAGAAGGGATTGTGGCATGGCCATTCCCTCTGGGGGGTGATTTCTCGCTTTCTATCTCTCTGTCTCTCTCTGTCTGGCGAGCACACATGCCCTATAGCAAAAACCTCTCCAAAAAAAAAAGAAAAGAAAGAAAGTAGGGATCAAGTAAAACATAAGATCAGAAAGTAGAGCAAAATGATAAGAATTTTACTGTAAGAGTTATTGGAAGCCATTGGGAAGGGTTTGAGCAGAAGCATGACAGACTCTAATTTCTGGGAGGCAGCTCTGTACTAGAGTAATAGAAAAATTTGTACTTTCTTTGAGCATGGAGTCAGGCTTAGATGCTAGGTAAGGGCATATGACAAAAGTTCTAGCTAATGATGACAAATCAAAGTGTTGTGTGCAACTTACTTCAGGGGGATGGGTATACACTTCTTCTTGGCTGGAATGTGGTTGTAAATAATTGAAGTTGAAACCTGCGAATTTATCTTGGTCCATGAGAAAGAAGTGTCATATTAAGGACAGAAAAACAGCAGAATGGGAGAGAATACATATCTGATCATTACAAAGCTTCCAGGCCATCTGTGAATGGCCTGTTTATATGAGAAATAAATTTATATCTTGTTATGGGTTTTCTGTCACTTGCAGCTGAATCTAATCCTAACACACGTCTCTCTTAAGAGTGGGAGACTGTGAAGTCTAGAAATTTTGGGCAAAGACATTGATAGCTTCTTTCTGGCAACACTGAATGGATTGTTCATAGTTTTTAATAGAAACTCCATAAATTCACAGATTGCTCATTGTGGTACCCAAACTCAATTAAGTAAGGAAGTATGATCCATTCATTGAAATCTGCATCTTTTTATTCTAGTGGATCATTTGATCAGATGTTTAATTTCTCTGTTTCTAAAGACACATGGATGAATACCAGTTCCATAGCCTGATGATTAAGACAGCCAGATCTCACATGGACAACCCTTGAGTTTGAGTCCTGGACCCAGGGGTTTGAGAAACACACCAAGCACGTGTAGGAACATATCCAAAATCCCAGTAAGATGGAGAAATGGAGGAGAAAGGATAGCAGCATGACCATTCCCAATGGGAAGTGTTTTCTTTGTCTCTCTCTGTTTCTCTCTGGTGAGTGCACAAGGTCCAAAGCAAAATTAAAAAGAAAAAAAGAAAAAGATACATGGATGCATTCTTCCAACGCTAAAAGACTTTTGAACTTGATGGAATCCTGCATTCTTTCTTAAGACCACACAATCTTACAAATGTTAAAATCTATCAAGTTTAATTTGGGAAAAGTTTCAGCTTTTTTTTTTTTTTACTTTACTGACATATTTCACGGTTATTCCCCAGAAGATGCAAAGGATCCAGTAGAGAGGGAGAGGATGAATATTCAGGAGAGAGAAGGCCAGAGGAGATCAAACAGAGGGAATGGCCATTCCTAGAAGGAACCTAGATTGGTTTTTTTTCCCTTATAATTCTCTGGAGATTCATTCAGGTTGTTGCTTATATCAATAGTTTGTTTCCTTTTAGTGTTGAGTAGTAATCCTTGTTATGGATATACCACACTTTAACTCTTTAGCTGCTGAAGAACATCTCGAAACTGGTCGTTACCAGCTTTTACATATAAAGCTACTATAATCATTCAAGTAAAGATTTTGTGTGTAACTAAGTTTTCATTTCTCTGGGATAAATGCTGCGTCAAAGGGTAGTTACACGTTCGGGATTTTTCCCAGCAGCGATGTATGATTGATTCAGTTTCTCTAACTCTTTACAATTTGGTGTTGCCAATGGTGATGACGATGATGATGTCAGGGGGAATGTGCTTTAGAAACAAAGATGGGTGGAAGAGAGAGAGGAAAAAAACCCTCCCCAATGGGTCCTGGTGATAATGCAGTCCTTTTACTTCCAAATTTTCCAACTCATAAGTATCCTGCACATGTGTGCATATCCAGTTTGAAGCCAAATGAATTAGAATTCAACTCTTGGCCATGTTGGATCTGATTTCCACTATACAGCACCTAACTGCTGCACCATGAGACAAACTCCTATTATTTTCATTTCATCCATTCAGATAGGTGTGTAGTGACATCTGGTTTACTTTGCATTACTCTAGTGGCTAATATGCTGATGAATTTTTTAACATTAAATCAGCCATGAAACCCTGCAACAAACTCCACTGGATCATGGTGCATAAGTCTCTTCATATGTTGCTGGATTTTGTTTGTTAAAGTTTTTAAATAATTTTTGAGTTCACAAGAAATATTGACCTGTAGATCTCTTTTTTGTCCTATGTTTGTTTTGTTTGTGTGTCAAAATAAGAGTATTTACATAATTAAATTCAGAGGCCAGCCCATGACACAGTGGTTAAGATGGCTGGATCCTACAGGTCCAATCTGGTCATTCAAATGGACCCAGTGGCTTGAAAAGGAGGGAGAAATGGAGAAGAAATTGGTATGACCATTCCCTATGGGGAGTATGTTCTCACTTTCTCTCTCTCTCTCTCTCTGATGAATTCACGCACCCTCTGGCAATTTTTTTTTTTTTTGTAGTGAATTAGGAAGTGTTTCTCTTATTTTTCTGGAAGAGATTATATATAATTTATCAATTCTTTAATTATTTGGTAGAATCCCCCAGTGAACCAACTGTTACTTAAAATGTATTTTCAGGGACCAACAGTTAGTGTAATGGCTATGTCACTGGAATCCCACATAGTCGACCGCGGTTCGCGTCCCGGACCCGGTGGCTTAAACTCACGCCGGGCGCGTATGCGTGCGTGCCCAAGATCCCAAGAGGAGAATGAGGAGAAGGGATTGTGGCGTGGCCATCTCCCTGGGGGGTGATTTCTTGCTTTCTGTCTCTCTGTCTCTCTCTGTCTGGTGAGCGCACGCGCCCTATAGAAAAACCTCTCCAAAAAAAAAAAATGTATTTTCAGGAAGTTTTAAATGATATATTCAATGTTCTTAATGGTTATAAGGTTATTCAAATGACCTATATCATATTAGATAATACATAGTAATTTGTGCTTTTCAAGGAATATATCCATTTCATCCAAGTTTTTAAATTTATATGTGCAGAATTGTTCATAGTGTTCCTTTATTTTCCTTTTGGTGTGTGCATGGTCTATAGTAAAATCCCCTATTTCATTTCTGAGTTTGATAACTTGTGTCTTCTCTTTTTTTTCTTCTTCAGTTTTGATAGAGGTTTATCCACTTTACTGATTTTTTTCCCCAAAGAAGCTTTTTGTTTCATTGATTTTCTCTATTTCTTTTTCTGTCTTCAACTTTATTGGCTTCTGCTTTTATCTTTATTTCTGTCTTTTCACTTGCTTTGAGTTTATGCTTCCTTCTTCTAAGTTCTTGAAGCAAGAAGAAGACTTAAAGACATTCTCAGATAAAGGGAAGCTAAAGAGATTTTTGCCACTACCAGATTTTTCTAAAATAATGGCTAGAAGAAATTCTCTAAACATAAAGGAAACTATAAAAGAATGAATATAAGAACAATGGGAGTTAAGAAATAACACATTAAACAAAAATACAGGTAAATGCAATAGGCTTCCTTCTTTTGAGTTTCTAATTATGTTTGATGGTTGAAGCAAAAATTATAACAAAAAAAATTATAACAATATCTGATGTGATTCTAAATGTATTTAAATATTTAAGACAATTATATTACATAAAGGAGACAATAAAGAGATACAAATATGTTATATGTAGATATGGTCTTAGATTAATTATTTGAGATTTTTCATTTCTAATATTTACACAGATTTAATCTAATGTGTGCTATAAATTTTCTTCTCTACCTTGCTTTTTATATCATACAAATTTGGTTCTTTTATGACCTTGCTGATTCTCTGTATAGTTGTTCCATAAACTGTTGAGACAAGGGTGTTGAAATCTCTAACGCTACTTATGCCTATTTCTCCTTTCATTACTAACAATTTTTACTTTACATAGTTTAGTTAACAGATCTGTTATTTAGTGCATATACCCTTATGATTACTATCTCTTCTTGGGGGGTTGACTGTGTATTATTATATAATGTCTCTCCCTGTGTCTGGTACTTTTTGTTGCTCTGAGATATACTTTATCTGATTGAAATAGTCACTCTTTTTATTATTATTAACATTTGTATGATGTATCTTTTTCATTCTCTTACTGTCAATCTGCATATATCAATATATTTAAAGTAAGTTTCTGATAGGTAGTATATACTTGGGTCGTGTTTTATAATCTACACTACACTGCCAATTAAAATATAATGTATCTAGGCAATTTAAGTTTAATGCACTTATGGATGTATAAAGGCTGAAGTCTATTGTTTCATGTATGTTCATTGTTTTTTTTTATCTCTCTGTTGCCTTATCTTCCTGTGAGAAACTTGCACATTTTTTAGAAATTCATATTGATTTATTTCTAATATTTTTTAGAGGTTTTTGCTATAGGGCATGTGCACTCGCCAGAAAGACAGAGAAAGACAGAGAGACAGAAAGCAAGAAATCACCCCCTGGGGGGATGGCCATGCCGCAATCCCTTCTCCTCCGTTCTCCTCTCAGGATCTTGTGCACGCATGCACATGCGCTTGGCATGAGTTTAAGCCACCAGGTCTGGCACTTGAACTGCAGTCGACTACATGGGAGTCCAGCGACAAAGCCGTTACACTAACTGCTGGTCACTTTCTAATATTTTTGAGTATGTCTCATGTCTCATTATGTAGTTTTTTTTAACTGATTTGTTTAGATACAAGATATTTTTATACAATTATATGTATATATCTGTTATAATTTGTGTCTCCTCCAGAATTCAGGTGTTGCCAATGTGTTGCCAATGTGACAGTATTATGAGGTGAGGTTTTTACAAAGTGAATAGGCTATGAGTACACTCTCTTCTTAATGGAATTAAGGCCCTTATAAAAGAAGATTAACCCAGAAAGAAAGCCCTCACCAGACACCAGATGCTGGTTCCGTGATGTTGAACTTCTCAGCCTCCAGAATTGTGAGATAATACATTTCTGTTCATTATAAATTACCTAACTTCAAATATTCTGGCATAGCAGTATAAATGAACCAAAACAGTATCTATAGAAAACCTCTCCTGGTGTACTGGTGTTATTTTATAAGCTCAAGTGAAATGTAGGAAACTTATATCTCTTGGGGCTGACAGGTGGTGTGGTGGTTAAGGGCATTGGACTCCCACATGGTCAACTGTGATTCAAGTCCTGGACCTGGCAGCTTGCTTGCCTTCTCACTTTCTCTCTCTCTTTCTCTGTTCCTCTCTGGTCAAATTTAAATTAATTAATTATTTTTTTAAAAATGGGGCTGGCAGGTAGCATGG
Source organism: Tupaia belangeri chinensis (assembly GCF_000334495.1). Lineage (NCBI taxonomy): Eukaryota > Metazoa > Chordata > Mammalia > Scandentia > Tupaiidae > Tupaia > Tupaia belangeri. The sequence continues at coordinate 1,021,472 of NW_006205575.1, forward strand.
TACTTAGGGGCGCTAGACTCCCACATGGCCGACCACAGGTTGAGTCCTGGACCTGGCAGCTCGTTTTCTCACTTTCTTCCTCTCTCTCTCTCTCTCTCTCCCCCCCTCCCCCTCCGGTCAAATTAAAATAAATAAATAAATAAAGTTAAATAAAATAATTATTTAAAAAGAAAAGAAAACTTACATCTCTTTATATCTCTTTACCTTCCCCTTTTCATAATATAATTATTTTAATTATTACCCCTAAATACATTTAGAATCATATCAGCTAATGTTACAATTTTTCCTTTAACTTTCAAACATACTTTAGAAAACTCAAGGCAGAGCCAGCCATAGTGGTTAAGGAAGCTGGATCCCACATGGCCAATGGCAGTTCAGATCCCAACCCTAGTGGTTAAGGAACATTGGATATATGTATGCACATGACCAAAATCCTTACAGGATGGCAAAATAGGTAAGAAACTACAACATGACCACATCCCATTAGGCAATACGTTCTCCCTGACAAAAAAATATAAATCACATATATATGTTGTATCCTTTCCTTCTGGTTGCCATGGTTTCCAATGCAAAAATCTATTGTCACTGAATTGCTTTTTCTTTATAGAGAAGGTGTCATTTCTTTCTCTCTACTTTCAATATTTTTTAATATTTATTTTTCAAAAGTAAGTTAAATTGTGATGAGTTTTGACACCGATTTTTTTGGCTTATCCTATTTAGGTTTACTTACCCCTTTTTTGTTTGCTTTTGAAATTATTTTTATCATTATTATTATTATTGCTATAGAGCACAACTACTCACCAGAGACAGACAGAGGGACAGAAAGAGGGAGGGAAAGTCAGAAAGCAAGCTTCCTGGTCTTGGACTTCAACCATGAGAGTCCAGCACTTCCAACCACCATGCCGCCTGCTGGTACCCTCCCCCCTCCTTGTTTTTTTTTGTTTTTTTTTTTTGTTGTTGTTGTTTGTTTGTTTAATAACAACTTTAGGGACCAGAAGATGGCATAATGGTTACATTGCTGGACTCCACATGGTCAACCACAGTTCAAATCCCAGACCAGTAGCCTAAAACTCACCCTGGGAGCTTTATATTAATATTCCATTGTATGAATACATTATATTTTGTTCCTTCATCAATCAATTGGTATAAATCTGCATTGTTTCATTATTGGAGTATTACTTATAGTTATGAATAATGTTACTATGAATACTCGTGTGCCAGCTGTCCCAGGGTTAAGAGAGCCAGATCCCATATGGCTGACTATGGAGTTTGATTCGCTTGCAAAACACATCTGGTATATGTGCTTGCATGCCCCAAATCCCAACAGGATGGAGAAATGGAAAAGGAGTTGTGGCATGACCACACCTCATTGGAAGTGCCTTTTACCTCTTCCTCTCTCTCTGTCTCTCTCTGGTGAGCATCATGCGTGCCCTCTAGGAAATTTAAAAAAAAAAATAGTACTTCGAATAGGGGGCAAAAGGTATCTTTTAAAAATTTGTGGGTGGCTATATCAGGGAAATTAAATATAGACACACAGAAAAAATAGTTCAAAAACTAAGAAAATGGCCAACTTAATCATAGGGACAAGTCTGGAGTTGAATATTATATCCCAGAATTTAATTGGGAAGATCAAACAACCACAGAAGGTAGATTAAGTACAGGAGACTGAACTGGTGAA
>NW_006205575.1:1023476-1032099 GCF_000334495.1 Tupaia belangeri chinensis
CAATCACGAAACACGTTTACCTAATTAAGTTAATCCATTCTTCTCAAACATGTAAAATGTTGATTTTGAATGTTTCAGAAAAATAAAACACATTGAAATACGTGTAATGGGAAAACTATGTATGAATTTCAAAAAGTTTTTCTTTTTTTTAAGAGGTTTTTGCTGTAGGGCGCGTGCACTCGCCAGACAGACAGAGGGAGACAGAGAGACAGAAAGTGAGAAACCACCCCCCAGGGGGGATGGCCATGCCGCTATCCCTTCTCCATTCTCCTCTTGGGATCTTGGGTACGCATGCACACGCGCCCGGCGTGAGTTTTAAGCCACCGGGTCTGGGACGCGAACCGCGGTCGACTGCGTGGGAATCCAGCAACATAGCCATTACACTAACTGCTGGTCCCAAAAAAGTTTCTGTACCAAAATAAATTCATACTTTAATTGTAAAATTAATTAATTAATTAATTAATTAGAAAACATCTGTCGGTGGGGCAGGTAGGTGACGTGGTGGTTAAGAATGCTAACTCTGGTTTGATTCCCAGCTTGCTTTCTCTCTCTCTCTGTCTCTCACTCTGCCCCTGTCTGGTCAAATTAAAATAAATGAATAAATAAAGTTTAATAAAATAATTCTTTTTAAAAAAAAATGTGGAGCCAGAGGTGATGTAGTTGTTAAGATAATGGATTCCACATGAACAACTGCATGGTTTGAGTCTTGAATTCAGCAGCTTGTAAAACACACCAAGTGCATGTGCGTGCATGCCCAAAATACCTGGAGGAGAAAGGAGAAGAGACTGTGGCATGGCCACCTCCCCCCCCAGGGGGGTGATTTATCACTTTCTTTTTTTCTCCCTCTCTCTCTCTCTCTGGAGAGTACATTCACCCTTCAGCAAAAAAATCTCTTTAAAAAAATTGTGTATAAGTTTTTGTGTGACTATCACATTTCTATTAGCAAGGAAAATTCTCAGTGACTTGGTAATTTTATATTTAATTATTTGGGGGAACTGCTGCACTGTTTTCCAAAGCAATTACAGAACATTTAACATTCCCACCAGCAATGCATGGTGGGGAGGGTCTCAATTTCTCCACATCCTCTCCAATACATGTTTCTGTCCTTATTAGAGCTGTCCTAGATAGGTGCAAAGTGGTATTTCATTGTTCTGATTTGCATTACTAATAAATAATGATGTTAAGCTTTTTTCATATGCTTATTGGTCATTGGTATATCTTCTTTGAAGAAAGGTCTAATCAGATCCTTTGCCCATTTCACACCATCTGCTTTTTATTATTGCAATGTGTTCTCCATGTATTCCAGACACAAGTTTCTTATTAGATATGTGATTTGCAAATTTTTTTCCCCATTCTGTAGGTAATATTTGCACTTTTCTCCCTTTAGTTTTTTTTTTTTTTTCTGTTTTGTTTTGTTTTTGAGAGGTTTTTGCTATAGGGCACATGGTTTGCCAGAAAGTGAGACATAAAGTGAGAAATCACCCTCCAGGAGGATGGCCACGCCGCAGTCCCTTCTCTGTTCTCCTCTCTGGATCTTGGGCATGCGCGCACAAACACCCAGTGTGAGTTTAAGTCACCAGGTCTGGGACTCAATCCATGGTCGACTACATGGGAGTCCAGAGATATAGCCATTATGTTAACTGCTGGTCTCCCCCTTTAGTTTTAAATTTCTTTTTTTATTGCAAACAGGTACATGTGCTTGTCAGAGAGAGGAGAAAGCACCCCAACAGGATGCAGTCACACCACAATCCTTTCTTCTCCATTTCTCCATTGTGTTGGGATTCTGGGGGATGCACACACTAATGCCTAGCATGTCTTTTTTAAGCCACTGAGGCCAAAATTAGAACTGCAGTCAGCCATATGAAATCCAGTTTCCTTAACCACTAAGCTATGGAGCCAGCTTTCTCTTGATAGTGTCTTTGAAGCATGAAAGCTTTTGTTTTTGTTTTTTGGGGGTTTTTGGAGAGGTTTTTGCTATAGAGTGTGCACGCTCGCCAGAAAAGCAGAGAGAGACAGACAGACAGAAAGCAAGAAATCACTCCTCAGGGGGGATGGACACACCATAATCCCTTCTCCTCCATTCTCTTTTCGGGATCTTGGGCACACACCCACACGCCCCCGGCATGAGTGCAAGCCACCAGGTCCGGGACTTGAACCACAGTTGACTACATGGGAGTCCAGTGACATAGCCATTATGCCAACTGCTGGTCCCAAAGCATGAAAGTTTAAATTTTGATGACCAGTCTATCTGATTTCCTAACTCATGGTCACACAAATTTCCTTCTTTTCTTCTAAGAATTTTATAGTTTTGGGACTAGGAAATGGTGCTATGTTTATGTCACGTAACTCCCACATGGCCAACCACGGTTCAAGTCCCAGACCCAGCAGCTTGAAACTCACACCAGGTGCATGTATGTGCATGCCCAAAATCTTGAGAGACTAGAGGAGAAGGGACTGTGGTATGGCCTTCCCTCCAGAGGGTAATTTCTCACTTTTTTTCTCTCTAGTGAGCAACACATGCCCTACAGCAAAAAGTTCTCTAAGAAAAGGGAAAAAAAAAATGGACCAGCAGTTAGCATAATGGCTATGTCACTGGACTCCCACGTAGTCGACCGCGGTTCACGTCCCAGAACCGGTGGCTTAAACTCACGCCAGGCGCATGTGCGTGCACGCCAAAGATCCTGAGAGAGGAGAATGGAGGAGAAGGGATTGCGGCATGGCCATCCTCCCTGGCGGGTGATTTCTCGCTTTCTGTCTCTCTGTTTCCAAAAAAAAAAAAAGGAAAGAAAAAAAGAATTTAATCATTTTAGCTCTGATATTTAGTTCTATAATCCATTTTCAGTTAATTTTTATATATGGTATGAGGTAGGGGTTTGACTGTGTTCTTTACAAATGAATACCCAGTTGCCCCAGCACTATTCATTAGAAAGACTACCTTTCCCCCATTTAACTGTGTTAAGACCATTGTTGAAAATCCACTTAGCTTCATGAATCTGTAGATTTATTATGTCTTTCACCAAATTACAGAAATTTTTTTTAAATTTTTTAGTTTATTGATCCTCTCATGAAAAATCCGCACAATCACCGCAGGTAGTCATTGCAGAATCTTTACTCCTTCTACTGTTCTCCAATCTCCAGCTCACTTTTTGCCAGCACCAACATTGGCCTTTGCAGTCCCGACTTTCTTCATTCTGTTCTTGCGTTCCTTTCACTGTTTTCTTGACATCTTTTTCTTCTCTTAAAGGCCATGTCTTGCAAGTCTATGTTTGGGTTCATTTTTCTTCGCATAATCCAAAGAATCATAAATCATGCCAAAGCCAGTTGTCTTGCCACCACCAAAATGGGTTCTGAACCCAAACACAAAGATGACATCTGGTGTGGTCTTGTACATCTTTGCTAGTTTTTCCCGAATTTCTGTCTTAGGTACTGTTGCCTTCCTGGGTTGAAGGACATCAATGACCATTTGTTTCCTCTGAAGTAGTCGGTTGGTCATGAATTTCCTGGTTCGGATAGTTACTGTGTCATTCATGATGGCAGTATATATTCAAGCAGCAAGGGACGAAAAGCCAAATTACAGAAATTTTCAGCCACTGTTTCTTCGAACAATTTTCAGTCCCCTCTTTTTTCTCCTTCCAGGACTCTAATCCATGAATGTTAATGAGTTAATGATCTTTTGTTACAGTCACTCAATTATGAGGCCCTGTCCTTTTATTTTTTCCCCCTAATTTTCTCTTTGATTAAATTGGGAATTTCTATTGTTCTATCTTCAAGCTTACTGACTCTTCTGTCTCCTCCATTGAGTTCTTGAACCCATCCATTTAGTTTTTTATTATATTTTATATTATTACTGCATTTTTAAGTTCTAAAATTCCTGTTTGGTTCTTCTTTATATCTTCCATTTTTTTGACTGAGGCTTTCTATTTTTCCATTTGTTTGAAGTATTTTTGTAGTTGCTCACTGAAGCATTTTTATGATGTCTGTTTTAAAACCCTTGACAGATAATTCCAACATCTCTGTCTTCTCAGTTTGTCATTTATTATCTTTTTTCATGAAGTTTGAAATCTTTCTGGTTTTCCTAAGTGATTTTCAGTTGAAACTTGGATATTTGGGATATTATATTGTAACATTTTAGACCTTACTTAATCTTCTCTTTCAGCTAAATTTTCCTGACACAGTGCCAACAGGGGATATGAGGGTGGAAAGTAGGCACCACCTCATTACTGCAAAGATGAAGGAGAACCCCAAGTTCCTCACTGGGCTTTCATTGACTCCTAAGATGGGAAGTTCCTCAGTAGTGTTCAGTGACAATGAAAGTCCTGATTCTGTGCTTGACCTCTGATATCACCCTGGGGAAGAAGGGTTGGATCACTTTTTTACAGCCTGGTGAGGAAGGAAGTCCAAGCTCTCCACTAGGCCTTTGCTGACATAAGTGGGTTGGGGTCACAATTTATTCTGCAGTTTTGACTCTAAGTAGTATGTCTAAAAGTTTTCTGTGTGTTTTGTTGACCCTTCCTGGTTCTTCAGCTAAAGACAGCTTTGTTTTTTTTTTTTTTTTTGAGAGGTTTTTTTTTTGCTATAGGGCACGTGCACTCGCCAGACAGACAGAGACAGAGAGATAGAAAGCAGGAAATCACCCCCCAGGGGAGATGGCCACGCCGCAATCCCTTCTCCTCCATTCTCCTCTCAGGATCTTGGGCACACACGCACACGCGCCCGGCGTGAGTTTAAGCCACCGGGTCCGGGACTCGAACCACGGTCGACTACGTGGGAGTCCAGCGACATAGCCATTACGCTAACTGCTGGTCCCAAGACAGCTTTGTTTTGATGGGGCGCTTTTTTTTTTTTGTCTGCACAATCTATGTTTCTAGGCTGCTGACTTCTTTGCTTTCAAGTCTGGGACACATGAGGCAAAAAGAAAACTCAGGGAATTAACCATCCTTGGGTCTCAGAATCCCTAGTTGGTCTGTCTTCTCTCCATCATTCAGTCTTATTATGCGTGTTTTATATGTAATGTTCAAGACTTTTAGTAGTACTTAATGGGAGGAATAGGGAAAATATGTCTATTCCATCTTTCCAAATGTGAGTCTAAGTAGACATTCCCATAAATAGAATTTTAATCTTTGGGCAGTATTAATAGTTATAGGGACATTAAAGTTAATCCTTTCCTAGTTAATTTTAACTCCCTAATTTATCTTTTTTAATAAATTCATACTTTATATATTATATTTGCTTTAAATGAGAAATGCTATGGATTATTTACTCAGTTCTGAATTTTGATTAAACTGTCTTTTTTCAACTTCTGAATTTAATTCTTCTAAATAATTGCTTTAGAAAACCTTTTTTGGGTCACCCAGTGGGTGGTGGTTAAGGCAGCTAGATCCTACATGGCCAAATGTATTAGAGTACTGGACCCAACAGCTTAACAAACATGTTGGGTACATGAATATGCATGTTCAAAATTCTGGGAGGAGAATGGAGGAGAAGGGATTGTGGTGTGGCGATCACCCCAGGAGGGTGCTTTCTCCATTTCTCTCCCCCTCTCTTTCTTTCTCTCCAGCAAGCACACATGCACTATTGCAAATTAACAAACAAAAAAATCAACAGCAAAAATAGATTAAAAAATATTTTTTTTTCCTTAATGCTAACCTGAAGACATTTCAATGGGAAGGCAATTACTTAAAGTGTCTATTGTGAAATAATATAATGACAGTTCTCATGTCTTTTCAGAAATATAAATGGAAACATTATTCCTCAGAAGTTTTTCTATTTTAGAAGCTTACCTATATCTAAAAGATTATCTCACTTACCTTACTGAGTTTGTACATACTCATCCTATTAAAGATACTTATTTAACCATTTTTGGATTTCCAGACCTATATTTTTCAAATAACTTTTTCTCTCAAACATCTGTTCTTTTATACATATTAATGTCTAGAAATACTTTTGCTCATTGCCCTCTATCTGCCCAACTCTCTGCTAATAAACTCTTTATATATTACCTTGTTTATTCTGATTTCAGACAGAGGAGGTAAAGCTTGGGAAGACTGAACTAAAAGCACTCATAAATGGTAAAGCCAGGATCATATACAGGTCTTCTGCCTCTAAGCCTACAGCTGTTTTGGCAATGCTACATCTGACAAAGTAAGCATCTTTTACTTCTTAGGTAAAAGCTTATAAGAATATTTTCTCCCTTAAATATTATTTTATAACTTCTAAAATTCTTTGTTTTTTATCTTGATTAACTTGTTTCACCTAAGGGAAAAAGTAATACAGAAATTTAAAATACATCTAAAAAGGTTTTGTAGTTAAAAAAAAGTTAAATTGCGGTCTTGAATTTCAGTACACGCCATTTAAAAAATACCAACAATTCTCCAAAGTTTTACCACGTGAGTGTTGCTGAATTGTATTTGGGTAAAAAGAGAAAACACTACTGTATAGCTGCTATTATATGTACAAAAATGTGCAAAGATAAAATAAATACCAGGAAAGGAAAAATAAAATAAGCCATGTTAAAAATCTTTGTTAATTTTAAGATTTACTACTTAAAATATGTATTTCTAATTTAATCTAGACTATAGAGACAAACAGGCTATGTGTGTATCTGTACTCAACAGAGAACTATTTTAGAGTAGCATTTTGATTTATTTGTATTTAAATTTTATAAATGGATATTTAATTTGCCTTATCTCAAAATCTAATAATTAAATTGTTTTCTTTCAAAAAATGTTGGCCAACAAATTCTCTTACATATTATAAATAATATTTCACTTTTAAAAATTCATTTCAATTATTTCAAAACTTTTAAACAAGTAAATTCCTTATCAATTGCTTAGTCAGTAGTTCTTCACATCTGTAACTATTTGCTAATCCTCTGCATTTTAAAAATATTTCTATTTTTTTCTTCAGCAAAGTAGAATGCATATACCATATAATTCCTGATTTGAACTAATTCTTATTCCATGACCTAACTTTTCAAATGCACAAATAGGTCCTGTTTGTTACTTGGATAAATATACTTATTCTGGGTATATTTCCTTTCTGAACTACCATTTAGGAAGTTTCTTATTATTTGTTTTTAGCTATCCATGCCTATTTGGTGGCCTCTTTTTCCTATCCACTTCTATATCCAATTGCTAATAAATTAACATTAGAAAATGTAAAATCAATGTAAATTGAGCTACAAAAAAAAAAAGTTTCAGGAAAAAAATATATCTATTCAATGACTGCAGTAGGATATGTAGCCCCAGCTAGGTGTTACTTTATAGGATGCGTAAAGTTAGACTTGTGTTCATGGAAATGTGTGTGTCACCTGTGTTTGCTAGGAGGGTATTGGATTGATTAAGGTCTTTGGTGATTCAATATAATGTGGGGGTAAAACAGTATAGAAAGCAAACATAGATACCAGAGACAGTGAGGGAAGAGAGTGGGAGATGGCAGAGGGTAAGAGATAGGGAATCAAGAAAGGGGGGAAAAAAAAGCAAAATATACAGAAAACAAGAAATGGAAGATCATTTGCTGATAATAACATGTTTGTTGATGTGCTTGATTGAGAAAATATACAGTGTACTCTGGATGGAAAATCTCATTTTGTATGCTGTAATGATGTACAGCGAATGAATGCAAATAAATAAATTGGAAAAATAATAATAATTTAAAAAGAAAAAAAGAAAATGTAAAATCATGTATTTTTGTTATTTCAAATATTCTCCCTTCCTATGTTCAGTTTCCCAACGATAAAAATAATCCTTCTAGTCTCATATTTTAAAAGAGCTATTTGTTTTTGTAAAATTATTGTTGAAAATGCAAATTATTTAACACTTTTAATAATGAGCTGTTTTGGTAGAAATTTTAAAGCACTTTCTAGTATTAAGTATTGCAATTTTATCTGGAATATCTGCCTTCCAGGCAACAACACATTTTTAAAATATGCACAGCACCTTCAAGTAAGATAGCTGAAACTGCTGGCAGTTTTACACACATTGATCATGTGAACATTATTATAGGCATCAACAATCACCTAGCTATGCAATTTTAAATATTCACACACAATAAATTTATACATAAGAATAATCTGGGGGAAGAGAACTGATAATTTATCTATTCGTTACCATTATTACAACTGAGTATAAAAGTGTCTACCTCTCCCATTTTGAATTATGTTCTATTCTTTAATTTCTCATGAAATGAAATGGCCGATTAAGAAGGGTTTATTTCTAAGAGCAAGAAAGTACAGGTTTATATGATTACACTCCTGGACACGTGAAACTTAATTTTATAGGTCATTTAGCTATACAGTCGTTTATATGTGTATACAGCATATCTCAAAAGCTAGCTTGTGCTTAGCAGGCAGCTGTCCGCCCACAGTATCTACCGAAACCATTTCTGCTTTTCGCTAGGGATGTTGGACTTTACCATTGCAGGATATGCGGCATGCTGGGTGTGCAATTAGACTCCCCGGGCGCGGCTGTCACTTTGGGGCTATGCCGGCGCACAGTTAGAAAGAGGTAGCTGCATCCTCCCAGGAGAGTCTTGCGCAGCCCGGAGGCTGGCCACGACGCTGGCGGGCCGTTTCCCTCTTGGCCTCGCGGCGCAGAGCTGAGTCCCAGCCGGTGTGCCTCCGGGC
>NW_006205575.1:1032281-1042127 GCF_000334495.1 Tupaia belangeri chinensis
GGGGCCAACCCGCGGACCGTCCTTGCGGCGAGCCCCGCCCCTCGGCCAATCGGGCCGGCGCTCGCTGGAGCCCAGATTCTCTTTGTTCCGCAGCCATTTCAGGCTCCGGACAGGAGGCAGCGCCGCTTCGGCAGAAGGCCCGAGTGCCCGAGGCCTCTGGGATGGTGTGGGATCGGGTAGGTGGCATAAGGGTGCGCGGCCCGAACTGGAGGACCAGGAGCCCAGGCAGGGAATCCCGATGCTTCCTGATGTGCTGCGGGCAGAGGCGTCGGGCTCGCCGCCCTCCGATGCCCGCTTGGCCGTTTGGAGCCTGGCGGCGGGGTCTAAGCCCAACAGCTGCCGCCCAGGGCGCCGTGAGGGACTGGGTAGGGGACAGGCGGCGGAGGCTCCTCAGGTGTTCGTGGGCAGGACCTGGACGGGTTGGGGCGGTGGGAAGGGAGGAGGCTCTGTTACCCGCGGAGGCTTTCGCCCCCCGCTGACTAAGCAGCGGCCCTTGCGGGCCCTTGGGTGCGCCAGTTCGCTGCCCCGGGACGGCTGCTTCCCGCCGGACCGGGCGCCGTCGGGCTCTGCGGGAGAGGGCCGGTCTTTGTCCCTCCCCGGCCCCTCTGCCGGGGGTCCCGGGTCCGCACACACCTCCCTGCATTCTTTGGGCTGATCTCTCTCTAGGCTGTTCTTTCCCCCTGGGGCCTCATGGCTTCCTGACATGTTTACGTAATTTTAATGTTTATAACTATGGGTTTTGCTTAGGTTTGTGGTTTTTGCGCTTCTGCTTCCACTCCCACGCGTATACGCAGCAGGGAATTGCTGCTGAGGAGCAGACCTGCCACCACAATCAAACTGTTTTGGGAATGGCTTTCTTCCTTTAGAAACGATCACGTATTGTTTACCAATTTTTAAAATCAGCCAGATTTTGCAGAGATTGCTTACGGTTCAAGTTCGATATCTTAATCACTAATCAGTGCAGATAAATAAATGCAGAAATTTGAAATTGGAGGCTATCCACAAATTGATTTTGACAGTTATATTAAGCTTAATAACAGTCCTGCTTTGAAACAATGATGACTTAAAAGATGAGGGCATAAGTGTTACTTATTTTCTTTTCAACCCTAAGGAAAATAATTTTTTTTAAATGCAGGATGTGTGTTGTAATAGTATTTGGAAACATCTCTTGGGGTGTAGAGAGGATAGACTTCACAACGGAAAACAGACGTTTGCAAAAGTGGTTTGTAGAGTGAGTATTGGCGTAGGAGATGTTTTAGAAGCCAAATTTGATTGGATTGCTCCATACTAAGTAGGATTCTTTGAAATACTGTCAGTTGATATAGTAAGTAATAATGTCCAAAGTCTCAATGGTCAAATAAAATATTGAAACCGGAAGTGGGGATGCAGATTTGTCTTGGAATTTTCTAGAGTAGATAGAACCCATATAGGATTGGTGGCTATAACTTATTTCAAAAAGGCACTAGATAGCAGAGCAAGTATTTTAACTCATTACTGAAAGAAAGCTGATAACTGAAGACCACAAGGTTTAAAAAAAAAGTTTATTTTTAGTCATGATAGGGCATGTGCTTGAGCGAGGGGGGGAGAGAAAAGAGAAAAGCAGTCTCTACAGGGTCTCATCATGCTGCGATCTCCTTTTCGTATAACCCTTCAGCTGGTTACACATGCATGCACCTGGCATGTTTTCAGTACTACCTGGGGATCCAAACCTGCAGTTGTGATAGATGCCTTTTCAAATTTTTAAAACTAAGCAAAATTTTGAGTGTAATTTGGAGGTTAGGAGCAGGGGTTCTCAAGCTAGACTGCTAGGATTCAAAATTTTCTCTTCTAATAATTGTCTGTGTGACCTTGGGCAAATTACTTAATCTCACCGTGCCTCAGTTTTTTCATCTCTTAGTGTTATGAGGATTAAATGAGTTAATACGGTAAGCTCTTAGAACTGGTCCTGGAATGTAGTAAGTGGTCCATAAATGCTATTATCATCAAAGTTATTATCATTGTTAATTATCTTAGAGGACTGTAGAAAATAACTATAAAATAATAAAAATCACCTATGTAAGCCTTTTATAATAACTACTATAAACCCTTTGGTGCATTTTTCCTTTTAATTTTTTTTTAAGTTCATTTGATTTTTACATAGTTGCAACTTTACTATACAAATAATTTTATATTCTGCTTTTTTTCACCTAGCACCAGAAATGTTTTTTTACTTTACTGAATTATTTTAATCAGCATTTTTAAAGTGCCTGCATGTTTCTATGAATTTCCAATAATTAAAGTTTAAAATTATTTGCAGCTAAAGGTAACACTGCAATGAGTATCCTTGTACACAAAACAGTTTCTGCATTATAAATTATTTCATTAATGTAGAGTCCCCAAAATAAAAATATTGGGCTAAAGTGTTTAAACATCCAAATACTCATGGTCCATAATGTTAAATTGCCTTTACTTCATAGAATTTAATAATGTGCATAAAATAAATTGAGGCTACACAGTATTTGTTGAACCCTATGGTTTAGGATAGGGAAGAGAGTGAATTAACATTCTTTTCTTATAATTCACTAGGCATTATTCCTAGGCATTTAACATACATTTTACCTACATTATTTTATTTATTATAGCCCTGTGTTATTCATGGGAATTACTTTCATTTTACTGATGCATAAGTACTTTGTCCAAGAACTCAATAGTGTTCAAGCCTCAATCTGAATCTGCCTCATGCTCTTTTATTTGTACACTTTTATGTAATATACATATTCAGAATATTATAAGGTAACTGTAGATTACAGACTTCATTATTAAGATAGTTAAATGGGGCTAGAAATGTATGGGTAAGTTACAAAGTTCAGCCAGACAGCTCTTAACTTTCCACATATATTTTAGAAAAGAAAAATTTTGAAAAATCCTTACCTGTATCAGATATAATTGGTAACAAATATATAAATCTGGATTCTAAAATGAAGATGAGAGATAACGATAATGAAAGCAGCAAGTACACAAGTATTTGTGGTTTCAGTACCTTTAGTAATGATTTCAATATAAATAAAAAAAAAAAAGCCAAAGAAATCTATCTAATTTGAATAAATCTGGGGGCTAAGAGAAATGTAGGGAACAGCAGATGGCATAGCAGTTAAGTCACTAGACTCCCACATGGTCCACTGCAGTTTGAGTCCTGGACCTGGTAGCATGAAATACACAGGGCACAGGTGAGGAGAGTGGAGAAGAAGGGGTTGCAGCACAGCCCTTCCCCTCCCCCCACATGATTTCTCACTTTCCCTCTCACTGTCTCTCTCTCTCTCTTTCCCCCTCCTATGACCACATGTGCCCTACTGAGAAATGTAAAAGCCATTCAATAACTAAATTGAATAATATACTTGTAAAACCCCTGGTAAATTAAAACAAATGTCTTAATGGGGAAAACAAGCAAAAGAAAAAAAATTTTAAAGATGTGTTCCAGATAAGGAGAATAAAACTGCCTACAAGGTATCTGGGATTACTTTTGTACTGAAAATTAAAGCAAACACACACACACACACTTGAAAGGCATTTTACAGCCATCTATGAAGCCATTAATAAAATGATTATCCTAGGTGCATAAGCTACTACCATAGATGAAAGGCTGACTCCAGAAAGGACAAGATTTCATTGCCTTTTTTTTTTTTTTTTTACTAAGGAAGGCATTAGAAAAATTTTCAGTAAACTGTAAATATACTAAATGAATGATTTAGGAGTAGGTGGTATCCACCAAAACTTTAAGAAAAGAACATAAAATTATAGAACCATTGAAATTTATCAAACCATTAGAAATTATGTTTTTGGAAAACATTTGCTGATATAAACATATACATTTATTTCAGCCAGAGCTTAGAAGAACAGGAGAATGATGAGAAAGATGGCAAACCATGAATTACTTTGTGTACCATTTATTAGGTTCGGAATTATCTCCCATCTTCAAGAAATTTACATATTAGTGAAGAGAAAGAGTTATGTCAATGAGTATAGTTACAGCTTTTGATGCAAATCTGTGAAAGGCACCAAAGAGAGCTAGTGATAGATTCCTTGGAGAGAGTGGAGAGAATGGGTGGGGGGGCATTTTGGAAAATAGGAGCTGCATTTCAGTGAATATGTGAACAAAGAAGAATCTACCAGGTTCTTGGCACTATAAGTGGTTCAGGGATCCTAAAATGGCCCTCACATTTTTTCTGTTAAGGGAAAGGTAATAAATACTTTCTATTATACCTTGTAGATTATGCTAAATTTGTAGATAGCAAGTAAGTGTGTCATTTCTGGACAACTTTTAAAAAATCATTTAATTTTATTTATTATTATTATCATTATGTTTTTAAAAATTGACCAGAGGGAGATAGGAAGAAACAAAGAAAGGGAAAGTGAGAAAGCAAGCCACTAGGTCCAAGATTCAAACCGTGGTCAGCCATGTGAGAGTCCAGCACCTTAACCCATGCTTCCTGCCAGCCCGTGTCCAGACAACTTCTAACATACAGTACAGAGGGATTTGGGGTAAAGAGAATCTATTGAGTTTGTGTTTCTTTTGCATGAGTCATTGAAAGATTTGAAATAAGGAACTCAGAATATTGACTTGTGTGAATCATTAAGAACAGAATAAAATAGAATTTTAAGCACTAAAAATCAGTAAGGAAAGGGAAGACAACTCAATTTTTAAAATGGGTAAATTCACAGAAGGGCAAATACAGCTGACCAGTAAACATGACATAATGTTGTACCTCACCAGCAGATAATGTAAAGTAGCAAAGTTTTTCTTCTTCTTCTTCTTCCTCTTCCTCTTCTTCCTCTTCTTCCTCTTCTTCCTCCTCTTCTTCCTCTTCTTCTTCCTCTTCTTCCTCTTCTTCTTCCTCTTCTTCCTCTTCTTCCTCTTATTCTTCCTTTTCTTCCTCTTCTTCTTCCTCTTCTTCCTCTTCCTCTTCTTCCCCTTGCTCTTCCTCTTCTTCCTCTTCTTCCTCTTCCTCTTCTTCCTCTTCTTCCTCTTCTTCTTCCTCTTCCTCCTCCTCCTCCTCCTCCTCTTCTTCTTCTTCTTCTTCTTTTTTTTTTTAGAGGTTTTTGCCATAGAGGGTATATGTGCTCATTAGAGAGAGGGAGACAGTGAGAGAGAAAATGGGAAATCACTTCCCAGGGGGAAGGCCATGCCACAATCCCTCCTTCTCTATTCTCTTCCTGGGATCTTGGGCACTCACACACATACACCTGGTGTGAATTTTAAGCCACTGGGTTTGGCACTCGAGCCCTGAATCGCAGTCAGCCATGTGAGTCCAGTGACATAACCACTACACCATCTGCTGGCCCCATGCAGTAAAGTTTTTACCATAAGCTCATCATCCTGGCAATAGTGAAAAGGTTTGCTAGTGTGTATGGTTGTAGGAAAACGAATGCATTGAATAAATCAGTACAGCTATTTTAAAGTAAAACATTTTGGCTTAGCAGTTTACATTTCTTTTTCTTTTTCTTTTTCTTTTTTTTTTTTTTAGAGGTTTTTGCTATAGGGCACGTGTGCTTGCCAGACACAGAGAGACAGAGAAACAGAAAGCAAGAAATCACCCCCCAGGGGCGATGGCCACCCTGCAGTCCCTTCTCCTCCATTCTCCTCTCAGGATCTTGGGCACACATGCACACGCGCCCGGCGTGA
Source organism: Tupaia belangeri chinensis (assembly GCF_000334495.1). NCBI lineage: Eukaryota > Metazoa > Chordata > Mammalia > Scandentia > Tupaiidae > Tupaia > Tupaia belangeri. The sequence continues at coordinate 1,037,941 of NW_006205575.1, forward strand.
GTTTTAAGCCACCGGGTCTGGGACAAGAACCATGGTCGACTACATGGGAGTCCAGCGACATAGCCATTATGCTAACTGCTGGTCCCCTCCCATTTCTTAGAAAAATACATGAGTATATCAAAAGTCATGTGTGTTTGGGTGTCTTTGTCAGTAACCACAGGATCTCCAGACATCCATGTCACTCTTGTATTCCATTTATAAAAGGTTCATACTTTTTCTTTTTTCTTTTCTTCTTTTTTTTTGACTCCCCCCCACCGTTACTCTTCATACCTTTCTACTGTGATCTCTGGAATTTACGGTCCTCTATCTGCAAAATCCAAGCTTCACCTTATTCTTAAATATTCACATCATTTTCTTGCTCTGATGGAACCTGACTCCCTTCCCCTCTGCAGCTGTGGCTGGTTGGTTGGTGCTTTTTTCCTGTAATTTTCCTTACCACTGTTCCTAGAGGTGGGAAAGGTACGTGCATTACTCTTTTCAAAACATTCTCTCTTCCTTTTCCCTAAAAATTCTCAGCTTTGGACTATGTCATAAAAGTTTACTGTCCCTCTCTCCAATACCATTTCAGTCTTCAAATTGAATTTGACACAGAGATACCTAATTGATCCTCAATACCCAATTTTTTGTTTTCTACACTCCTACTATTCTTGCCATCTACCTTCGCACTCATTCCTACAATCACACTTTGCATTGTCAATAACTGCAGTCCCTCCATAGTTACCACTCTGTGTGTTTGGTTGTGTGACCACTACTTCCTTTTTTGCGTGTCATTCCTCATGCCTTAATCCCAACTATCTTTTGACACCTTGGACTCTGCAGTTGTTCTTATTACTGTTCCCCTCCACTTAAACTCTTGTTTTCATTCCCTTTTACATGGAATTTATTCATCTTAAATCCCATGGTTAGTCATTTCAGTTACTCCTTTGGAACCTATTCCTGCCCCTTTGCTTGTTTATAAAACCAGAGCCCTAGGAAAAACCAACTGTCTGTTTTTGTTTTTGTTTTTAACTGAATACAGAAAAAAAAAAAATCACACATGACCCCAAACCTCAAGTGAGTTCACCCCTACTGATGGTTGGTGATCATACTGTATTATCTTAGTCGGTTTACTCTCCCTCTCTTCAAAATGAGGTTCATACCTTTAAGTGTCCTTTTCCCTTCCCCACTTTCTGTCTCTTTGTAGTTTGTATGTGTGTGTGTGTGTGTGTGTGCCTTTCTTTTCAAGGAGAGCTTAATGTTAGAGAGCCTCAGGTCTCACTCAGTCCTTAGGGATTTTTTATTTGTTTTGTTTTTGCCTTTTTCTATCCACATTCTATTGGTAATGTCATTTAGTCTCGTGGCAGCGATGCCCAAATTTAGATCTGTAGGCTTTCTCCCAAATTCCAGTCTTGTATGTACAACTGCCTGATATTCAACATCTCTACTTAAATGTCTAATAATAGACAAAAACTCAACATTTTTAAAACTAAACTACTCAACTTCCTCCCCAACGCCTACTCTATCTACAGACTTCCCTTTTTCTCTTACTGACAACTCCATCCTTTTTTAACTTAGGCCAAAATCTTGGAGTTATTCTTGTCACTTCAAATCCATTCTTTTAGAACAATCTGTTTTCTGTATCATCAAAATACATAAAAAATTCGAATATGCCTCATGCTCTACTCCCCCCCACCCCCACCCCAGTACTACCCCGGTGCAAGTCACTACTATCCTATTCTTTAAGATTACTGAGGTACCAGCAGTTAGCGTAATGGCTATGTCACTGAACTTCCATGTAGTCGACCGCGGTTCACGTCCTGGACCCAGTGGCTTAAACTCACGCTGGGCGCATGTGCGTGCGTGCCCAAGATCCCGAGGGGAGAATGGAGAAGGGATTGCTGCACTGCAATCCCTAGAGGAGAATGGAGGAAAAGGGATTGTGGCGGGGGGGTTTCTCGCTTTCTGTCTCTGTCTCTCTCTGTCTGGTGAGCGCACGAGCTCTATAGCAAAAACCTCTCCAAAAAAAAAAAAAGATTACTGAAATAGGTTACTACCTAGTCTACCTATTCTCTCCTGGCCCTTCCCAGCAATATTTTCTCAATACAATAGTAGCCAGCATAAGCCTTTGCTAAATCAAGATAGTCTCTGTTATTTCTCCAAAATATACCTTCAAAATATGTCCATACCTGACCACTTCTTACCTCCTCCACTGTCCATCCTAGTCCACAGCATGTTCTATAAGAATGTGGTCTCGTACAATATATTTCCCTGCAATATAAAGCCCTGCAGTGGTTAGAATATGTGTCCTCAAAATTCTTATGTTGAAATCCTAACCCCTAAGGTGATAGTATTTGGAGATGAGGACTTTGGGAGGTGATTCAGTCACAGGGGGTAGAGTTATTGGGAAAGCTTTAGTATGATCAGGAACTGTAAGGAAACCAATGTGAATGGAACGCAGTGAACAAAGGGATGGAGACTTCTGGGAGATGGGTTCAGAGAGATAGGCAGGGGTCCAGACTAGACACAGCTTTGGAGGCTATAAAAATGAGTATCATTTTATGTTAAGCAGGATAGGAAATCATTGGGAGGTTTTTATTGATAGGGAGGTGGGGGAAAGGGCATGATTTAATTTCAGGTTTAACAATATTATTGTTGGCAGGGAAATACATTGAATGAGACCTCATTCTTGTAGAACGTGCTGTGGACTAGGATGTACAGTGGAGGGGGTAAGAAGTGGTCAGCTATGGAGTGTAATTTGAAGGTATATTTTGATGATATATTTTGACAGCACTGGCTGATGGCTTGGATGTTGCATATAGGAAAGTTAAGGATTACTCCTTAGTATTTTGACCTGAACAACTGGGTGAAACATTTAATATTATTTAGTGATATTAGGCAACTGGAGGAAGAGCACACTTGAGTAGGATAGAAGAATTAGGAATTCTATTTCAGACAGCAAAGTTTGAGATGCCTTTTATGAAACAAATGGATACGTCTTAGAAGACATTGGATATTTAGGTCTGGAATTCAGGGTGGTATTTATTTATTTATTTATTTGGAGAGAGAGAGAGAGAGAGAGAGAGAGAGAGATTTTTGCTATAGGGCGTGTGCGCTTCCCAGAGAGAGAGATTGCGGGAAGTCACCCTTCCCCAGCCCAGGGGATGGCCATACCATAGTCCCTTCTCCCCCATTCTCCTCTCAGGATTTTTGGCACGCATGCACCTATACTTGGCATAAGTTTTAAGCCACCAGGTCCAGTACTCAACCCACAGTCAACTACATGGGAATCCAATGATGTAACCATTATGCCATCTGCTGGTCCCAAGAGTGGTATTTTTTAAAATGAATTATTTATTTAATTTTAATTATCATTATTATTATTATTATTTTAAATTTGACCAGAGAAAGTGAGAAAGCAAGTCACTGGGTCCAGGACTTGAACCCTTGAACCGTGGTTGGCCATGTGGGAGTCCAGCATCTTAACCACAATGCTATCTGCCAGCCCTGGTGGCACAGATTGGATTAGATTGAGATTAAAAAAAGAAGGGGACCAAAGATATTTAGCCATGGGGAAGCCAGGAAAGGAGACCAGCAGTGAGCAGTCAGTGAAATAAAAGGGAGTTGTGGTACCACAAACTAAGTTTAAAGACTGATCACCTGTGTTCAGCACTGTGAAGAAATTAAGATGAGACCAAGAAGAAGTCATTGGGTTTGGTAGCATGTAAGTCTGTCTCAGTGTACTGGAGTTAAAAAGGGAACTGTATTCACATTTCAGAATTTCTGTAAATGGGTAGGAATGGAGATCTAGTAATAATGGAGGGGAAACAGAATCAAAGCTAGTTTTATAAGAATTTATTTTAAAATAATTATAAACCTACAGAGAAGTTGTGAGAATAGTTCAGAGAACTCTCATGTATTAGGATACTTCATAAAGTTCATGGGGAAAAAGTAGAATTAAAATATGTGTTTATTGGGACCAGCAGTTAGTGTAATGGCTATGTCGCTGAACTCCCACGTAGTCGACCACGGTTTGAGTCCCGGACCCGGTGGCTTAAACTCACGCCGCGTGCGTGTGCATGTTTGCCCAAGATCCCGAGAGAATTGAGAAGAAGGGATTGTGGCGTGGCCATCCCCCCTAGGGAGTGATTTCTCCCATTCTATCTCTCTGTTTCTCTCTGTCTTTCTGGTGAGTGCACAAGCCCATTAGC
>NW_006205575.1:1042142-1068614 GCF_000334495.1 Tupaia belangeri chinensis
CTCAATAAAAAAAAAAAAAAAAAAAAAAAAAAGTGTTTATTGGGACCAGCAGGTAGCATGGTGGTTAAAGGCACTGGACTCCCACATGACCAACCGCAGTTTGAGTCCCTGACCTGGTGGCTTGCTTTCTCACTTTCCCTCTCTCTGTCTATCTCTTATCAGATAATAATAATAATAGTAATAGTAATAAAATAAGATAAAATAAAATAATTATTTTTTTTAAATATGAGTTTATTTTACTATAAAAATTTTGAAATTCGTGCATACTGTTTTCATAACACGTATTTTTCATGAACTTTTTGAAGGCTCCTTGTATATTTTACCTGGGTTCACCAAGTTTTAACATTCTGCTACTTCTATTTGCTCTTCCCCTACCCCCATAGACACTATTAATTTTTTTGATCATTTGAGTGGAGGCTACATACATCTTTGCCCCCTTTACCCCTTAACACTTTAATGTGTATATTCTAAGAGCCATGATGTTTTCTTATGAAATCATGTACACTAGCAAATTCAGAAAATTAAGTGTTTTTGTTTCTTTTTTTAAGATAAAGTCTTGCTATGTTGCTGTCCTTCTGCCTTAGCCTCCTGAGTTTCTGGGGACTATAGGTGTGTGTTACCAGGCCTAACTTTTTGGATGGGCCAGGAATGGAACCCAGTGCTCTCCTGTGGCCTCAGCCTGCAGCATAAACTGGCATATGCTACTTTGGCTGAGTCAGAATATTTTGTTTTTACATCCTATATTACAAAGTTGTCAGTTGTCCTATTACCATCCATTACAGCATGTTTTTTTCCATTACTAGTATGTAATGCAGTTCAGGGTTTTAGTTGTCATGTCTTTTTAGACAGGGGGTACTTTCTTATAATAGGACTTTACCATTTTATCCTCATGACAACCCTTTGAGAGCCAACTGCTGGTCCCGTGATATAGGTACTATTAATTATCTCATTTTATTCATCATAGACTAATTATTCTTTCCATGACTAATAAGTGGCAGAGCCAAAACTCAAAGTCAAGAAGAGGGACTCCAGAGTTTGTACTTGTAAGCATTATACTATAGTGCCTCTCACGTAGTACCTGGAAAAATCTAAAATTCCTTATTGAAGTGGACATGTAAGTCAAATATATAAATCAGAGATAATGACCCTATGTCAGAAGGATAATTTTTTAAATTTCTAGGCCCATAACTCACTTCATAATGGTGGATCCACTTAATACATCACCCCAGTAAGCATTAGGACAGAGAAAGAGCAAGAAAAGTGAAGACATTTAAACTTTGTGTGTAAAGTTTATCAGATTTTGGCATACATGATACGTTTTTATAGTATTAGTACTGATTGTTAGAAAGGTAAAATACTTAGATTACTTATTTTGTGATAGGGTTGAATTGGTAGTATGGTCTAAAGAGTTCTGGCTGGTGTTTCTAAGAGTTCATTTCAGCTTATAAAATATTGCTTGTCAAACCTTTATTATGAGCCTTAAGTTAACATTGAAGAGTGAACCACTGAAACTATAGGTATTTCAGAACAGAAATTAGAATGCTCCATTGGATTTTGAGTTCAATAATGTTTTACAGTTTCTTTTCCCTCCCCAATGAGAGCATGCACCCTATGGTGGGGAAAGAGAGAAAGAGGGTGAAAAGGAAAATGAGAAATCACCCCATAGTAGGGATAACCCTTGTCCTCCATTCTCCTCTCGGAATTTTGTACATGCACATGAGCCTGGCTGGATTTTTAAACCCACAGGTCTGGGGCTCAAACAGCTGTCGGCCATTAGGGATTCCATGCCTTAAGCACTGCGCCACCTGCTGGTTCCTATTTTACAGGTTTCTGTCACACCATTTTGAAGAGATAATGAGTCTTTAAAGACTTCTGTTGAATAGAAACCCAAATTATGATGAAAAGTTTTTCTATAACATTTTTAACTATTGTTCTTGTGTTGGATGTAACATCTATAGACAGTAACCTAAGGCTGGCATAATCCTGTGCCCTTTAGCAGGAGCCTAAGAATTTGTTGAAAGGATCAAGAGACATACCACTTTCACTTGGGTAACCTGGGAGTCCCAGGTTGAATAACTGAGATGATTACAAGTTTTCCTGAAGTCTAGGAGGGGCTTAGAAAAATTCAGTAGCAAGTATAAAGAAGTCTGGGTTTTGTATGTAGAGTATGGTTAGTTTCATTATTTATAGTCAACTAAGTGCTTTACTTCTAGAAGCTGAAAGGAACTCTTTAGTTGCTTTCTAGCTGAGGAAATCAGTGAGTCTAAGTGATTTGTTTGAAGCTAAGGGCCCATTGTAATTTTGTGGGGGCATTAGGGCAGTCAGCCTGTCCCTGAGGGTCTTTTAAGTTCTCTGTGCCCTGAAGAACCAGAAGAAAATCAGAAAGAAGGGAAGAGTGTCAGAGATCTAAGGGTCTAGTACAAAAAACTGCAGTTCCTTCTCCTCCACCTCTATTCAGGATTTTGGGCACACAGGCCTTTGTGTTTTTCAAGTCACCAGGTCCAGAACTTGAACAGCACAGTCAACCATGTGGGAATCCAGCTGCCTTAACCATCCCGCCACAGGTTGGCCAGGTATAGTAATTTAGTCTTTAATGTAGGAATTTCATGGAGAAGCTTAAGGGACAGTACAGATAAAAGGATGAGGCATAAAAAGAAAAAGGTTCTGGGAACCAGCAGTTAGCGTAATGGCTATGTCGCTGGACTCCCATGTAGTTGACTGTGGTTCGCGTCCCGGACCTGGTGGCTCAAAACTCACGCTGGGCGCGTGTGCGTGCGGGCCCAAGATCCCGAGAGGAGAATGGAGAAGGGATTGTGGCGTGACCATCCCCCCTGGGGGGGTGATTTATCACTTTCTGTCTCTATGTCTCTCTCTGTCTGGCAAGCGCACGCGCGCTATAGTGAAAATCTCTCAAAAAAAAAAGAAAAGAAGAAAAAGGTTCTAATAAAAATTCTAGCTTTATTTTAACTTTACATCCTAGTGAGCAAGAGGCTTTCTTTATGTATTAGTACATGCAATGTCAGGCAATTTCTATTTATAAAACAGAATATACAAATTCTTACGCTATTGAAACTCTAGTAGAGTTTAAATTGCTTAACAACCAAAGCAAAATTATGATTTCATGTAAAATCATCACTTTCTGATTCGGAGGACTACAGATCTGAATATATCGAGTGTTTTTGAGTCAGATTCATCAAATGCCTAACCACGTATCCGGTTATTTCATTTAAATTTAATTTCATCTAGTAATTTAAGAAATAATAGAAATTTTCTAGTTAATCTCTCTTATTCCAGATGTTTATTTTATTTCTAATTTCTAGCTGTAAACTCCTGCATATGCAAGTACCTAATAAATACTTACTAATCTAATGTCTGGAGTTTCTTTCTTCTATTCTAATAAAAATGTATAATCAAAAATTGGGGATTATATATTTTATTAAGTGTAAAATAATGGATTTGTGGCTTCATGAAACTTTTTTTAATCAAAATATCATTTCATATGACTTAAGAGAAAGATTTACTCTCTGTGTCCCCAGTCCTACTCCAAGAAAACTATGTAGGAAAAGTTTATTTCAGAATAAATGCCTGTATGGTCCTTCGTAAGAATCAGTTTAGTGTATTGCAAATAAAGTGTGCTTTTGAGGCAGTTTGTTACACTCCTCTGTCTAATGTGTGTGGACATGGATGGTGTTAGAACTGAATCACTGATTTTAAGTAATTTGCAAACATACACTTTCTTTCCAGCTTTCTTATTTATTATATTAACTTCTTTAGGCAGGAAAATTAAGATGATGATGAAAATTAGATCACTGATGATTCTAACATAATTTTTTTTTTTAGTTTGCCACAGGGCATATACACTTGAGAGAGAGGGAGAGAACTTCCCCCCACCAATGGAGAGTGGTCACACTTAAATTCCTTCTGTTTTATCTCTCCCTCCTTTCTAGATTTTAGGCATGTACACTCATGAGCCCATTGTATTTTTCCTGCTGTGGGTTCCAGGACTCAAACTACACTTTCAGCCACATGGGATCCAGCTGCCTTAACCATCAGGCCATTGGCTGGCCCAATTCTTACATAATTCTTAAGTCTTAAAGTTTGCATTTGCTGTTTTCTAAAGGTCTTAAATTTAAATTACTTGAAATGATTTTATGAATTATTTTCTTCAAAGAAAATTAAAACATTATCTGAAACAAATGATTGATTAGCAAGATGAAAAGTACTAGACACCAGACTTTTTCAGTTCAGTGTATGCTAAAGGACAAATTTAAATGATTTATGATATATGCCCATTTATTTAATTTAGATTTCTTTCTATCATAGTGATCTTATCATGTATCAGTATGTAGCTTTTTACTTAAAATATTTATAGTTATGATTATTGAGAACATTTGTAGAACTGATTAGTTCAGAAGTCTCAAGAACCATTGTAGAAGAATTAGTAGAATTTTCTAAGCTATATTTATTTTTATTTGCTTTTGGCTTTTATATCATGGAAGGTTCCCCCCCCCCTTAATTCTTCTAGTATTTACTATATGGGCTACTTACTGACTTTTTGTTGTTGTTGTTGTTTGGGTTTTTTTGGAGAGGTTTTTTGCTATAGGGCACGTGCACTCGCCAGAAAGACAGAGACAGAAAGTGAGAAATCACCCCCTGGGGGGGGATGGTCACACCACAATCCGTTCTCCATTTTGCACACACATGCGCCTAGTGTCAGTTCAAGCTGCTGGGTCCAGGAGTCAAACCATGGTCAACTACATGGGAGTCCAGCAGTATAGCCATTACCCCAACTGCTGGTCCTGACTTTTTTTTTTTTTTGGAGAGGTTTTTGCTATAGGGCGCATGGGCTCACCAGAAAGTCAGACAGAGAGACAGAGAGACAGAAAACAAGAAATCACCTCCCGGGGGGATGGCCACACCATAATCCCATCTCCTCCATTCTTCTCTCAGGATCTTGGGCACGCACGCACACGTACCCACCATGAGTTTAAGCCACTGGGTCCGTGACTGGAACCGTGGTCGACTACATGGGAGTCCAGTGACATAGGCATTACATTAACTGCTGGTCCCGGTCCTGAAATTTTTAAAAAAATTGCTAGGGGGTATCTATGCTGGGATGTTAGTAGGGAGAAAGTACCACCACCCTCCCGTGGGATATGGTCATGTGGCATTTCCTTCTCCATCTCTTCGTCCTGTCTGGATTTGGGGCATGAATATGCATCCAATAGGTTTTTCAAGCTTCTGGGGCCAGGAGTTGAACTCTGATCAGCCATTGTGAATCTGCTTTCCCCAGCCACTAATCTATGGAGCTAGCCCTATTGACTTTTTTTTTTTTTTTTTACATGATACTTCCAGAATTACACATCAGTGTTTTCAAATATTAGGAAATTCATGAAAGATCCTTGCAATATTATTTCTTTCACTATTAAATAAAGTTTGGGAATGTGCTCTTTTAAGTCTCATAGTAGTTTCTGTATATTTTTTAGTATTCTGCAGCATTTAAATAAGTTTTAGTATTAATTTATTATGATTACATTATTGAAAATTATTTCTGTATGTGTAAAATATTAAAGCAGTAATCGAGGTATAGAATTTATAGTAACTTCCATTAAGTAAAATTAAACTTTGTTATTTAATAGGCATGATGGCCTTTCTCTCAGACTAGGTCTTGTGAACTATAAGACAACTTTTCTAGCAGCCAGCAAGTGGTATGGTGGTTGAGGCACTGGACTCCCACATGCTGACTATAGTTCACGTCTGGACCTGGTAGCTTGCTTTCTCACTTCCCTTCTCTTTCTCTCTGTCTTTCTTTGGTGAGTACATTTGCCCGATAGCAAACTGAAAATAACAATAATAATAATGATAAGTAAAATTTTTTGAAGGAAATTAAGTCCATTAAAATAATCTTTTTTAAAAAAAGATCTTTTCAGTTGTATTTATTGTGCTTTGCAAGAGCTGAATCAGTTTTTTCCCATTACTGTAAAGATTTCTTTATTTTCAATAGTCATAACATTTTGTTCTCATTTTAATGACATAATCTGGGAATAAAAGTTACTTCAAGTACATGCATTTTCTAGGTAACTAAAACTTAGTCCTTTTAGTACCATACCCTTTAAGCATTTTCCCAAAAATCTTTCTAAACTAAAAGCAAAAAAAGGGAGGGGGAAGCAGTGTAATTTAAGCTTCTTGATGACTCAGTCATCATTATGAATAGTAAGCATTGTACCATGAAATAGTAACATTCTCTGGGGTCTTTACCCTGTGCCTTGTATTACAAACAATTATACTGTTGGAAGATTTTATTATTTTCATTACAAAGATTTTATAACCACAATGTTGAAAAAATTTTAAAGAGAAAGGAAGAAAGGACTCACAATACTAACACCTAATGCACTGATAACTTTTATGATTTCCTTCCAGTCTTTTTCACTTAATTGTTTTTATTACATATATTTTTACTTATTTGTAACTATATATACTCTCCATATTACTTTTCATTTTTTATGTGTAAACACTTTTCCATGTTGTTATAGAAATTAGCTGTCATTTTTTGATGGTTGCATAATCTCTCCTCAGTTGCTTGACTGTAGTGTTATTTAATACCCAGATATTTATTGTTGCCATTAGAACTAATCTTAGGATAAAATGTTTGAGAATAACACCTTTTTTTTCTATATTTAGGATTCTTAGGATACAGTCTCAGAAGTGTAATCATGAAAGCAAAAAGTATAAAAACAAATATGGCTCCTGGTAGAGATTGCTGAATTGATTTATAGTAGATTTGGGTTAGTTTCATGCTGCCAGTTAATTCATCGGATCCTCAGCAGCATAGAATATTATCATTATAAACTTATCTTTGCTAATTAAACTAAAAACATTACTTTGTTATTGCATTTATTGATTACTAGTAAGGTTCAACATTTTCCCTTGTTTGTTTAATGTTATTTCCTTTTGTGAATTTTCTTTGCTGTGCTGTCTATTGGTTCTAAATTAGTTTTCCAGGTAAGTAAAGTTATTAATGTATTGCCATCTTGTTGGAACATCTAATTTTGTATTGCTGTAATATGCTAGGCTCCCTTTTATGTTTGTTTAAATAAAGCATGTTTATCCACCATATTTATAAACAATAGTACCTCCTGGGCATACCTAAGAGATCTTGTTGGTTCTTTGAGATACCAAGTCTTGAGAAGCAAGTACTACCTGAAAGCTAGCATTGTAGTGAGGGTAAATTTGCGTTGTCCCTCTGGTATGAAGTGTCAATAAAATGAATACTGTGAGGTCTTTTTTCCCTTGAGGCATCAGTGATAGTGGTTGCCAGTGTTTAGAACCAAAGTAGTGTTACTTGAATAAAAAAGAAAGAGAAGGGTTAGAAGTAGAGGGGAAGAGAGTGCTGTTGTCTGTGAAGAGGTTGCACACCTGCTTTAGTCTTGGTTGGCTCTCTCTTCCCACTCAGTTTGCTCTCCACTCACCTGGGTATGTTGATTATACTAGGTACCTCCCGGAGATTTCCATGTCAGCTTTCAAACTTTATACTGGTCTGAGGAAATGAATTCCCATAATAGACAGCCATCTTCATTGTACCAACCCTAGAGAACTCCATGAAAAAGTTTAGTTCCTTATGCTTAATGGAATACCATTTAGGGGGTAGTTTGTCATAATGAATACTGTTTATAATCATGTAATATATATTAGGTGTCTTCAAAAGTCCACAGAAAATGTGAATTATTAAAAAACCTGTGCACATGGGGCCAGCTGGTGGCACAAAGGTTTAGGGGGCTGGATTCCACATGGCCTATTGTGTAGTTCAAGTTCCAGACTCAGCAGCTTGGAAAACAAAATCCTGAGAGAAAAGTGGAGGAAAAGGGATTGTGGCACAGGCATCTTCCCTGGGGAGGTAGGTGTTGGGGGGAGGTTTCTCACTTTCCCACTCCCTCTCTCTCTGTCTCTCTCAAGTGAGCTCATGTGCCCTTTAGCAAAAAGTGAAGTGAACAAACTGCATGAGTTTCAAAATTTTCTGCCTCAAAATAAACTTATATTTTAATTCCATTTTTCCATGGACTTTTTAAAAAGAAGCCTCATATGTATAATCAAGAAAGATGTATTTAAATTGCTATCTAATATTCTTATTCTGATTGAACTATTCAGTTTATTTTAAGTCATTAACAGTTTAGTCATAGAAAACCATCAGTAAGCAAGGCAGTTCCCAGAAGCAGTTACTCTCACTCATGGACCATGTGATCTTTTACTTACCTATTCCACACATCTCTGTGCTGGTCTGTTCTCTCTGCTAGCTTAGAAGTTCTGTCCCTTTATGTTTTGCCTTACATAAGGAATCTAATCATGACCACCTACCTATTACATCCTGGCCTGTAGCTTTTGCTTTCAAAATGGTAAATTATCTTAGTACTTCCTGCTCATATTTCTGAGAAGAGAAATTCAATCGATTTAGCTCATCTTTTGTGCCAGGATTCATCACAAGGAGGGTCAGGTGCCAGACCCTGGTTTAATCAACTGTATTTTAAAAAGGTGGTCACAAAGTATAAACTTTACCATTAGGACCTTTTCTTAGACATGGACTATAGGCTGTCTAGTTCCCTTTAGAAGAAGCCCTTGATATAACTGATAGTCATTTATCAGCAAATCAGTTAACTATGCAAAAACAAAGGGGAGGGAACCTCATAAGATATAACTGGATGATCTGTTTTTAGAAAATAAAAATATTCTGCCTCCTAATTTGCAATATTATTGATTTCTAGGTCTTGGTTTTCCTGGTTTTTTAAATAAGAGGATTGAATAGATGTTTAGAGCTCTATTCATTCTGAAGATTAGATGCTATGATTGACCTTCTCTAATTAAAGTTTAGATTTATAAAAATTACAATTTCATGGGATAAATGGGGTGAATGGTAATAACATAATATTCAATTGCCTGATAATTCAGTGTTTCTGTTTGCAAGACTACAGTAGGCCCTTAAACTAAAGGTTGAGTTTTAAGGTATATGTCTATAAACTAAATGCCTTCTTCTTTTTTTTTTTTAAAGAATTATTTTATTTTATTTTATTTATTCATTTATTTACTTTAATTTGACCAGAGAGAGAGAGAGAGAAAGTGAGAAAGCAAGCCACCAGGTCCAGGACTTGAACTGTGGTCGCCCATGTGGGAGTGTCCAGCACCTTAACCACCATGCCACCTGCTGGTCCCAACTAAATGCCTTCTTAATATGTAGCATAAATTAGGATTAGCCTTTGTATCCAGTATAGTCTTAGATTTCCTTACTATCTCACATTTCATTCTAGACTTTTTTTTTTTTTTTTGAAGAGGTTTTTGCTATAGAGTGCTTGTGCTTGCCAGAGAGACAAAATGTGAGAAATCACCCCCCAGGGGTATGGCCATGCCACAATCCCTTCTCCACCATTCTCTCAGGACCTTGGGCACACACGCGCCCTGCATGAGTTTAAGCCACTGGGTCCGGGACTTGAACTATGGTCGACTACATGGGAGTCCAACGACATAGCCATTATGCCAACTGCTGGCCCCCATTCTCGTTTTTTTTTTTTTTGTTGTTGTTGTTGTTGTTGTTTTTTGAGAGGTTTTTGCTATAGGGCGCGTGCGCTCACCAGACAGAGAGAGAAAGAAAGCGAGAAAATCACCCCCCAGGGGGGATGGCCACGCCGCAATCCCTTCTCCTCCACCCTCCTCTCAAGATCTTGGGCACGCATGCACATGCACCTGGCGTGAGTTTAAGCCACCAGTTCCGGGACTCAAACCGTGGTTGACTACATGGGAGTCCAGCGACATAGCCATTAAGCTAACTGCTGTTCCCCCCATTTTAGTTTTTATATTCATTATTTTTTTTAAATGTCTCAATATATATTTTCATTGTTTCTTTGTCATAATAACAGAAAAACATGCATTAACCCTCACAGAATGTATGCTGTTGTTTTTTTTTTGTACTTTTAGTTGTATGATATCATCTGTTATGATGTTATTTCTTTCTAATTTTTTTTTTCACTTTTTGGACCATCTCTGCAAAATCGTTTTGTGAGATTTTTTTCCTTTATTTATGTACTGTGATGACTACCTTCAATCAACTATTTAGTTTTTATACATATACTCTTGCAGACAGATTAAATTCATCTTTAAAAAATATTTTTTTATTAATTGCCTCAGGGCACATGCACTCATCAGAATGAGACAGAGAGAAAGTACCCACCCCAGTGGTCATTCTGCAGTTCTTTTTCCTCCATTGCTACATCTCATCAGGATTTGGGGCACACACGACTGGTATGATTTGCATGCCCCTGGGTCTGGGATTTGAACTACAGTTGGTCATGATGATTGCCCATGTTTTCATTAATTGACTATCATGTCCTTATCACCATTCATCCCACTTATCCCATGAAATTAACAGTATAACTCTGATTTTCTGTGTGCAGAACTTAATTGCTGTGCTGTAGGACCAGCACAATTAAATTCATATCTGATTTAATATTCTTTACTTGATTTCATTTCATTTCTCCTCTCCTTTTATCCCTCAAATGTTTCTTTTTTGATATTTTTATATCTTTAGAATGTCACCTGTTTTAGTCTGTTTCTGCTGTCATAAAAATTCTTTAGACTCGGTAATATATAAATAGAGTAATAGAAACTTTTTTCTCACAGTTCTGAAGGCTAGGAATTCCAACAGACTGTGTGTCTGGTAAAAACTCACTCTTGCTTCACCGTCTTACCTGCCTCATCCCAACATGGAAAAATTAGGAATGCTGTGTCCTCACATAGAGGAATGGGAGCAGAAGAGCTATCTCTCAAGCCTTTGTATAAGGGGTTCATGGGGGCTGTCATGACCTTTCATCTTCTAGAGGTGAGGTGCCTTAATACTATCGCTTTGGGGATTTAAGTTTTCAACATGAATTTTGGAAGGATACAGATTCAACTCATTCTATCACCTCATTTAAATGAAAAGTTATGCAGCCCATTTTTATTGCATGTTCTTTGATCACACAAACATAGTCTAAGTAATCTTCATCTGGTGGTATGAACTTCACCCGTGAATTCAGGTTTTGTTGATTATTTTAGTGAAGGGAATAAACATTAAGTATCTAGTGGTATGACACTTTGCATTCTCATCTAATCTTATCAATCTCATTTATAGATATGATTCAGAAAGTCGAGCAATTTTCCTAAAAAAAACAAAGTCAGTAATTGAGAGAACTGGGATTTGAACCTATGTAGCTATAGTGTCAAAATTTATACTTTCTCTACTCAGTCTTACTGTTTACCAGCAACAAGTATATAGAACAGTATTCAGCTCATGAACTAAACATGTAAAAATTTATTTTCTCTCATAAATGCGTTTCTTGTGTTTGCTATCTCATACTTGAAACCTGACCAATGGTGCCCCTGTTCTGTGATGAACTTTAGATGAACAAATTAAAAGCTTAAAGCTAATGATGATCAGCCTACTAATTGCTGTCTTTTTTTTTTTAAGAATTCTTTATTTATTATTATTTTAATTTGTGTAGGGCATATGCACTCACCAGAGAGAGACACAGAAAGAGAGAGGGAAAGTAAGAAAGCAAGCATCAAGGTCTAGGACTCAAACCATGGTTGGCCATGTGGGAGTCCAGTGCCTCAACCATCATGCCAGCTGCTGGCTCACCACTGTCTTCTAATTTAGCCCTTGCCATTGAGTATAGTATTGTGTTCCTGTTTACACTTATGAAATAGGAAATTGACACATTGTACTTAAGAACAGTTTCAGACATGAATGAAAAATTCCTGAGGCCCTCTGATTTTGGAACTTTAGGAGCAATCTAATGTCAATTAAATAGTATACTTGTATTTATTGAAATGACCTATAATAGATATCCCCTTGTACAATCTAATTTTTTTTTAATTATCAACCCTACAGGTATATCTTACTTTGTAGATGTGTAATGTGGATATTCTTTTACATTGCCAGAGGGTATGTGTGCTCACTAGAGAAAGAGAGAGAGAGAGAGAGAAAGCACCCTCCCAGTGGGGTGAAGTCATGTTGCAGTCCTTTTCCCTCCACTTCGCCATCTTGTCGTGATTTGGGGCATGCATGTACTCACGCCCAGTGTGTTTTCAAGCCACCAAGACTGAGATTTAAAATGCAGTCAACCATGTAGGATCTGGCTCCCAATGTACAGCACTTAACCACTCTGCCGTGGGACAAGCCCAGGATTCTAAAATATTGAACCAGCCCTTTTACTTATACTCTCAAATGTGCTTCACAGGAATATATTTGGCTATTTGCAACATAGCCCTTTTTACCAGCTCCCTAAAGTCATTATGTAGCTATAATCAGTAGCTTACCTAATGGTGACAAATATTTAACCATTTAATGCCAGTGTTTTACTGAGAACTGTCTTAGTCTTGATAGAGTCCTACAGATCTAGCTCCATCTTTCATGAATGCCAACATATAAACAAGCAAATAAATCATCAAACAGGTCATAGTAATGTTACTTTAAGACAAATTACTCTTCCAATTGATTATATTTATATATTTAATGAACTGTGAATTGAAAAAGCAGTTAGGAGGAGTAGAAACATTAGACTAGACCTAGAAAAATATTCTTGCCAACTAAATTCATTTACTCATAAGTGACTTTTAGCAAGTTAGTTAATGTCATTGAGATTTTTTTCCCCATCTCACAAGGTACTTTTGAAAGTTACAATTACAATAGGTAAAATATGAAAGTATAGTCATGTACTTTGCTTAATGACAGGAATATGTACTGTGAAATGTGACATTAAACAATTTTATTTTAGTGTGAACATCGTCGATCGTACTAACATTCATCTAGGTGGTATAGCTTATTGCTCCTTATGGGACCACCCTTGTATATGTGGTCATACATTGACCAAAATGTCATTATGCAGAGCATGACTATAAATTTAAAAATTTTTTTCCTGTTGCATGTACTCATCAAAGACAGAGAAAGGAAGAGAGAAAGCACCCTCCAGTGTGGCATGGTCATACTGCAATCCTTTCTCTATTTACTCATCTCATTGGGATATGGGGCATGCACGCACATATATGTAGTTTTTTCAAACCACTGGAGCTGATATTTGAACTATAGTTGGTCACATAGGATCCAACTCCCTTAACCACTAGGCTGCAGGGACAGCCCTTTTGAAAACTATTATTTTTTTAAAGAATTATTTTTATTTGGCTTTATTTTAAATTTGACCAGAGAGGGACAGAGAGAGAGAGTGAGAAAGCAAGCCACCAGGTTGGAGACTTGAACCGTAGTCAGTCATGTGAGAGTCTAGTGCCTATAACCACACCACCGGCAGGCCCCCACCTTTGAAAATTATTAAACATTGTATTTACTTGAAACTACTTGTCAATGATGAGCTAGCATTCTGAAATGGAATTTACTTTCATAATACTTAGAGAAGAGGGCCTGCTCAATGGCCTTGTGTTTAAGGCAGCCTGATCCCATATGACCAACCCTGTGGTTTGAGTCCCAGATCTGGCAGCTTAAGAAACACTCCAGGCATATATGCATTGTGTGCCCAGAATCCTGAAAGGAGGGAGAAGTGGAAGAAAAGGGATTGTGGCATGACCAGTCCCCATCAGAGGTACTTTCTCTTCTCTTTGTCTTTCTCTGGTAAGCATATGTACCCTCAAGCACACACATATAAAGTAATACTTAGAAAATATTTTTAAATGCCTTTATTCCCTTAAATTTGTGTCACAGAAATGAAAACTATTGAAATCTGGTTGCTGTAGGCAATGGCAGTAGTCCACTGAACTGCTTATAAATACATAACTCTACAGTTCAATGCAGCAATAGATGTCTGGTAAAGCTTATTAATGAATCATATGATACTAAAAGAACCAGAGACCTAATTTACATATTTTGTGTGTATATTTTTTTCATTTGCCAGAAGATGTATGTGCTTGCCAGAGCAAGAGCATGAGAGAGAGGGATAGAGAGAGAAGGCATTCTCGAGTGGGGCCTAGTCATACCACATCCCTTTCCTTCCATCTCTCTATCCTGTCAGGATTTTAAGGACACACATACATGTGCCCAACATGGATTTTAGTCACTGGGACCAGAATTTCAACCACGATTGGCCATGTCTGATCCAGCTTTCTATGCATAGTACTTAAATCACTGAGCTGTAGGCTGGCCCTTATTTTGTATATTTAGATTTTAATGTGTAAGCTTATTATTTAGAAGAGTTTACTTTTAGTTTTATAAATGACTTTTTTGCCATCTGAAGAAGTGGCTATCATTTACAAGATAAATGGATTTGATGCATAAATTTAAATCATAGTTTACAAATCAAGGACCATAATTTTCTAGAATGTTTTAATTTACTGGAACCAAACACTTACATTCTTCCTCTAAAACTTACCTTTTCTCAAGTTTCCATTTATGTCTTAGAACTTCAGTGTAGTTCCTTACTCAGTCTATGTCACTGTTAAATTACAAAGCAAATGAACATTGTATTTACTAGTTTCTGGCACATCTAGACCTGAGTAGTACACATTATTATGACTTTAAACAATATGTTCTTATGTTTTGATTTTTATCAAAGACATTTTTTAAGTGATTAGTAATGTTTCCATATTAAACAGTACAGTCTGCATTCTTTTCCTCTTTCTCCTATTTTGTCTTTTCTAGAACAGCTAGACCACTGGTGCTTGTTAAAGTAAGAAATGATGAAAATTTGCCAGGAACAAATTATTTAGTTAATATAGTGGTTCTTAACTGGCTGTAAGTTCCCAGTGACAATAATGTACAGTCAGGCTTGAGAACCATTGGCTTAAGTTGCTGAAACATGGAGAGTGAAGCCAACTGTGAAGGTTAAGCCTGTTACAGAACTCAACAGGGAGTTAGTGTTTTGAGGATGACAATGATATGACCAAAAGTTAAATATATGGGAGCTGTTATTCCTGTCAGCCTTTTGTTTTGATTAAAGCCGAAGAGTGAACTCTAGAAAGCAAGGTGCAGTTTTCACACCTGAAATGACTCAGTTGAAGAAAATAGACACTCAAGAGAGTGGTTGAATTCTTGGCGATGCATGGAATAGAAAGGACCAGAGAAATATACCCAAGAGTGTATACAGTCTACCAGCCGTTCTGTTAAGGGTTGATCACGTATGTGTGGAGTTGGCAGAATGAGAATAATATTGTAGAGTGGTTCAGTGCACAGGCTCTGGAGTCAGGGACATCTGGGCTTGTGTGCTGGCATCATTCATTACTATCCTTGTGACTTTTGACCTTTGCTTAAATTCTCTTAAGCCTGCTTTTCTTCTGTAAAATGAAGATATTAAGGATAAACACTCATGGAATTAATAGAGATCATGCATTTACAGATCTTAACATAGTAACTGGCACATAAAAGTGTCCCATTAGCTGATAACAAGCTTGTTGTTATTAGGAGGCATAGTCTAGACTTTGGACCCAAACAGACTTTATTTTGAATGCCACTCTGCAACATTCTAACCCTGCGAGCTCCTTAACTTCTCCAAACCTCAGTTAATATAAAAGGGAGTTAATTCCTACCTCATAGTGCTGTTGTCAATTGTTAAACGAACTGAATTATATTAGGTTGTCAAGAAAATCAAGACGTATTTTTCTGGTTTTCTATGAAAAAATGCGTGATGACTTTCCCAACAACTCAGTAGAAAGTACCTGACTATATTCGGTCATCGGAAAAGTTATGATGTATTTTTGCATAGGAAACTAGAAAAATACGTCATGACTTTTTTTTTTTTTTTTTTTGGAGAGGTTTTTGCTACAGGGCACATGTGCTGGGGAGAGAGACAGAAAGCAAGAAATCACGCCCCAGGGGGGATGGCCACGCCACAATCCCTTCTCCATTCTCCTCTCAGGATCTTGGGCACGCACGCACATGTGCCCGCATGAGTATAAGCCATCGGGTCTGACACTCAAATCGCAGTCAAATACATGGAAGTTCAGCGACATAGCCATTATGCTAACTGCTGGTCCCCATCATGACTTTTCTGACAATCCAGTAGATTGAATTTTGAGATCAAGCTTTTCTTTTTATCACTTACTTTGATACCAGACATTTTTTTTTAATGTTTGTTTATAAACCACAGCATTTGAGTAACATGTCCAGTCATCTTTAGAGGTCTTCTTAAATGAATAAGAATATATGTATTTAAAATTTCCTTAATACTTATATTTCATTTCTCATTGTTCTGTTCATAGTTTTAGTTCTTAGTTTGTAGTGCCAGAAACTAAAATTTTGCCTTCCTAGAATAATTCCCCCAAGCAGTAAACTAGATTATTTACCCCATCACTCAATCAAGGATAATTTAAAAGCCATGTGCCCAGCATCATGCAATAGATGCTGTGGTCCCTGCCCGTCTAATCTAGTCGAGCTCATTTCCTCAATTAGCTTGAGCTCAATAGGTAGTTTAGCTCCCACCAACAGCCCTGTTCTCTCTTTTTTTTTTTTTTTTTTTTGAGAGGTTTTTTCGCTATAGGGCGCGTGCGCTCGCCAGACAGACAGAGACATAGAGACAGAAAGCGAGAAATCACCCCCCAGGGGGGATGGTCACGCCGCAATCCCTTCTCCTCCATTCTCCTCTCGGGATCTTGGGCACGTACGCACACGCGCCCGGCGTGAGTTTTAAGCCACCGGGTCCGGGATGCGAACCGCGGTCGACTACGTGGGAGTCCAGCGACATAGCCATTACGCTAACTGCTGGTTCCCCCGCCCTGTTCTCTCTTGATCCATCACTTCTAATACTTTAGAGAGTTTCTTAAAGGGCTTTCCAGTTATACTATTAGCTATAATTTAACAAGCTCATCAACATTTTAATTCTTTGATGTTTTGAAAAACTAATTTTTTTATTACGTTACTAATTAGCTGCTTGTACCGTTTCCTTTCTTTTGCTTCATATCTCAACTTTGGTTCAATTTATCATAAAAGTTTTGTTCAATAATTATTCCCTTTACATAGTATACTCTTTTTAAACCTTTGAGTATCCCTGATTTTTTTTTTCTTCCTAGCTCATCATGGCATTTTTCTGTAAAAAGAAAAAAACAAAAAAAAAAACCAGTATTAGAGACATTTACTATGGCAGACTACATGTCTGATTCACATTCAGAAAATGATTTAGCAAATTTCTTAAGCTGCGTTATGATTTACCTGCTTGTCACACTTACTACCTACTTACAACAAAGGATGCTATAAAGATTGTATTTGGAATGTTTTAACTCATTTACTCAGTGCTATTGAAATATCTCATTTTTTATGATATTTATTATATTTTCAGACTACATACATGCTTTTTAAGATCTATTATAAATTTTGTGCCAGCAAAGTACAGTTTTCACTTTACCTCATCACAGTGGTATCAAATATCTGTTATTTCTTTACTATGCAAATGGTTTTATTTGTGATTAATTTCCCCATTTACAGAAATTAATTATTTTGGAAAAGCTGTATATTAGGGGAGTAGAGACTAGATTGGAACCAAATTAGTTGGATTTGAATTATGACTCTGTCATAACCTTAGGCAAATAACTTCTCTGTGCCTTAATTTACTTATCTGTAAAATGTGGTTAATATCAATGCATCATAAAGTTGTGAGGATTAAGTTAGTAACATATGTAAATGCTTAGAACCATGCCTGGTACTCAAAAAGAAAAATATATATACATATATATAAGCTATCACTATTATTGGCAAAATAATAAATGTGCTTAAATCTTCTATATTTTTTTTAAAGAGGTTTTTGCTATAGGGCGCCTGCGCTCGCCAGACAGAAAGAGAGAGACAGAGAGACAGAAAGCGAGAAATCACCCAGGAGGGATGGCCACACCACAATCCCTTCTCCTCCGTTCTCCTCTCGGGATCTTGGGCACTGTACGCACAAGCCACCAGGTCCAGGAGGCGAACCGCAGTTGACTACGTGGGAATCCAGTGACATAGCCATTATGCTAACTGCTGGTCCCAAATCTTCGATATTTAAATACTAGAATTTTTGGTAGTATCTTGGCTGTCAGTGAAACTTGACTGCCCTTCCCCTGATTCTATTGGAATTCTGTTCTGTGGGCAGATTGGACAGTTGAAATCTGTCTGTTCTTCCTGCCTTCATTGCAGCCTGATTTTTTTTATTTATTTTTTTATTTTACAGAGGGATCATACAATTGTGAGAGAAAGGAGAAAATACCCACCACGGGGCATGGTCACACTGCAATTCCTTATCCTTCATCTCTCCTTTTGGGATTTTGGGCACACTTGCATATGCGCCTGGCCTATTCCAGCCCCCTAGATCTTGGAGTCGAACTGTGCAGTCAGCCATGTGGGACTCAGCTGTCTTAACCACCAGGCCCCAGAGCTGGTTCAGTGTTTTTTGTTTTTGTTTTTGTTTTTTTATAATTTTAATTACAAAAATATAACACGAAAGTTAACATAAAATTGAAGTTGTAGAGCAGAAAGTGAACCTGTTCTCAGTTTCTACTTTGTAGAAGAATTCATCCTTTTTTGGATTTGTATTTAATCATGCCCTTATCAGTTTAAAACTCCCTACAGAAGCTTTCTCTTAGCCTTAAGAAAGTCCAAACTTTCTAACCTGATGTGTAAAGTCCTCCTAGCTTGTCTTCCTCTCACTTTTTTGGTAATTTTTGTTAGATCTCAGATGAAAAGTCACTTCCTCAAGGAAGTCTTTTCCTGACATCCTAGCTGGGTTAACATCATGTCCCCACAGGTCCTTGTATTTGCCTACCATAGTCATCATCCACTGCAGCAATGCTGCCCTCTGGGATTGTCCTAATTACTGGAACATGCTCTTGTCTTTTCTTGGTTGAGGCAAAGGAGTG
The DNA here is from genome assembly GCF_000334495.1 of Tupaia belangeri chinensis. NCBI lineage: Eukaryota > Metazoa > Chordata > Mammalia > Scandentia > Tupaiidae > Tupaia > Tupaia belangeri. Next base: position 1,060,986 of record NW_006205575.1, read on the forward strand.
CTTAAAATTCACCATGAAGCATGTCCTAAGCCCAACTGGTGATTGTCCCACTAGATGATCACATAGGTGAAAAAAGTCTGTTTATAATTTTCAGAGCCAAGAGCCTACCTTAATTTTACATATACACATGACACTTTTCACAGGGTTTTAATGTATAGTGAATGTTCGAAGAACAAAAAAAAAAAAATAATAACACTGGTCCCCTGTGTTATTAAAGGACAGTTGTGCTTTGTTTTGTCTGGAACTTAACCAAGAGTTGTTCACCATTTTGGGAAATCATGTCACTGAAGGCAACATTTATCACATTCATAGTGTTTCACCATATAGTGCAAACAACTAACTGCTTGGTAAATGTTTGTTTGAATTTAATTGAAATTAAAGAGGAAAAAACGGGAGGAGGGAGCATTTTTCTCTTTCTTGTCAGAATATATTTTTCTCTTTTCCTTTGTACTTCATTATATATTTAGTGGTATCTGTCTCTCTCATTAAATGAGAACTTTATGGGGACAAGAACCATGTTTTACTTACCTTCGATCTCCAGTGCTCACCAAGCATATGGTACTTGCTCAACTTAATATTATTGACTTAATAGCGATAATGGTAGTTTTAATTTACAAATATTTATTGAATCAGAAATTGCTAGGCAAAAAGATGAAAAGATACTGTCTCTGCTCTTTTTATTTTTTCTTAGAGGTTTTTGCTATGGGGTGCTTGCCCTTGCCAGACAGACAGAGAGAGACATAGAGACAGAAATCAAGAAATCACCCCCTGGGGTGGATGGCCACGCCGCAATCCCTTCTCCATTCTCCTCTTGGGATCTTGGTTGGGCACGCACGCACATGCGCCCAGCGTGAGTTTAAGCCTCCAGGTCCGGGACTCGAACCACGGTCGATTACATGGGAGTCCAGCGACATAGCCATTATGCTAACTGCTGGTCCCCTGTCTTTGTTCTTAAGAAACACTATCTATTGATAAAACAGACCTGGGTACAATTTGACCGTTTCTAGAATAGAAATGGCTGTAAACTATAGATCTGTAATGACAAAAACAGTTTTGCGGGAAGATCCTGGAATAATGTCACAGAAGAGAAATAGTATCCAGTATCAATCATAGTACCAAAGAAGACTCTCCATAAACATTTGATAATTCCCTATATGAGGGTAGCTCTAAAGAGTGAGGAGCAGATAGCATAATGGTTATGTCACTGGACTCACATGTAGTCGACCGCGGTTCGAGTTCTAGACCCGGCAGGCTTGTGCATGTGTGCCCCAAATCCCTGAAAGGAGAATATAGGAGAAGGGATTGAGGCATAGCCACCCCCCAGGGGAGTGGGTGGGTGAGTGATTTCTTGCTTTCTGTCTCTGTCTCTCTCTGGGGAGCACACAAACTCTATAGCAGAAATCTGTCTTTAAAAAAAAAAAAAAGAAAAGAAAGAGTGAGGAGGGGTTTGCCATGGGGTCATGTTTTTAAAAAAGCATTTGTGGGGACCAGCAGTTAGCCTTATGGCTATGTCGCTGGACTCCCACATAGCTGACCGTGGTTTGCGTCCCAGACCCGGTGGCTTAAAACTCACGCCGGGTACGGGTGCGTGCGTGCCCAAGATCCCGAGAGGAGAATGGAGGAGAAGGGATTGCGGCATGGCCATCTCCCCGAGGGGTGATTTCTCGCTTTCTGTCTGTCTGTCGGTCTGTCTGTCCTTCTGGCGAGTGCACACGTCCTATAGCGAAAACCTCTCCAAAAAAAGAAAGTTGGAAGCTGAGTCATAGAAGCTAAAGCTGTCCCAAGGGGATGGACCCGGTCATGAAGAGCCTTCTTCCATGAAAAGAAGTTAGATTTTTTTTTTATCTCACAGATGTAGAAAACTATTGATTTAGCTATTAAAACTACTATTTCTCAAATCATACTGTGTGTTAGGTACCTATAATCCTGATAGAGTTGGTATCTTCTCCTTTTATAGTTGGGAAGCTGAGGCTTAGAGGGATTTATTCATTTGTTCAGGTTTTCACAGCTAGTAAGTGGAAGAACTAGGGTTCAGCCTTGGGTTAGTTAAGTCCACACCTCTTGACTTCTTTTAAAAATTGTTTTACAGCCCCTCCAGCAGAAAAGAAGCAAACTATTTTTACTTTTTTCAACCAGTCTGGCTTCTTCATGTCACATTCATTCTCGGTTATAGCAAATTGAAGTTTTTTTAATGTAAATTTAAATTAATTCATGACTCATAAATAAGTTTAGTTTTCTTGAAGGTCCAAAATAGTATTACAGTAACTTACCTCTTGAAGGCTACTTTTTTTTTCTTTTTTTTAAGGTTTTTCTACAGGGTGCATACACTCACTGGAGAGAGACAGAGACAGTGAGAGAGAAAGTGAGAAATCACCATCCCCTTTCCCCAGGGACGGCCACACCTCAATTCCTTCTCCTCCTGGGATTTTGGGCATGACCCACACATGATTTTTAACTCTAACTGCCATCCACCATGTGATACCTTAACCACCCACCATGCAACCTGCCAGCCCTGCAGGCTACTTTTTATTGTGGTGAGATCTTCTATCTTCAAATAACTGTCTTTTGTTTTCCTGAAATACCTTTTTTGGTTACCATTGATTGTCATGTGCTAATTAATTCTGCATGATTTGTGTATTCTACAGGAGAAAAGCTTAAAGTACTATTCTTCTTTTTGAGATATTTAGATCTGAGTCCTCAGCATGTAAAAACAGTGCCCAAAATAGTAATTATATTATAAATTCAATAAACAAAATCCAATGTTAATCTAAGTGTTCTATTTAATTTCTATTTAAATAAACTATTTCTATCTCAATAATAATCCTGGTGTGCTTGGTTATCTTGAAATACTCCAGGTACTCCCTAATTACTCCCTAATTGACCATGCATTGCTCTAGCTGCCCGGGGTGGATTCACATCCCAACGCCATCCCCTCCATCTTCCTCTTCTTGGGATTTTGGTCATGCGCACACACATGCCTAGTGTGTTTTTCAAGCTGTTGGGTCCGGAACTCTAACCATGCATTTGACCTTGTGGGATTTAGCTGCCTCAGCCACCATGACACCAGCTGCCAAATTGTTTCTAATTTTAATGGCTATTGAAAGCATGGTGGCTAAGCCTGTTGGCATAATCTGTTTCTTTTTTCTTTTTTTTAAATTTTTTTTAGGATTATTTATTTAATTTTATTTACTCATTCATTTATTTTAATTTGACCAGAGAGAGACACAGAGAAAGAGAGAGGAGAGTGAGAAAGCAAGCTGCCAGGTCCAGGACTCAAACCATGATCAACCATATGGGAGTGTCCAGCACCTTAACCACCATGCCACCTGCTGGTCCCAGCACAATCTGCTTCAAAGAGAACTGCGGTGCCACATGCCCAACCACGGGTTTGGATCCCCACATCAGTCTGAAAAATATGCCCAAGATCCTGACAGTCTGGAGGGCTGTGGGAAGGAGAGTGCAGTATGATGAGACTTGGTTGAGGGTACCTCCCCCCTACCTTGTGCATGTGCATTATATAATCATGAATAAAAAACCTTACAAAATCATGTTTTTACATTCTGAAGATGGATGGTGGTAATGGTTGCCCGACAATGAGAACTTACTTAAGGTCACTGAATTGTAAGCCTAAGATGGCTAAAATGGGGCCAGCAGGTGGAGCAATTAAGGGTGCTAGACTCCCACATGGCTGACCACGGTTTGAGTCCCGGACCTGGCAACTTGTTTTCTCACTCTCCCTTTCTCTTTCTCACTCTGCCCCTCTCTGGTCAAATTAAAATAAATAAATAATGAAGTTCAATAAAAAAATTCTTTTTAAAAAAAGATGGCTAAAATGGTAAGTTTTATGTATGTGCAGTTTACAACAATTTAAAGAAAGATGTCCTATAGAAGTTCAAGGTAGTCTGAGATTTCTAATCAAGCAATTATGATTTATATTTATATTTTTGAGAGTCGTTTACTACAAATAATTGAGAAAGGAATAGGGAGTACCTGTCATATCATCATGGGCTAATTAAATGAAATATTCTTAATACTAAACTCTTTGAAAAGAAAAAGAATCTGGTTTGAGATCAGGGATAAAGAAGGAAGCCTGGTAATGACTCAGTATCCTCAAGATAGATGTGATGATGAACATTCCTATCAGACTTGCCTGCTATTGGTCCCTGGCTTTAATTTTTTGTTCAGAAGGGTAGATAAGGGTTTAAGTGGGCTATCAATATCACTTGAACAAGTAGGTTGTGCATGGTAGTAGCTCCAGTTCATAAAGCTCAGGCTTTTAGGTTCCCAGCCTCTACTACTATCAGGAAATTAAATTGTCAACCATTAGCTTCACAAAAATTAAAAAGAATGCACTGGTGAAGATGACGGGAAACATATTGTTGGTAAATGTGAATTGCATACCTTTTGGGAAAGTAATTTGGTAATAACTGTTAGAAATTTATGAATGCCCATACCTTTTGGCCTAATAATCCCATTATGTTGCCACTATTGTATAGGGATATTAATACAAGAATTTTTTTTTTTTGCTGTGTTGTGCATAGTGGCAAAAAAATTAAGTGTACTCTAGAAGCCAGTTAGGAAATGGTTGAACAAATTATGCTCTATCCATTCTAGAGACCAATATACATCTATAAAAAAGTGAGTTAAATCTACATGTATTGGCCTGGAATGATGGCCATACAATATTATATGTAAAAAGGTTGTAGAGTTAATATTAGTGTAGTATGGAATATGGTCTAGAAAAGAAAAAGGAAGGGACCAGCAGTTAGCATAATGGCTATGTCGCTGGACTCCCATGTAGTTGACCACGGTTGGAGTCCCGGACCCAGTGGCTTAAACTCACGCCAGGTGTGTCTGTGTGCATGCCCAAGATCTCGAGAGAAAAGTGGAGGAGAAGGGATTGCAGCGTGGCCATCCCCCCGGGGGGGGGGGTGATTTCTCACTTTCTGTCTCTCTGTCTCTCTCTGTCTTTCTGGCGAGCACAGGCGCCCTATAGCAAAAACCATTCCCGAAAGGAAAACTATGTGTGTTTAGGAATAGAGAAAGGTGTACAAAGATTCACATTAGACTGTTAAAAGTGATTGTCGTGGATAAATAACCTCAGAGGTTGGAATGAAGTGATTTTCCTTATCCAACTGTTGTTGGATTTATTATAATAATACGGCTTTGTCACAAGTTTTGAAGTTAAAAAGGAAAACAAGGTGGAGAAATGTACAGTTAGGAAATTATACTGGGGATTGCTTTGAGGAGGATTGATGACTGGAAATAGGCACAAGAGACAACTCTTGGTGATACCTGTCTTGAGTAGGGTCTTGGTTACACAGATGTGTTTACTTTGTAAAAATCCATCCAGTTACATGCTTATACTTAGTATAATCATACTAAGTGTTTATATCAAGTGAAAGTTTATAAAAAAAATTATGGCACAGCCATACAATGGAAACGTTTTTTAAAAATATTTTCAATAAATATTTAACTATATGTGAAGTCAGGCAAGAAAAAGAACAATCCTGTTATTATAATGTGTACTGTACATACCAACACACAGAATGAAGTCTGGAGCAGAAATAGTATAACATCAATGGGTGTTATGTCCAGATAGTGGTGGTTTTTGTGTTGGGGGCTTTGGTTCATTTAAGTAAAAAACAATTTATTGGTTTAGGTCATTTAGGAAGTCAACAGAAGGTCGTATGCAGTTAGATCATAAGTTTTTAAGCAGAAAATAAGGTTGACTAGGAGAGATGAAAAGGCATTAAAAAAAAAGTTGGGGCCAGCAGGTGGTGGTGTGACGGGGTTAAGGGCTGGACTCCCACATGGCAGATCTGGCAGCTTGAAAATCACTCTGGGTGAGCCTGTGTGTGTGCCCAAAATACCAGGAGGAGAAGGGACTGTGACATGGCCATTGCCCCTTGGGGAGGGTGGATTTCTCACTTTCCCCCTCACTGTCTCTGTCTCCCGTGCACCCTATGGCAAAAACCTAAAAAAAGAGGAAAGAAAAATAAAGTTAATAGGTATGGTAAAGTTGGGTATTTTTTTTTAACCCCTATAGAGAAGGACCTACTAATTTCAGCTGTCAACCCATCATGCAGTAGCAATAGTCATATTAAAATCCTCTCCAGGTGGCGTAGTGGTTACCTCACTGGACTCCCCTATGACCAACTGTGGTTCGAGTCCCTGCCCAGCTTGAAAATCATGCCGAGCCTCTGTGTGCATGCCCAATATCCCAGGAAGAGTAATGGAGAGGAAGGGATTGTGGTGTGTCTGTCTCCCCTAGGGGATGATTTCTCACTTTCCCTCTCACTATCTCTCTCTCTCCCATGAGCTGCACACGCCCTATGGCAAAAACCTAAAAAAAAAAAAAAAAAATACAACTCTCCTTTATCAACCTGTTTGGCTTTTACAAATAATTCATGCTTGCTACTTAAGTTGTGGTGGTGGTGTTCAAGCATTTAGTTTTACTAAAACCGTATCACTTATAATAATAGTTCAGTTGCTGCTGCAATTGGCTGTAGTTTATGAAACCTCATTCTTCCAGTTTTCACTGATTAACTAGTAATTTGCTTGGGTCTTTTTTCACCTCGGTTGCCACATGGGGGCAAATAATAACCTCATGAGGTTGCAGTGAGAGTCAAGAAAATATGTGTGAAAATACTTTAGTAGAATTAACTACCAGTTGTAAAATTACATTATTTTTGTTTTTCTTTCACCCAAAGTTGTGGAGTGTAGTTATTTAATAAAAGCACCAAAGTTGAAGTTTATTAAAGAATATAATTTTTGTAGTCAAGTTCTGCAAATGGTTCATTTAATGACTTTTGAAGTATAGGTTACGATTTGCAATGCATCATTAATATTTTACACTATTCATATTTAGTGCTTTACATAGCAAATTGAAATGTGAACATTTGTATTGCTTTTCATTTATTGTTGAGCTGTCAGGGAAGTTATCAGACTCCCCTCCCCCACTTCAATTACTGTTTATTTTTGCATCATGTTTACTTAAAATAACTAGTAACCCAAATCAGATGTTAGGTGTTTCTCAGAGGTTTTGATAAGGACTTTACTTACGATTAGCCTTTAAGCCAGTAGTAATCTGGACAGAATTAGAGTAGGGTTGGGTTTGAGGAAACTGCGCGGCACTAGGACCCAGGGGGCTCCCGCGAGCGGATCTTGGGGCCAGATTGCAAATTCGCGGTGACTCAGTCTGGTCGGCTCCTTGCGCTCGGCGGCCGCGGCGGCAGCAGCAGACGTTGGCGGCCGAGCTGCTAGGGGCAGTTCCGCCGGGTTTTACCGTCCAAGACTTCCTTCGGGGCACCCCAGGCAGGTCCGAGGCGTCTGGGGAGCGCTGGGGTTGTTGAGGCGGGGAGGAGGGGGCATCTTGACGCGGGAATCCCCCGGGCCTGTGCACAAGGAGTAACATTTGCTCCTTCTCTTCCTGTGTCTGGCTTTATTTGCAGCAAACCAAGATGGAGTATGAGTGGAAACCTGACGAGCAAGGGCTTCAGCAAATCCTGCAGCTGCTGAAGGAGTCCCAGTCCCCAGACACCACCATTCAGAGAACGGTGCAACAAGTATCCTTCCGAGGCCTGGCCGCCGCCCGCGCAGCTCGCCCGGCGCGGCGGGCAGGCTCCT
>NW_006205575.1:1068798-1078709 GCF_000334495.1 Tupaia belangeri chinensis
GGGAGCGGCCCGGGCCGACACAATGCGCCAGGGGGTGGGAGCGGGAGGCCTGGCGGAGGGCGCCCGCGTGCTGGGGAGGCGCGAGTGGAGCTGGCGCCGGGTTTGAACTGCTGCGGCATTGGGTTTGGGGTTTTTCCAAGCCCTTGCTCCGAAAGGGCTAGAGACCTGCAGTTGGGAAAAAGGGGTCTCTGGGCCGGCCTCGCCCGGGGGCTGTTCGTGTTAACACCTGTTGCAAGCTCCCTGGCTCCCAAGTGAGATTTTCTTTTTAAAGCTTTGGCTCAAGGCTGTCTGCACAATTATCTAAGTCTTTGCCTAGTGTGATAGTGTAGCGGTCCTGTTACTACGGCATTCCAGAAAGAAAAAGCTAAGAGAAGCCCCAAAAACCTCTTCTATGTGTTCTTTCTGTGATGCCCTGAGCTGGACAGATGGAGAGTACAGACTGAATCCAGTAACGAAAACAGATTCACCCGCCAGGTCGTAAATAACCTTTTTAAGCCTAAAGAAGTTAATTTTTTTGACAAACTTGTCTTCTGCTTTGTAAAAGGCTCTTGATTTTTGTCGTCAACGAGCAGCAAAATTACTTAATGGAGAATTTGGGAAGTAAGCTCTTGTGATGTTTGAGCTTATTTAAGTCTAAAACATTATGAATGAAAGTAAGTTATTCATTGGCGTGTTTCAAAGAAGCACTACTTTGCAGTAGCCTAAAATCATCAATAGATGATTTTAAATAGGTGCTGAGCTTAGTGGTTCATCTAGTACTACCTGTTTGAAAATAGAGGGGGGATGGTGATTTAGATTTTGGATTTTTTAAAGCTGTTTGGATACTACTACCACTACTGAAAAATGGACAGGAGTTTTGAGAGGTATTGGGAGCATATGAAGCCCTGCTATGCTTCAGCCTTCATTTCTGTTGTCAACTCGAAGAAAGATAGTTTATATTTAATTGTAGGTGTTGTATGACTCAGTTATTGGTTCCTTAAATTAGCCAAGCTCAGAACTGCATTGTAATTTCTTCTATAGCATGTCTATGTGCCTTATGTGTCCAGTACTGTGCTTGGGCTAATAGTCCATTTACAGAGTATTGTGTGTGCCTGGAGCATGGTGTGTCCCTGATTAAGGACGAATTATGTTACTGATGGAGGAAAGCAGTATTTTAACTAAAAATATTATCACTGCTTTATATTTTCATTTTGCCTAGATGACCTTCCTTTTTTGTGTTGCCTAAGGGAAAAGTGCAATTAGACACTTTTTTGAAAGCCTGCTACAATAGCATAGAGTTGAAGTTGTGAGAAGGTAAGCCTTGCCAGGAAATATTTATGAAAAATTTATTAACATATCAGCAGACCTTTAATCTTGGTCATTCACTAAGGCAAGAAATCATAGTCTTTTGTTTGAAGAAAGTGGTTGCACCTTGGAATTTTACTAAAAAAATACATTTTTTCATTTACATTCTGACCGCTACATGAGGATATTAAGAGATGGAATAACTAGCTAATATAGTTTATCTAGAGTTTGTTATGTATTTAATCAGAATTTTAATCTTTTGAGTTAAAACATTTTAATATGTGTAGTAAAACACTTGTCAAGCATATTAGGGGTTGAGAGTTAGGGCTAAAAGAAAAATAGAATGGAGCATTAAGCCAGTGTTGCCTGCCAGCAGTAATGAAACACCTGCAAATTTGTGTCACTGGAAAGGTTAGGTCTTGGAGTGAAAGACAGTGGTGGAACTGTTGTAGTGCAGTTACCTCACAGTGCTGATTTTGTGTAATAAGATTGTGTTTGGCATTCCCCCCCAATTCTAAAGAATAAATGAGTCTAGTAAAAGTATGTCTTTTTTAAGTTAAGACATTTTATAAAGTTAATTTTCCTAAATCATCTTCAATTCTAAATGGCATAGTCTCATTTCTTTTGAATGCTTTTTATTTTACATTTAAATAGCTTTCTGGTTAGAATGTTTTAAAGTTCAAATACACCTAAGAATTCTGTTTTGAAAAAATTATTTCCATATTGAGCATGTTGAAGGAGGAACTTGCTTATGTTGTCTGGAATATAACAAACTGTATTTTAGCCATAAAGCATCTAAGAGTCTAGCAAGTGCTAGTGTGTTTTTGGAATAGCATATTTATAGTTAGATTTAATAAGATATTCTTAGCTTAAAAAATGCAAAACAAAAAATAATGAAGCGATTCTTAGATAAAAAGTGCCTGATTTCTTCCTTATATGACATAGACAAGTTTCCTTAACTACTGTTTGTTCTAGAAACTGGAACAACTCAATCAATACCCAGATTTTAACAACTACCTGATTTTTGTTCTCACAAAATTAAAATCTGAAGGTAAGTAGGATTGTGTTTTGATAACTTTTTGAAAGTATCTTTAAGACCTATTAAAATATACTGGGAATTATTAATTTCAGAAGATTTCATTTTATGGTAATGAGATGCTTTACAGATATTATATGAATGATCTTGAAGCCACTACCACTCAAGACATTTAGGTGCTTAATAAGCATTCAGTTGTTAATTGTATGTTTATAAGTTCTCTCATTATTTGCAAATGAAAAACATTACATAGTCTATTTTGGTGTCTTGATTCAGTGTTTGCACATTAACATCAATCTCTGATTTTTAATTCACAGATTGAATGTAGGATTTAATAATTATTGTGTGTGTTCATTGTAGAAAAAATGGAAAGGTCATAAAACCAAAATGAAAAATCACTTATCCCATCACCCACAGATGATTATTGTTGATCTCTTACATTATATATTTTTACACTTTTTTAATAATATTGTATGTAATTTTATTTATTCATCATTTAATTTGACCAGAGACACACATAAACACACACACACATACACACAGAAACTAAGCCACCACATCCAGGACTCAAACCGCGATCGCCCACATGGGATTGTCCAGCACCTCGACCACCATGCCAACAGCTGGTCCCTCTTTTTACACACTTTTATATGACTGTAAACTGTTTTTAAGTTATTTATCAAAAAGATAGGATTATTCTGTTTATGAATAAACGTAATAGTATGCATGACTTGACGGTATACATGAAACTTTCAAGTTACCTCTGTGAAATTTAAAGCCAGAATGGTCAGTGTGATTAGATAACATAGTCATTTTTAATTGTTTCTAAAATATGCAATGCGTCACACTTTATTTCACAAATATTTATTGAGCATGACCTATGCCAGGCAGTTTGTAGGCTCAGGGAAAATAAACACAACAAAAATACAAATTTTGTCCCCAAGGAGGACATTGTAGTGAAGGTCCTCTTCATGGCATTATTTGAGTATTTCCTTCCTGAAGCATCGTCTGATATAGAAGACACTGATGTTTATTGAACAGCTCTCTGGCCTCTACATGAAAGCCTTATACTGTGTTTAGTGATTAGTATTTAGAAACCCCATGGTCAGTTTTTTTTTTAAAAAAAAAACAAAACACTGTATTTGGAGCTGGGGAGTTGGGAACTAACTGACACTAAGTCATTTAACTTCTCTTGCTTCTTTCAACTATTAAAAGGCTATGTCAGGTAACCAGACCATCTCTAAAGGTTTCAGCTTCGTACTGTAGCAGATTGATGATCTTAATTTGTAGTAAAGACTGACTGATCTTGTGTTCAGGTTTTGATCTTTCATACACTATACAGTGATTTGTTTGTTTTCAAACAATTTTCCAGTTATTTGGGTAGTTTTAATTTGCGATTGAGGGACATAGGGAAAATTTAAAACTCCAAATCTAGATTTTAAGAAGTCAAGTATTCTTTAAGCAGAGTTTTAAATTTGGCAATTAATATTCATTGATAAATATTAATATGATACCATGTTTCTTAATGTAGTAATCTTTCTCACAGTAGTGTGTAAATAATCTATGCTTTTAAAAAAAACGCACTAAGATATTTAGTACATTTATTTATGTTTAAGTGTGTTTTATTTTTTTGTTTTTTGGTTTTTGTTTTTTTGCCGTAGGGTGCATGTACTCTCAGGAGAGAGAGAGAGAGCCAGAGAGGGAAAGTGAGAAATCACCTGTTCCCCTGCCAGGGATGATCACTATGCTGCAATTCTTTCTCCATGATGGTCTCTGTCATTTTCTCACCTTAAATCACAAATATTAAGTATTTACTCTTTAGTAAAGCTTTCTTGGGATATAATATCTCAGAAGTACTTTTAAAAAAAAGAAAAATTTAAATTCAAATAGCATCAAGAATGTTTGGGAGCAACTGCCTCCACAAAGACTCCCTAACTATAAAACCATTCATTATTTGGAAGGATGTTATTCAAGTATTTTTTGTTTGTTGTCTTTTGTGTTTTTTTTACCCTAAAATGTATTTCTTCTATATTTTAGGCAGTTTTTCAAAGGGCATAGTATGACTGTGTTAGCATCACATTGTGGCTATTCATATTAAAGAAGGAACATAAATAACATTTTTCATTGAAAATACTTATTTGGTGATCTTATCACTGAATTAATGGAATAAAATTTTATATCTGGAATAGACCTCAGAGGTTAGCTGTTCTAATTCCCTCACTTTGTAGATGGGCAGATTGAGGCCCAGTGACTTTTTAAAATAGATTTTGGCCAGAGGATATATATATACTTTAAATTGTTTAACCCCATGTTATGGTTTATTAATACTCCTCATCAGACAACTTTCACTGTGAAAACATAAAATGCTATTTCTTGTAAACCAGTATGCATGCCATGTAAAAATGACCTGACTCAATTATTAAGAGTTAATAATAAGACAAACTTATTGCCTTCAAAAGTTAAGTATCAAACTATTCATGTATTTCATGGCAGTTTTAAGCTATTGAGAGAGTTTAAACGTGTGCCAGTTCGTAAGTCATCACTTATTTTCTGCTAGTGTTAAATTGCATTTTGAAAGTTTACTAAGTCTTTTTAACTATTTTGGAGATTCATTGCTCTATTTTTTTTAAACTTGAGCAAGTAAAGAAAAAATGGTACTACTAATAAGATTGTATTTGTTACATAAAGGTAAATCCCATATATTTAAAAACTTATTTGTTGTTGGAGGGTATATGTGTTTGACAGAGAGGGAACGAAGGAGAACACCACCCCTAATGGGTGCAGTCCCTCTGCATTTCTCCATCCTCTTGGAATTTTGGGTTCATGCATGCACACACACATATGCCTGGCATGTTTTTCAGGCTGCCAGGATCAGGATTCAAACCATGGTTCACCATGTGGGATCCAGCTTCTTTAACCACTAGGCTATAGGTCTTTCCCCCTCAATATATTCTTTACTCACTTAGTGTTTTAATGGACTCTATTTAATGAATAATACTTTTCAGATTATAACGATGTTTATATCAGGTAGCAATAAAGCTTGATACAGTGGCCATATAAAAACTAAACCAGTGGTTCTCAACTAGGGGGGGGAGACAAGTGGCATTACCTGGCAACATTTTTGGTTGTCAGAACCTGAGAGAAGCCACTGATATCAGGGGCCAGAGACGCTGCTAGACATTGTACGGTACACAGGAGAGCACGCCAGCCCTGCAAGCTAAGATTTATCCTCGTAGTGTCAGTATACTACATTTGTGAAATCCTGCACTTGAAGTCATAGAGTTCATCTTTTGGTAACTGTTTATGATTCTTTTTTTCCTTAAGTCTTCAAGTTACTGCTTTTGGCACTTTTGAGTAAAAACTACTTTAAAACTTACTCTGTTGTTTCATTGCAGATGAACCCACAAGATCATTGAGTGGTCTTATCTTGAAGAATAATGTGAAAGCACATTTTCAAAACTTTCCAAATGGTGTAACAGACTTTATTAAAAGTGAATGTTTAAACAATATTGGTGACTCCTCTCCTCTGATTCGAGCTACTGTAGGTAAGTTATACTGCAACTCTTTTGCTCATCCTGTTTGTAACTGGTCATTTTTAAAGATGACAGACCATTTCCTAAGGAACTTATATCACTCATTCCATGTTAAATTGTAACAGGAGGGGCCAGCAGGTGCCATGATGGTTGAGGCTTGGACTCCCACGTGGTCCATGCGATTTAAGTCCCAGACCTGGTGGCTTACAACTTTCCCCCTCTCTTGTAAATGCCCATGTCTTGTAGCAGATTCTAAAAATAAAACAATGGTAAATAAATTTTAAAAATTGTAATGGGAGAAGTTTTCAATGCCACTTAAATGCTTTGAAAATAATGGTAATGGTTACAGTAAAAGCTGTACGGTAGTTGATCAATCAAAGGAGGTTAAAATGGGGTATCAGTGAGTTACATTCATTTAGAATAACTGAGTGTGATTAAAGTTCCTTATTGTCTGTGCCTTATGTGAAACACATCTACATGTAAGGGACAACTTTTCAATTGTTATATACACACGATCTTAAGTATAGAATTCTAGTCTTTTTAGAGTGTTCAGCTTGTCAGGGAAAGAACTTCTCTGTTTTTGTAATACTGAATTACGATGCTTAAGTATGACAACTGGGAAGAATTGTTGTAGGCACCTATACAGCTGGCTGTTGGTAAACATATGTATCAGCAGGTAGAAGCAAAGACAAGGATGTGTACTCTGAAGTGGCCTACTGATGGGCAGCGTTTCTATGCTAGATTTTTTTTTTTTTTTTTTTTTTAGAGGTTTTCACTATAGGGCGTGTGTGCTCGCCAGACAGAGACAGACAGAGAGACAGAAAGCGAGAAATCACCCCCAGGGGGGGTGGCCACGCCGCAATCCCTTCTCCGTTCTCCTCTCGGGATCTTGGGCACGCACACACACGGGCCTGGCGTGAGTTTAAAGCCACCGGGTCCGGGACACAAACCGCAATCAACTACATGGGAGTCCGGCAACATAGTCATTCTGCTAACTGCTGGTCCCTCTATGCTAGATTTTATGACTGGAAAACTTCTGTTAATCCAGCAGGTTGATTAAAAGGAGTCAGTTAAATGAGTCATGTGCTTTCATTAAGAATTTTAGTTTTGTACAGTTTGTCTTTTTTTTTTTTAAGAATTATTTTATATATGTGTGTGTGTGTGTGTATTATATATATATTTTTTTTTTTAATTTTTTTAACGTGAGTTTTGCCAGAGAAAGAGAGAGAGAGGGCAAGCTGCCAGGTCTGGAATTGGAACCATGGTCAGCCATGTGGGAATTCCAGCACCATAACCACCACACCACCTACTGCTGGCCCTCCTCCCCTCCTTTTTTTTTTTTTTTTTTTTTTAGTAATTATTTTTTATTTTTTCACACAAGTTTTGCCAGAGAAAGACAGAGAGAGAGAGAGATGTATAGTTTGTCTTTTCATGGGTTTGAAAAGTGCCTAATTCATCTATTATACAGCAGATACTGATTTCCCTCCAGATATTCTCTTATGAAGCAGTGCCATTATTGACATTCATTTTAAATTTCATTGATAGAAGACATGGGCAGTTCGAGAACAGGGACGCACTAGGTTATTCTGATGTGTCTTCATGTATCCTGTTTAGGTTTTACTAACTTTTTTTTTTGGAGAGATTTTCACTGTAGGGCGCGTGCGCTCGCCAGACAGACAGAGAGAGACATAGAGACAGAAAGCGAGAAATCACCCCCCAGGGGGGATGGTCACGCCGCAGTCCCCTCTCCTCCATTCTCTTCTCGGGATCTTGGGCACGCATGCACACGCGCCCGGCGTGAGTTTTAAGCCACTGGGTCCGGGACACGAACCGCGGTCGACTACGTGGGAGTCCAGCGACATAGCCATTATGCTAACTGCTGGTTCCCATGGTTTTACTAACTCTTGACAGTGGTAAAAAGAATGGTGAGTTATGCCAGCTTTTTCTACTTAAAATCAAGGAGTGAGTGCTCTACAGATGTAGTGGATTGGACTTTAGAAAGAAGTAGGTTTCCTCTGTGAGAAGGCGATTCACGTGAGGGGAAAGGAGAGGACAGGATATAGAAATTAGATGGGGGAGCCAGCAAATGGAGTAATGGTTATGCTTCTGGACTCCCACATGGCAAACTGTGGTTTGAGTCTCGGACTACACTGGGTGTATGTGCGTGCATGACCAAGATCCTGGAGTGGGAGTGGGAGAGTAGTAAGAAGAAATTGCAGCATGGCCATCCCCTTGGGTGATTTTTCACTTTCTCTCTCACTGTCTCTGTCTCTCTCCAGTAAGCACAGGCACCCTAAGGCAAAAAACTCTAATTAAGAAAAGAAATTAGATCGGTTTATAATTAAATACACTCCAAGGAAAAGATTTATCTTTAAGTGTGATTTGGCCCAAACTACAGTACTTTTGCGTCTTAAGTTTGAAAAAGAAATAATAATACTGAGTAGAAACAGATTGATGCTATCTCCAAGTGCTAGATTTCTTATGTTTTCACAGAGATCTACCTTATGATGAATTAAAAATAAAAGGCTATTGTCCCTCCTCCGTTCATTCTCCCTCTTTGATACAGATTAGAAAAGGTGGTGAAGAGTAGGATAGACATACAGAAATCCCTCCCAAAGGGGACAAATTACTAAGATTCTGAAATGTTTACTTTTTGTCTTATCCAAAGTATCATGGCCTCAGAATCAGGCAAGCCTTTTGACTTTTGATAAGGTAATTTTTGTTGCTTCAGAAAAATTGAAGAGCTTAAAAATACTGAGGCTTTCCAACAGATCTAGGAAGCATTTTTTTAATCTCTTAAATTGGTCGATTTTATTTTGCATAAGAAAGAAATACAAAACACTTTTAGGAACATATTTTACAAGTAAAATAATTTTTGTAGGTTTCTAACTGGTTGTAAGAATTGAGAATTATTGGGACCAGCAATTGGCGTAATGGCTTTGTCGCTGGACTCCCATGACCGCGGTTTGAGTCCCGGAACCGGTGGCTTAAACTCAGACCAGGCGCCTGTGTGTGCGCGTTCCCAAGATCCCAAGAGGAGAATGGAGGAGAAGAGATTGCGACCTAGCCATCCCCCAGGGAGTGATTTCTCACTTTCTTGTCTGTCTTGCGATCGTACACGCCCTGTAGCAAAAACCTCTCAAAAAAAGAATTGAGAATCGTTAACTCATCACTCATTAACCTTAATAAAAAAAATTTTTATTGCCAGAAGCATATGTACTGGCCAGAGAGAGAAAATACCCTCCAGGTGGGCATCGTCATTCCACAATCCTTTTTCCATTTTTCCACCCTGTCAGGATTTTAGGCATGCATGCTCTCATACTCAGCATGTTTTTCAATCCACCGGGGCCAGGGTTTGAACTGCAATCAGCTGTGTGAGATTTGGCTCCCAAAACACAGGATTTAACTGCAGCAGTGGGGCCAGGTTCTTGATGCAAGTACAGAGACAATAAGTTGTAAACTCAGCACTCGACATTTTAGATTGACTAATTCCCTTTGCTGGGTATTCTGTGCACTATAGTATATTAATCACCATCTCTGGCCTCTACTGGATGCCAGTAGCAGCCACACCTTTTTTTGTGACAACTTAGAATGTCCCCAGGCATTATTAGATATGTCCATGGCAGGTGCTTGACTGAGCTTCTTAAGGGCAAAGATCGTATGTAATTTATTTTTGTATTTCTTAGCACCTAATACAGTGTTGGATCATATTAAGTGCTTAGAAAATATTTTAATTAAAAGAGATCTTACTATAAAAGTAAACTTGCAACTTTGATTTTTAAACTTTTTTTAACCTTAATGATTCCTGTTGGGAATTTATCACAAAAATATATTTGAGGGACCAGCAGTTAGCGTAATGGCTATGTCGCTGGAGTCCCACGTAGTCAACCGCGGTTCGAGTCCCGGACCCAGTGGCTTAAACTCACGCCGGGCGCAAGTGTGTGCGTGCCCAAGATCCTGAGAGGAGAATGGAGGAGAAGGGAATGTGGCACGGCCATCCTCCCTGGGGGGTGATTTCTCACTTTCTGTCTGTCTGTCTGGCGAGCCATGCGCCCTAT
>NW_006205575.1:1078720-1117401 GCF_000334495.1 Tupaia belangeri chinensis
TATATATGGAGTCACATTTTAATGACTATATAGTAATTCATTGGATGAATGTAAGGTTGTTTCTCTTATTAGAGACTGTATGGACCCAGGACCAGCAGATGACTTAGTGGTTAGGTCACTGAACTCCCATATGGGTGACCACAGTTCGAGTTCCAGATTCAGAGGCTTGAAACTCATGCTGGGTATATATGTGTGTGTGCCCAAAATCCCTAGAGGAGAGTGAAGAAGGGATTGTGATATGACCATTCCCCCAAGGGGGTGATTTCTCTCTCTCTCTCTCTCTCTCTCCCTCTCTCTCTCACACTCTCACTTTCTCTCTCTCTCTCCAGCGAGCTCACACATCCTATAGCAAAAAAATTTCCCTTAAAAAAACAATATATGTATGGACTGGGGCTAGCCTGTAGCCTGATAGTTAAGGAAGCTGGATCCTACATGAACCTCCACAGTTTGAGTCCTGGCTCAGGCAGCTTGAGAAACATGCTGGGTGCTTGTACGTGTGCGCCCAAAATCATGACAGGATGGAGGAGAAGGGATTAAGTGTGACCACACCCCACTGGGGAGTACTTTGTCCCTGTGTCTCTCTGACTCCCTTCTCTTTTCGCCTCTTCTCTCTCATGAGCATTTAAAATACTGAGTCATCATAAAGTGATGACCCATTTTTTTGCATAAAAAAAATGTTATAACTTTTGGATGACCCTATGGTATACATACATGATTTGTAATTTTACTATTTTAGTTAATATCCTTTGACATATGTTTGTGTACTTGAGGGAGAGATTCTTAGGATTCCTTTGTAGAAAAAACATGGGGTAAAAGTCTGTTGTTCAGTCACTTAGCATTTTAATAGGTGATTCAAAGCATACTGATTTTCATTTTTTCTGTTGGCAGTAAACACTAGGGATTATCTTTGACTTTTCACCTTTTGCAACTATGCTAAGTATTAGAATATTTTTTGGGAGTAGATGAGATTATGGGGCAAGATAAGTTTGGAATTTGTCCATCTGCCAATATTCTTTAATGCTTGCCTACTAGAAGTAATGAATATTAGTTGTCAATACCAAATTATAGACTTTTTTAATGTTATTAATTATTGACACACTTGATTTCTTGTAGACAGATTCAAATCTTTCTTTTTGCCTCACTTTCATATTTTAGAAGAATAATAGGCAAGAGGGATTACATCATGCTCTTTTGAGAGTTTATTTATATCTTATTAATTCTTAGCCCTTTTGCAAAGATGACGTGAAGAATTAAATCTTAAAAATACTGTCGGGGCCAGCAGGTGCTGTGATAATTAAGGTGCTGGATTCTCATATGGCTGACTATAGTTCTATTCCCAGACCGAGATGCTTGAAAAATCACACACAAAAAAATAAATAGATAAATAAATACTTTTAAAAAATATATTGTGAATACATTGATCATCTTTTTTTTTTTCTTTTTTTTTTTTTTTTTGAGAGTAAATATTTGCCAACAGCTTTAGTCTCAATAGCTATTTTTCTCCTTACCATTGGGAACAGCTTTCTCAAAACTAGAGGTGGAAAATTCAAACTGAACTCTTAAATGCACAAACAATAGAATTTGCTGTTCCGTAATAATCATTGCTTATTTACTAGATGCCAGTTTTGCAGAATTTTCAGAATAACCCTATGAGTCCTGAGTACTTTCATTTCTGTAGATTAATTAGTAGTTGCAGGTTTTTTTGTTTTTGTTTTGTTTTGTTTTTGAGAGATTTTTGCTATAGGGCATGTGCGCTTGCCAGAAAGACAGAGAGGAACAGAAAGCGAGAAATCCCCCATCCCCCCCCCGGGGGTGTGGTGGCCACACTGCAATCCCTTCTCCATTCTCCTCTCAGGATCTTGGGCGTGCACACACACGCGCCCAGTGTGAGTTTAAGCCATTGGGTCTGGGACTCAAGCCGCAGTCGACTACATGAGAGTCCAGCAACATAGCCATTATGCTTACTGCTGCTCCCGATTAATTAATATTTTACTGCGTAGACTACGTATAATTTGCCTTATGTCAGAATTTATACTCTTGGTTCAGAAAGATCCAGTTGCCAGGCATATTATATACATTAAATTGATATCAGGTTATCAGGAAAGTCATGACCTGTTGCTCTGTTTTTCTGTGTAAAAATGTGTCACAACTTTCCCAACAACCCAGCAATACATTTACTAAGGTGAGAAAATGTCAACACAAAACTTTGTATTATCAATTTTTCTGTTAACACAAAGCTTTTGTGCTACATTTTTTTGTGTATATGCATAATTCATTGACTAACACAACACACCTGAAATAACGTAGTGAGAAACTACATGATCAGCATGCACCACTGATCAAGGTCATCTTTTGGGCAACTCATCTTTTTTTTTTTTTGGAGAAGTTTTTGCTATAGGGCACGTGCACTCGCCAGACAGACAGAGACAGAAAGTGAGAAATCACCCCCCGGGGGGATGGCCACGCCACAATCCGTTCTCCTCTGTTCTCCTCTCGGGATCTTGGGCACGCACGCACCCGGTGTGAGTTTTAAGCCACCGGGTCCGGGACGCGAACCGCTGTTGACTATGTGGGAGTCCAGCGACATAGCCATTATGCTATCTGCTGGTCCCACAACTCATCCTTAATTCACTAAGTGGGAACTCTTATAAGGGATGGGTAGCCATGAATGAATTTTGGAAATAGAGCAAACATGTGGGAGTGTCCTCAAGTGATGCTCATTTTACTGTCTTGGTCCTTGGCTGTGATTCCAAGCTATATTAGGGAGTCATTCTTAGCTTCTTAATGCATCTTTTATTATTTGAACCTAATAGTCTCATAAATTTGTCACCCAGTGATAAGCTTCTAACTTTTTTTACATCTTCTTTCTGCTCCTTTGTCATTTTTACAAAATTGGAGTTAATGTTAATTAGCGGAATCAGTTTTGATATTGTTGAAAAGCAAGTTGCAGTGTTTTGTACGGATGCTTGGTAAATAATTAAAATTTAACAAGGATGATGTGTTAGGGAACAAGATTAGAAACACTAGTTTAAGCTGTGGCTTTTCCACAGCTATGTTATGGTGCTTATGAATATCATTGACAAATGTTATTTTTTATAGGGTTTGAAAATCTCAGGCTGATTGGGGACATTTAAAAGTATGTGCAGGACCTGTCAGTGGCATGGTGCTTAAGGTGGCTAGATCTCACATAGCTGACTGTACAGTTTGAATCTTGGGCTGGTGGTTTGAAAACGTGCTGGGTGTATGCACATGTGTACCCAGATCTCAAGAAGAGAAAGAAGGGGAAGGAATCATGGTATGACAATTCCCACTGAGGGGTGCTTTGTCTCTCCCCAAGCACAAGCACCCTATAGCAAAAATAAAAAGCGGGTCTGTATACACTCATATACACATGGTACTCATAGTTGTTCACATGACACTACCTAGTACAGTGCAGTTGAACTGCCTAAAGGTATGTGTTTTCTTTCAAGGTATTTTGATTACAACCATAGCCTCCAAGGGAGAATTGCAGAATTGGCCTGACCTCTTACCAAAACTGTGTAGCTTGTTGGATTCTGAAGATTACAACACCTGTGAAGTAAGGACCTTTGCTTTATTTATGATTTTTGTTTTGGAAGTTTGTTTGTTTTGTTTTGTAATACTTTGTATTAACCTTTGAGGAAAATATTTTGTCTGAAACATAAAATTTCAAAACTTAGATGCCTAACGTTACCTTTGTGCTTTACATTTGTGACCATTTACTTTACTGTTTTCTACAGACTGTTCAATTATAAAATTTCTTTCCTAAAGAGAATATCTTATTTTTCTATCTAAAATTAGATGAATGTATATAAGTAGTAACCAGAGCTGCCCTCAAGCTTATCGAGTCATATGATTAATTTTCTTAAAGATAGACTGAAATTTACTAAATCCCAAACCATGAATATTCTTTTAGCTTCTAAAAGTTCTGTGTTTCTTGTGTCAGTTTGTTAGAAAAGGATGTACTTTTCTGTTTTTCTATGCAAAAATGTGTCATGACTTTCCCGATGACTCAATAGTATGTTTCTAAGATGTCTAACTTTGTCTAGTTTTAACCACACATAAACTCTGATTTCTTGTTTTTGTTTGTTTGTTTGTTTTGCCACTGATGAAATCCACAGCCATTTCATACAGAGACCAAAAAGAATCGGTAGATTTCTTATCATTTCTGATAGGAATTACAGATCCCTCGCCTCAGCCAGCCTGAATCATGGGCACTTCTGCACATGCCCTGTGTGTGCAGGGAGGCTCAGGACCTTCCCGTGTGTGTCCATTTGCATTACTGCTACACCACCTTCTAGCCCTTCATTTTACTGACTTTGGGCTTTGGACAGCGTGGATGGGGGTTGAAGTTTTTTTATAGTTTAATGTATTTCGGTAGCAAACTTAAAGGAACGACACAGAAGACATGTATTAAAAAGCATCTAGGGACCAGCAGTTGGCGTAATGGCTGTGTCACTGGATTCCCATATAGCCGATCATGGTTCAAGTCCTGGGCCCAGTGGCTTAAACTCATACCAGGCGCATGTGTGTGCATGTTCAAGATCCCAAGAGAAGAATGGAGGAGAAGGGATTGCAGTGTGGCCATACCCCCTGGGGGGTGATTTCTCGCTTTCTGTCTATTTCTCCCTGCCTTTATGGCGAGTGCATGCATTCTGTAGCAAAAACCTCTCCAAAAAAAAGAAAAAGGCATCTAAATAGGGACCAGCAGATGGCATAATAGTTACATCGCTGGATTTCCACGTCCTCCATTGCGGTTCCAGTCCCAGACCTGGTGACTTAAAAATTCAGGCTGGGCACATGTGCATGCATGCCCAAGATCCTGAGAGGAGAATGAAGGAGAAGGGATTGCCTTGTGACCATCCCCCAGGGGGATGATTTCTCACTTTCTGTCTCTGGTGAGCACATGCACCTTATAGCGAAAATCTTTCTTAAAAAAAATTTATACATAGTGAGTGGATGGAATCTACTGTATGATAAAAATGCTATAAACACAATGTAGTTAGCATCAATAAGAAATGTACTTGTTTTTAAATAATCTAAATCCTGGTCTCATCCAGAGCATTTCCATAGTTTCTTTTATAATTGTTAAAAGGTTGAACTGCTGGAACTTTGGCTTGTATTTAATGCTTTACATACTTGTCTGTATGCTAAAAATTCGCACGCAGATGAAAATAGAAAAACGATCAGTAACTGACTTTTGCCCCCTAATTATCTACTTGCAATCTTATACTGAGGTACCTTTTGACCCTGCAAGGGTAAAAAAAAAAACCTAGAACCAATTGACTTTGTTTTTAGTGAATTCTAACAATTTAAATATATGTCCTTTACAGGGAGCATTTGGTGCCCTTCAGAAGATATGTGAAGATTCTGCTGAGATTTTAGATAGCGATGTTTTAGATCGTCCTCTCAACATCATGATTCCCAAATTTTTACAGTTCTTCAAGCATAGTAGTCCAAAAATAAGGTATTTATGTAACTAGTATTAATTTATAAACTCAAGTATAAACCTGACCTCTGCTTTATTTTTCATTACTTAATAGTTTTGTGATTAGCAAGAGATATAGAATATCCCACAGAGTTGAACGTAACATAATTGAAATTTACTGTTATAATAACATATCCTTGAAATGTTGACTTTCCAATGAAATTCTTATTAAATTATATAGTTCTCTATTTTTTACATAAGTACATTCATAATGTTAATAGTTGTGCTTCTTATCTGTTCCTTTGTTTATGGGCACATGTGCCCATAAAGACTTGTTGCTTTTTTTGTTGTAATATTGCCAAATTAAAATAATTTCATTTGTGGTCATGTAATAACAATTCCTCCAATATAATATTTACATATCTTTGTCCATTGGAGGTGAACAGGATTGTCTGACAAGATTATTAACTGAGTTCTTTGACTTTCTAGACATACAGGGTTGTCTTCACACATTTTCAGACCCAGTACATGCCTGTTCTTTCGTCCTATGATTAGGAAACTGATTGAATTCTTATGAAAAAATGTTACCATTAACATATTAAGTAAAAAAATTTTAACTTTTAATTTAAGGGTTTTATATCTAATTATGAAAAAATTTCAAGAATGATGATAACAGGATTTTTTAGTATACCCTGAAATCACAAAGTAGACCTAATTTGTTGATCCTAAAGTTGGTATATATTTTGTTCACCTCTATGTTCCTAGTTCATAGCGCAATTCTTGGCATAGAGTTCTTGAAATGTTATCTTTAGAATATTAAACTAGCCTTTGATTACCTTTATTATCATTAGTTGTCCTAAGCTATTATGTCTTTGTTTTGGTGTTGAATTATATGAGACAGCTTGAACAAATATCCCCTAAGTTGGGGACAGGTCGAATTACATACTTTTCTGTTCTTTGCCTTTTGTTTCTGTGGAGGTCATTGATTTTTCTTCTGATTGTCAGTTACTTTGATGTTGTTTCCAGTTGTCATTGCTTTATGATTTTATGTGGAATAATCAGCCATCATAGTACTATTTAAAGTAAAAATTACACAGTTGCTAGAGGTAATTATTCAAGGGTCTAACTATAAGAGTGTTAGTGCATAAACTGTAATTAGTTGAGATTCCCTTAGGGCTTACTTCAAGATTTTAAACTGTGTTCCAAACGACTACGGTTCCATCAGTGTGACGGGGATAATCAGGGATCATCTCACTTTCGCTTGTGTTCTCTATTTAGTTCTTATTCTTTTACCTTGCCTTAGGTTCAGTTACTTTTCATCTTAAATAATACTTTCTTGTGTTGTGCTTAAATTGAAAACTTGATACATCGTTGTTGAAGTGTCACATATATAGTATATTTTCTTTCTCTTCTTTTTTTTCATTTGTTTTCAGTTGCCACAGGACTCATGCACTCCTAGGAGATAGATAGGGAGAAAATACCCCCCAGTGGGGCATCAGCATGCTGCAATCCTGTCTCCTCCATTTCCCCATCCTTTTGGGATTTGGGGCATATACACACACATGTGCTTGGTGTGTTTTTCAAGCCACCAGGGCCAGAAAGCCCACCATGACTGGTGGTGTGACTCTAACTCCTTCAGTCAGTAGGCTGATTGACCAGCCAACTGATACATTTTCAAACTAAAATGTTATTCTTCTTGGCATAGTTAACTAGAAATTTATCAGCTTCCTGGGAACTCCATTTTAACTGAGGTGATCAAAGTGTGGTGGTGATTTATTAACTGAGTTCTTTGACTTTCTAGACATTCAGGGTCCTCTCCCCACATTTTCAGACCCAGTACATGCCTGTTCTTTTGTCCTATGATTAGGAAACTGATTGAATTCTTATGAAAATCTCCTCATGGGGGAACCAGCAGTTAGCGTAATGGCTATGTCGCTGGACTCCCACGTAGTCGACCGCAGTTCTTGTCCCGGACCCGGTGGCTTAAAACTCACGCTGGGCGCGTGTGCGCCCAAGATCCCGAGAGGAGAATGGAGGAGAAGGGATTGCGGCATGACCATGCTCCCTAGGGGGTGATTTCTCGCTTTCTGTCTCTGTCTCTCTCTGTCTGTCTGGCAAGCGCACGCGCCCTATAGCAAAAATCTCTCAAAAAAAAAATCTCCTCATTAAAATATTAAGTAGGGAACCAGCAGTTAGTGTAATGGCTATGTCGCTGGACTCCCACATAGTCGACCGCGGTTCACGTCCCGGACTCAGTGGCTTAAAACTCACGCCGGGCGCGTGTGCGTGCATGCCCAAGATCCTGAGAGGAGAATGGAGGAGAAGGGATTGCGGCATGACCATCCCCCCAGGGGGTGATTTCTCACTTTCTGTCTCTATGTCTTTGTCTGGCGAGCACACGCGCCCTATAGCGAAAATCTCTCAAAAAAAAAAATATTAAGTAAAAAAATTAACTTTTAGTCTCATAATTTTTTACTTATTTTTGTCTTCTAGGAAATTTACTTGTTACCATATGTTTTCAGCAATTTAAAAAAAGGCAGAAAAAAATCACTAGTAATTAATGCATCATTGCTAGATAGTAAATATTAATAAATATTCTTTCACCCCTTTTTTGTTGTTTTTTATTGCCAGAAGGCAGTGCTCTAACCAGAGAGAGGGGAAGGGAGGGTGAGAGAAGAAACACCCCCCCCCCCCAGCCGGCATTTCTTTTCCCCACAGCGCGAGAAAAACAACCCCCCCCCCCCCAGTCGGCATTTACTTTCCCCAAAAGGCCTTTGGCCTTTGTGTAGCTTCCGGGTTTTTGTTCCTGTGAATAATCTAAGAAAGGAATTGCTGAGACCCAGGTTATGTGAATGGTTACTTAACAGAAATAATGTATTGAACTGTTTTCCAAAGAGGCTATACCAACTTACACTCCCTATGACAAGATTAAAAAATTCTGTGGATATACATGTTCAGCATTTAATATTGTCATATATTTTAAATGTTCCCAATCAAATAGATATAAAATGGTATGTCATGTTTCATTATGGTTTTAATAGTATACTCATCGTTAATGATAGCCATCTTGTATGTTTATCAGCTGTATTAATTGCCCTTTTCTGTTCTTGTCTTTTGTCCTTTTTCTGTTGTACTACACTGATTAGCAGGAATTCTCAACCTTGATTAGTCATCTGTACAGAAAATGACTTTTCTCTTTTTTGTCTTTACTAAGTGTTTTAAAATGTTAGAGCTTTTTCACATTTTAAGACCTTAATAAATCAGGCATCCATGTGTGCAATTTAAGCTAGTAATTACATTCTGTCTTTTCCATTTGGGTAACAGTTTTTTCCTAGCACATTTTTTTTATTATTGGAAAAAAGTCCCTTTTACTCATTGACTTAAAATGCCACCTCTATGTCATATACACATTTACATATGTGTTTGGATCTCTTAATAGGCCCTCTTGTATTCCATTGCCATTTTATGACAGTAACTTTAAATCAAGTTTTCATTTTATTTATTTGTGAGAGAGGAGGTAGGGTGACATATAGGTATGTATGATAGCCTTCCACCTGTGATCCTCGTGTCCCATTGGCTCAGCTAACTAGGACTACAGGCACATAGCACTACATCTGACCTGCTGAGGATGGTCTAGGAGCCAAATCTAGGCCTCCCATATGGCCCTCGCCTCTTGTAATGACACTCATCTATTAACACCACTGAGACTAGGCCTTTAAATCAAAATGTAATCCATGTCACTAAATTGCAGTTATTTAAAATAAAGTTTATGAGAGTGAAATGAATTGCTACACAGCAATAAAACTGTTTGGCAAATTAAACAATAAGAATTTAAGCCATGTGAGGATAAAATTTGTATTTTTTTAAGGTGTACTCAAATACCACAACTGGGAAGAAATTTTTATGCTGCTATTCCTATTTATAATAAGGTGACTTTATATTCTGTCCCAAGATGTAATGAAAATAATAAACTCTGCAGTTCTGTAACACAAATTTATGAGAGAGAAGGTAGGGGGACATATAGGTAGAATTTTTTAAATAACCATCAATAACTTTATTTGAAGAGTTTTTTCTAACAAAAAGTATATGTTGGAGAGAGACTAAAAATCAGTATTTGGCCTGAAATAGATAGCCACTCCAGGATGAAAGATTTTTCTTTAACAGAGTACACTGAGCTTACTAAATATTTCAGATACTTCAGATATTCTAAAATACTGTAGTGTGTAGCGAAGAAAGCTTATAAAAAAAGCTTATTGAAAAGAGGTCTAGGGAGAAAATGCCAGATATTTAAGTATGTGGATAAATACTTTTATTCTTACAAGAATAGTTTCTGTCTTTGTCTTTGCGTATTCATCAAATAGTTTATGTTTTACAGTAATTTCGTATGTATAGATAATTATAAGGTTCCAGGTATTCTGTCATCTGTATTTCTAGGATAGATCTGATTTATTTTATTGGGAAATAATATTTAGAGCAGCATATAACCTAGGTAGTAGGGGAGTTCTTTTCTCTTATAAACTCTATAATTCAAGTATTATGGGAAACCTTGCTGAAATTTACATTGGAGATCAGTTTTAGAGAAATAGGCTTTTCTCCCTTTTTTCGGAGAGATTTTTGCTATAGGGCGCATGCGCTCACCAGAAAGAGAGAGAGAACAAGAAATCATCCCCCGGGGGAATGGCCACATCGCAATCCTTTCTCTTCCATTCTCTCAGGATCTTGGGCATGCACACACATGCACCCGGCGTGAGTTTAAGCCACCAGGTCCAAGACTCGAACCTCGGTCAACTACATGGGAGTCCCGAGAAATAGGTTTTTTTTGTAATACCGATTGCTGGGGTTTTGTGTTTCTCTTTTCCTTTGAATGTGGCAGGGAGAGACAGATAGTATTTTTGACACACTCACCTTTATAGTCCTATTCTCCAGCCTCCCAATTAGCTAGGATTACAGACACACTAAGCATCTGGCCCATTTAGATGGGTTTGGGAACTCAACCCAGGGCTACCATGCGACCCGTCTTGAACAGCACTGTCCTACTGGTTGTGCCACCACAGCTAGGCCTGACTGCTTGTTTTTAGTGAAGTTTTGTACTTTTGCCTTTAGGACTTTTTTTTTTTTTGAGAGAGATTTTCACTGTAGGGCGCGTGCACTCGCCAGACAGACAGAGACATACAGACAGAAAGCGAGAAATCGCCCCCCAGGAGGGATGGCCACGCCGCAATCCCTTCTCCTCCATTCTCTTCTCGGGATCTTGGGCACGCACGCACACGTGCCCGACATGAGTTTTAAGCCACCGGGTCCGGGACACGAACCACGGTCGACTACGTGGGAGTCCAGCGACATAGCCATTACGCTAACTGCTGGTTCCCTAGGACCTTTTCAAGTAGTTCTAGCATCACAGAGCATTGTGCTGCTACTCTACCAGTGCTGCTAGAGTGAATTAAGGGTGTAATTTTAAAATACCAATAAGAATCTCTCTGGGATTGAACTTGTTATGCCAGAACACAGATTATTGCTCACTTTTAGATTTAAAAGGAATGTTTGGGACCAGCAGTTAGAGTAATGACTATGTCGCTGGACTCCCATGTAATCGACTGTGGTTCGAGTCCCGGACCCGGTGACTTAAACTCATGCCGGGCGCATGTGCGTGTGTGTCCAAGATCCCGAGAGGAGAATGGAGAAGGGATTGCGGCATGGCCACCCCCCCTGGGGGGTGATTTCTCGCTTTCTGTCTCTCTGTCACTCTGTCTTTCTGGCGAGTGCATGCGCCCAATAGCAAAAATTAAAACCTCTAAAAAAAAAAAAAGGAATGGTTGCTATGTTTTTAAATCTGTAGATATAAAAAATAAATCATGCCCCTTACCCAACCTCCTGCTCTCTAGAGATTTTCATTATTAAAAATTTGAACATGTCCTTACAGACGTTTTTTACTTAATACATTCCAGTTCTGCTTGGTTGATAGAGATCTGACTGTTTCTTTTTAGTGGGCATGTAAGTGGATGCACCATACACCATAACATTTTACTAGAGGAAAGTTTTAAGTTCTTTACAGCCTTCTGTAAATAGAAAAAGCTACAACGAGCATCTATTAAATTCTGAACTTTGTTTCTAGGTCTCACGCTGTTGCATGTGTCAATCAATTTATTATCAGTAGGACTCAAGCTCTGATGTTGCACATTGATTCTTTTATTGAGGTAAGAGTTCTCTTCCAACGTCCTTGTGTTTAATTGATTTCCAATTTTAATATAAACTGTATTCAGGCAATTCTTTTACTATTAAAATTAGATACAGTATAGACTATAATTTTTGTTTAACTGAAAATAAAGCATTTTTTCTGTTACTAATTTTTCTACCAAGTGGTTATGGTATAAATGTGTATGGTTTAATATCTTGTCTATCTTAAAATTTTCTTTAATGTACTATTCAAATGGCATCTGGAAATTCTGTCTCAGTTTATCTGCAGTACTTGAAATGTAAAATATTGTAGTCTGTATTCCCCTTTTGATAGGCAACATTTTAAATACTGTACATAAGCTGAAATTAAATTTTCATACGCAATTGTTGAAGTCACAAAAAGTTGTTGACTTCACATTAAAGAATCTGAAGGCTACAGTCTAAAAGGACAGCATTTCTAATTTTCTATTATCATTAGAGGCACAAGCGGAAAAACTGACTCTTAAATCTCAGCAAGCATCGTTAAAAGACACTTTGGCCTTTATGATAAAAGCAGAAAGAGGGCAAGAGCATAATATTCTGGCCATGAGCTATAAACGATATAGTTCCCTTTAAAAACCTCTACAGCTCAGTGACATTAAGGTTCCTTTAGCACTTTAACTTTCATTTTCATCAAAGCAAATTTTAAAAAATATTTTATTCCTTTCCAGCTGTTTTTAAAAATCCTTTAAGGGTCAGATTGCTGATAATATTTACTGTTGGAAAATTATAAGAAAGAAGAAACAAATTATGTTTGTTTTTCTTTTTTTCTCTTATTACTTAAATTGACCAACTTCTTCCTGAGCACCTTCTACTAATACACTAAGAATAGTGGTCTGTGTGGATCTTTGTGTTAGTTATAAGTTAAACTATTCTTCTTAGGGCCAGCAGATCTTCGTAGTTAAAGCAGTGGACTCACATGTAGCCAACCAAGGTTCAAGTCCTGAACCTAGTGGCTTGAAAAATCACAACAGACGTGTGTGTGTGTGCATGCCCAAAATCCCTGGAGGAGAATGGACAAGAAGGGATTGTGGTATGGCCGTGCCCTTGAGCTGGGGAGGGGGACAAGTGATCTCTCACTTTCCCTCAACTCTCTCTGGCAAGCACACATGCCCTATGGCAAAAACCTAAAAAAAAATCACCTGTATGTCTTAAGTGAGTTTCACTTAGTACTTACTGTGAATCAGGCACTATATTCAGTGCTAGAGAAGCATGCATTAATTTTTATGCCTGTGAAGAATTTTCTATCTAGTTTGGTCTAGAGGTTATGTATAGTGTACTGGTTAATATTAGAGATCTGGAGTTAGACTGATTGGGCTTAGATCCCAGTTTCTTAGCGTAAGAGCTCTGTAACCTTGGGCACTTTATTTAGCTTATTTAACTGATGTTTTCTATTCCATTATTTATAAAATGGGGCTAATAATTGACCTACCTTGCTGAATTGTCATAAAGCTAGCTACTGTCAGTAGGTTGAAATGGTGCCTGCCGCAGAGTAAATATTTCACATTAGCTGTTACTTTCATGTTCACTGTTAGTAGTAGTTTCTGTCGTAATTATGGTAAAATTTCCTCTTAGTATTTTTCTTACACAGCTTAATAAAGGGAACAGTGATAGACATACTAGCATCTTATAAGGAAATACAATTTAGAATAAAGCAAGTTGAATCCTCTCAAAAATTCCACAGGGCGGGAACCAGCAGTTAGCGTAATGGCTATGTCGCTGGACTCCCACGTAGTCGACCGCGGTTCGTGTCCTGGACCCGGTGGCTTAAAACTCACGCTGGGCGTGTGTGCGTGCGTGCCCAAGATCCCGAGAGGAGAATGGAGGAGAAGGGATTGCGGCGTGACCATCCCCCCTGGGGGGTGATTTCTCGCTTTCTGTCTCTATGTCTCTCTCTGTCTGTCTGGCGAGCGCACGTGCCCTACAGTGAAAATCTCTCCAAAAAAAAAAAAATTCCACAGGGCTAGACTCAGCAAGTGGAGCAAGAACATTTCTCAGCATTCTAAAATATGCATTACAGTAGTCTCCCTTCATCTACATTTTTACTTTGTTTCGGCCAACCAGAATCTCAAAATAATAGATGAAAAATTCCATAATAAAACAACCCACAAGTTTTAAATTGCACACCATTCTGAGTAGCATGGTGAAATCTCAAGGCATCCAGCTCTATCTTGCTTGCAACATGAATCATCCCTTTGTCCAGTGTGTTCATACTGTATTCACTATCTACTCATTAATCATTCAGCTGTCTCAGTATGTTGTATTGTGTGCTTATGTCCAAATTACCTTATTTTACTTAATAATGACCCCAAGGCACAAGAGTAATGATGCTGGCAATTTGAATATGCCCCCAAAAAATCCATAAAGGGTTCTCTTTAGGTAAAAGAGTGACCTCCTCGATGGGGCCAACAGGTGGTATGATGATTAAAGCACTGCACTCTCACATGGCCGTCCATGATTCCAGTCCCAGTGCCTGGCAGCTTGCTTTTTTTTTCTCTCTTTCATGAGCACATGACCCCTGTAGCAAACTAAAAAATAATTATGATACATAAAATAAAAATTTTTAAGTTGACCGTAGTCTTTCTTGATAGGGTTTGGTACTGTCCAGGGTTTCAGGCTTTCATGGAGAGGTCTTAGAATTCCCCACCCCCTCAATAAGGGGAACTACTGTACTGTCAAAATGTCATATTGACATTTCTTGGCTGCTCTATTATTGTGCATCCTTCAAAGCTGTAAATTTCTGCTGGTCCCACTAGCAGTGTTTTCATTAGTAGCTGATAATGATGTTTGCTAAGTCTGACAGAATAGTGACAAAAAGTATACTGGTTGCCAATAGGTGGCTATACACATACCTTGTCAAAGCTAGGTGTGTTTAGTTTATTCTATGACATTAGTAACAAAGTTACAAGTGCAAGATGATAACATTGGACATCCTTTTTCCCTAATCTGGCTGCTGTTCTCTGGAATAAATGAATAAAATTTTCGAATAAAATTCAATGATGGGTGCATATCAAGCAGAAAAGCAATGCCCACTGATAAAACAGTGTTCTTCTCTGACCATGTAAAATACGTTTGATTAAGAAAGGAACCATAGTTTTAAAAAGTGTCAAAAAGGGAGGCTTGGAGAAATCAAGTTTTAAAAATGCTACAACAGGCTTTCCGGCAGTGATGCCCTCCCCACGAGACCATGCCTTTCGCAAAGGACCTCCTTCATCCCTCTGCAGAAGAGAAGAAGAAACACAAGAAGCACCTGGTGCAGAGCCCAGATTCCTGCTTCATGGATGTGAAGTGCCCAGAATGCTGTGTAATCACCACAGTCTTTACATGCACAAACACTAGTTTTGTACGTTTGTTGCTCCGCTGTCCTCTGCCATCCTACAGCAGGAAAAGCGAGGCTAACAGAGGGATGTTCTTTCAGGAGGAAGCAGCAGTAAAAGCATCCTTATTCAAGATGAGTGGGAAACCATCCCAATACACACATTTTGGATTTTAAAAAGTTTTCAACAGTACTCATACGTTCAGATTTTCTTTTTTTTTTTCATTCATTTATTCATTTTATTTTTTTTAATTTGACCAGAGAGATACACAGAGAGAAAGAAGGAAAGTGAGAAAGCAAGCCACCAGGTCCAGGACTCAAACCGTGGTCAGCCATGTGGGAGTGTCTAGCGCCTTAACCACCATGCCACCTGCTGATCCTATACATTCAGATTTTTAATTGAACTTAATTGTAGTTCAGGTTTTTGGGGTTTTTTTGTTTGTTTGTTTTAAGAAATTTCTGTGATTTCTTGGAAAAAGACAATGGCACACATTGGGGTTTTTTTAAACGATGTTTTTACTGTTTTCGGCATACACATGAGTATGTGCACACGTGTATTTAAAGTAAGTGACATGAGGAAGATTTTGTTGGTTTTTCCTTACATTTTCACTTGTAAGCTCTTCTTCCACTGAAAGCTTATTGGTTTAGTGAAATGAGAGGATTTAAGATTACATAAAAGCCAAATTAACCCCCCAACACTGGTTAGCGAGTTTTTTAATACTTCTTTTAATTTCCATTTTCTTATCTGTAAAACTGAATAATAACATCTTAGAGTTGCAAAAATGAAATAGCCTTGTCCATTCAGACCATCTTTTTTATCTGTACAAAAACTTTTAAGGAATAGCAAAAATTTATTACTACTTTTCCTATTATTTCAGTAGTTGACTTGGTGACTAGTAGCAGTTTACATGCTTAGAAATGTTAGAAAATCATTTTGTGTTTCCCAACTACTGATGATTTTATAGAATTTGTACCTATTAATCACCTTAAGAATTGGGTTAGTGGAATTTTGTTGTCCGACAGTAATTTTGAGGAGTAAATAAATGTTGTAACAAATATCTCTACTTCAGAATGAGCTGAGTACTCCTGTGTCCTAATGACATCATTTTATTTTATTAACTAATAATTACCTCAAAACATAATTGATTGTATTCTATCAGAAAGAATAGCTTTTTAGATAATCTTTAAGTTACCATTCCACATTTAATTGTCTGTATAATCTAATATTTTAGACCAGTTAATTCAGTTATTTTTTTGTAGGGTTTCTTTAAATGCCACCAACCTGTATTTTGTTCCTTGTTGTGTATCAACCTTTCCAAGATACTGGAATTTTTTAATTAGAAAAAAATTGTTTCTTGTGCAATAGAATCTTTTTGCATTGGCTGGTGATGAAGAACCAGAGGTACGGAAAAATGTATGCCGGGCACTTGTGATGTTGCTTGAAGTTCGAATGGACCGCCTGCTTCCTCACATGCATAATATAGTCGAGGTAACACAGCTGCAGACAAAACTTAATAGCTTTTTACTCATCTTTCCCCCAGGAAAAATATTAGGCACAAAATGTATAATGTGAAAGCAGTTTTTTAACATATACAACACATTTAGTGGAAGAGGGCTATAAAAACTAATTATGATTGTCTCAAAATTAAATTTATCTTTGTGCGATTTTTTTTTTTTCTTTCATGAGATTTGAGGTGTTACAGGAGAATTATTTAAAAGAGGTAACTTTTAATTTGGGTAACTCGGAAATAATTTACATTATTTGTTTTACCAAGTGATCAATAAAAGTTTGGTAGATTGATTCAATCACGGTGGTATACAGATAATTTCATTTGAGAGGCTGGAAGCCCCATGGAAAGCCTGTATTAAGTTCTCAGGCCAACGCGAACATACTTGGATACAGTTGCCCGGGTGTGTGATCCTAGCTAATGAAAGGCTGGGGCCAAGAGACCCTGTCAAGAATCTTTATCCCTCTCCTCCTTGCATACTCCTCATCCCCTTTCTCTTTTCCTTTCTCCTTCTTCCCTTCCCTCTCTCCTTTTCTCTTTGTTTCTCTCTCCCTTTCCCTCTTCTGCCCTTTTCCTTCCTCTCATAAAAAGATGAAGGAAACTTTGGGAGAGTAAGTGGCATATTCTTGTGTCGTGAAAGTTCAGAATTAAAGTTTAGAATTTGCTTTTTCTGATTTATATTCATGGTGGGCTACATAATAAGATAAAATTATTATTAGAACAAAATTGTTTATGCAGTAGTACTGCTAGAGTCAGACTATACCATCTGTTAGATATTGCTGAATATAGTTGTACAGGAATATTGTGAAGCTCTGCAAGTGTTTTAAGTAGTATATTATCTAGAACCTCCTTTTTATTTTCAGAGTTTCATGTCTTGTGGAGAAGGAGGTTCTGTTTTAAAGGGTAGAGTCTGAGATCTATTAGAAGAAAGAAGCGTTCATGGTGTGTAGCAATTTCTGTCCTAAAACATTAGGAAAAGTATTTGTAGACAGAAAAGTGTATAGAGCAGCTAAGATGGGGACAAATAATGTTTTCTCTGATGAGTCTGTTCTCTTTGAAGAGTGAGGTGGTATTAGTCAAAAGTTTAAGTGGGTGAATTTGGAGTTAAAAGGTAAGAATTTTATCTGTTGCTAGGTTGTAGCTGGAGAACCTAATTTGTAAAGTTACAGTTTTTTCTTCAGAAATACTCAGTAGCATGCTCTGGCCCCATATCACAGTGGTTAAGCTCTGTGCATAGGAGCTGCACCCCACATACCAGCTGTGAGTTGAATCCTGGCCCAGTGGCTTTAAAAACATGCCAGGCACCCATATGTATGTGCCCAAAATCCTGGTGGGATGAGAAAATGGAGGAAAGACATTATAGTGTGACCATATCCCATTAGTTGGTGCTTTCTTTTTTTCCCTCTCTTTCTGGCAAGTACATGTGCCCTCTAACACTGAAAACTAATAAATTAACTACTATGATGTGAAAAGTACCACTTTAGATATGTCAGAGTTCTTATAGTTACAAGAGACCACTTGAGTAGTTGTAAAAAGATCATTCATTTTAAAGATATATTAGAATTCTTTGGGTTTCAAAGAAGGCATTATATTTTATTATGATCATCCTTCTGTACCTACAGAGGAGATTGTTTCCAGGACTCCCCCAATACAAAATAATGTAGATGCTCAAGTCTCTTATATAAATGGCATAGTATTTGCACAGACCATACACACCTATAAGTTTTAAATTCTCTGTATTATATATCTTTCCATCATATATAAGTGAAAAGGAAAATGTATAGACTTCTCTCTTTAAGGAAGCTGCCTCTTCTCCCATGTCATAACAACTGGTGTGGCCTCACTGTATTCACAGTTGAATCCATGGATGCAAAACGTGCAGAGAGGTTGTGTAACATTCATATCCTAAAAATCTCAGTGAGTCTATAAAATAAAGAAACAGATAAATAATACATGTTTTGCATAGTTCATTGGGTAACATCCTAAAGCAGCAGTTCTTAAATGTAGTTGTGTTTTAGGATCCTGTAGTGTTAAAGGATGATTTTGGATTGACAGAATTGAGAGGTGGCAGGTGAAGCATTGTTTCTGGGTGTGTCTTTGAGAGTGCAGTGGTTCTTAAATTTATCTGCCTTTAAAAATCACCCAGGAAATGTTTTTAAAGCGTCAGAAGCCCAGGGACTATCAGGTGGTGTAATGGTTAGGGCGGCTAGATTCCCATTTGGCCAGCCACCTTTCGAGTGCCAAACTAAGTGGCTTGAAAATCATGCCTGGTACATGTGCATGAGTGCCCAAAATCTTTAGAGGAGAATGGAGGGAAAGGATTGCCATCCCCATCCCCAGGGGGCTGATTCCTCACTTTCCCTCTCTCTCTTCTCTCTGGGGAGCACACATACCGGCAAAACCTTAAAAAAATAAAAGAAATAAAATTAAAAAGCCCAGGTTGAGATCATGATAAAGTACAAGGCCATAGCAGAGGCCAGATGTAGGATTGAACTTATATTAATGGTATGATTTACATGGTTAATATTAAAGATCTTTTGTTTACAGTACATGCTACAGAGGACCCAAGATCAAGATGAAAATGTGGCTTTAGAAGCCTGTGAATTTTGGCTCACTTTGGCTGAACAGCCAATATGCAAAGATGTACTCATAAGGCATCTTCCTAAGTAAGTGTGCTGCTGCTGCTGCTGCTTTGTTCTGAAATGTCACTGCTTAACAGCAACTCCTTGTTTTTATATTTTTTTAAAAAACACTTCTGCCATCAGGGAATGAAGCTTGAAAGAAGACAGACTTAATTTTTCTATTGGTATAAGAGATTTTTCAAGAAGCAATTATCTTTTAAAAATTACATGGGAATGTTTTATTCTAAATCATAATTTTGGATGACTCATGGCACAACTTTTTTAATTTATTTTTCTTTTCCAATAATCTTTGGATCATGGATTCTGTGACAGAGTTTTGTTTTTTTCCCCAAAACTGATTTTTTGCCAGCTGTGATGTCTATGAAATATTTAGGTTACCTGTCATTGAGCCTGTTTTTAACCCAGTGAATACTGTTAAATCAGTTACTTTTAGAAGTTAATACTTACCGTTTTCTGAGAATAAAGCAATATGTATTCATAGAAGAAAGTTAAATTTCAGAAAACTTTTAATTCTGGATTTTCACCACCGTGAATAATCACTGTTAAGTGTTTTCAGTGTGTCATCTTTTAATGTTTTTCTTCTTTGTAAGTACCATTTACCAAATACCATGTATTCAGGGTGTTTTGGGAAGAATTAGATTTGCTAATATATTTAACACACTTACATGGCATCTCACTTAAAACTGCTGATTAGGAATTTGATTATACGGGGCCAGCTTGTGGCATGGTGGTTCCCACGTGGCCGGCCATGATTCAAGCCCTGGCCTGTGAGCCTGAAAATTATGCCAGGTACATGTTCATGCGTGCCCAAAATCCCAAGAGGAGTATGAAGGAGAAGGGATTGTAGCATGCCATCCCCCCAGGGGTGATTTCTCATTTTCTCTCTCTCTGACAAGCATGCATGCCCTATGGCAGAAACCTAAAAAGAAAAAAGAAAGAATTTGATTATGTTATTTTATGGTTCGTGCTTTTCTGTCAGTGTATGTTATATGTTTTCCTCTGTGTCGTTAGTCTTTAAAATTAAAGTGATTACTTACCTACTCCCTTGTGATGTACACATCACATATATAAATCTGATTTTTATATGTGTGTATATAAATATATATACTTGTATACATGTATGTGTGTACACACCACTGTTCTCTGGTATTGAATATTTATGTTAGTTGACTTTATTCTTAATACAAATCTTAATGGCTTTTTTTTTTAATTCATAAATGGTTGTTTATGGTAAAATTTCTTGGAGTGATCTTTACCAAGGTTAGACTACATGAGCATTGTAAAGGTTTTCTATAAACATTCTAAACTATTCTCTAGGAAATTTATACCAATTCATATACCACCAGCAATATCCGTTCTATAATGCAGTTTTTGCCAGCCGTTAATTATAGCTTCCCTAATCTTCCCTAATCTGGATAAACGAAAAACAGACTGATTTTTAAGATGTCTCAGTATTAGTGGAATTACATGTTTTCCAGATGTTTGTAATACTTGGATGTTCTCATTTTTATATAGGTAATTCAGTGCTATGATATCCAGTAACTTCTTTACCAAGAAAACAGCAATTCTACCTATGTTTTCTAATCGGTCTAGAGTTTATTTGGGAACAAAGTACATTATGATGTGCTAAATGTTTTGTTTTAATTTATTTTTAGGAAATCCATGAACTAATTCTTTTCTCCCTAATTTGAGATGCCACTCTTATGGTATCTTTGGATCTTGCTATATAAGGACGTATAATTCTAGGGATCAGCAGATAGCATAATGACTATGTCGCTGGACTCCCACGTAGTCTACTGCAGTTCTAGTCCCGGACCCGGTGGCTTAAACAACCGGGGCGCATGTGCGTGCATGCCCAAGATCTTGAGAGGAGAATGGAGGAGAAGGGATTGCGGCATGGCCATCCCCCCTGAGGGGTGATTTCTCACTTTCTGTCTGTCTGGCTAGCGCATGCGCCCTATAGCAAAAACCTCTCCAAAAAAGAAAAAAAAAAAAGGACATACAATTCTAAAAGTCAGAAACAGATTATTAATTTTTATAAAAACTACAGGTTCTGTTGGTGAAATCTTAAGTTATAACATCAGCATATGATTTTTTTAGCATATGATATTGATAATATGCAGTTATCCTAAGTATTCAGCTTTGTCATTTCACTAATATTGAAAATCACTAAAACAGTCAAGAATTTAATAGCAAGCTAAACAATAATCATCTTTCATTTTGCTTTTCTAATTAAACAATTTAAACCAACCATAAGTGGGTTTGATTTTTGTCTTTCTTGCCACTGTCTGAGAGCCATTTTTATATATAAACAAAGTTAAAGAGGCCGGCAGGTGGCGTGGTAAAGGGCACTGGACTCCCACATGGCCAACTGTGGATTGAGTCCAGGACCTGGCGGATTGCTTGCTCCCTCGCGCTCGCTCTCTCTCTCTCTCTCTCTTCCTCTCTGGTCAAATTAAAATAAATAAATGGATAAAGTTAAATAAAATAATTCTTTCAAAATAAAAACGAAGTTACAATGATTTTTCAGCAAATGCATTGGGAGGGTAGAGTGTCTACCAGCATCAATCTGATGTTGAGATAAAAAGCATGATAACATAATTTATCTTTCATAGCATTGCTAAGCAGACTCTTGGGATGAGAAAAAAGTATATGCTTAAGAATTAAAACTTGAGGGAACCAGCAGTTAGCATAATGGCTATGTCGCTGGACTCCCACGTAGTTGACCGCGGTTCGTGTCCCGGACCCGGTGGCTTAAAACTCAAGCCGGGCGCGTGTGCGTGCGCGCCCAAGATCCCGAGAGGAGAATGGAGGAGAAGGGATTGCGGCGTGACCATCCCCCCTGGGGGGTGATTTCTCGCTTTCTGTCTCTATGTCTCTCTCTGTCTGTCTGGCAAGCACACGCGCCCTACAGTGAAAATCTCTCAAAAAAAAAAAAAGAATTAAAACTTGGGAGCTCTCCAGTGCCATGGTGATTAACGTGGTTGGATCCTATTGGCTATGCTTTTCAAGTCCTAGACCCAGCGGCTTGAAAAATATGCCACATGTATATGGATGCATGCCTAAACTCCTGAGGGAAGAATGAAAGCGAAGGAATTGTAGCGTGACCATTTCCACTTGGGGAGTGCTTTCTCACTTTTTCTGTATCTCTCGCCGACAAGCACTCGTGTCATGTGCCCAATGCGAACTAAAAAATTGGGCCAGCCTGTGCAGTCTGGTGGTTAAGGGAGCTAGATCCCATATGGCCAACCATGGGATTTAAGTCCCAAAGCCAGTGACTTGAAAAACATGCTAAATGTGTGTATGTGTGTGCCCAAAATCCCAAAGGGTGGGAGAAATGGAGAAGAGATTGAAACATGACCATTGCGTTTCGGGTAACTGCTTTCTCCTATAACCCACTCTCTCTGGCGAGTACACATGCCATCTGGCAAATCAAAATAAAAAACTGATTAAGAATTAAAAATTTGGGGACCAGAAGGTGACATGAGTTAAGGCACTGGATCCCACATGGCCAATTTAGCAGTTTGAATCCCAGAGCCAGCAGCCTGGAAAACAGACCAAGCACATATTCTGGGTGCTCTGGGTATGTGTGTGTGTATGCATTGCCCAAAATGCCCAGAGGAGAATGGAGGAGAAGGGACTGTGTATGACCACCACCAACAACCCCTGGGAGGGTGATTTCTCTCTTTTCTTTCTTTCTGTGTCTCTCCAGCAAGTGCATGTGCCCTCTGGCAAAAAAAAAAAAAAAAAAAACTTAAACAAAAAAAAAAGTTGTATATGAGATCTCTTATTAATAAGAATTCACTTAGCACTAACATTATAATAAGGATGACATTAGATTTTTTGTATTTGGGGGGACCAGCAGTTAGCATAATGGCTATGTTGCTGGATTCGCACGTAGTCGACCGTGGTTCGAGTCCCAGACCCAGTGGCTTAAACTCACGCCGGGCGTGTGTGCATGCATGCCCAAGATCCCGAGAGGAGAATGGAGGAGAAGGGATTGTGGCATGGCCATCCCCCCCTGGGGGGTGATTGATTTCTCACTTTCTATCTCTGTGTCTCTCTGTTTGGCAAGCGCATGCACCCTATAGCAAAAACCTCCAAAAAGAAAATTTTTTTTTGCATTTTGTTATTATATGGATTATTCTTAATAAAAACCCAATACCACATATTTAAGTATTCAGTCAACATTTGTTATTGGTATTAATATCTTTCTGTGATGTATTAAAAACTTGGGGTTTTTTGGGGCTTGTTTTTTTGTTTGTTTGTTTTGTTTTGTTTTGTTGGCTTTTTTGGAGATGTTTTTGCTATAGGGCATGTGCACTTGCCAGAAAGACAGAGGCAGAATGCGAGAAATCACCCCCTAGGGGGGATGGCGACATCGCAATCCTTCTCCTCCATTCTCCTCTCAGGATCTTGGGCACGCACGCACACACACCCACACACACCCAGCATGAGTTTAATCCACCGAGTCTGGGACTCGAACCGCGATCGACTATATGGGAGTCCAGCAACACAGCCATTACGCCAGCTGCTGGTCCCAAAAAACTTGTTTTTAATGGCTATATAAGGCATTAAGTGAAGTTTTTAGACCTGTTTAAAAGTAATGATCTGCCTTGCAATATTGGAGTTGGTCAGATAAAGGTAGCTCTCATATCTCATTTTCCAACCTCATCCTTATTTGCCCAGCTTTACTAGTCGCTTATTTCCTGCATGGCAAGGCGCTTGACCTCTTTGTGTTCTTCCAATCTCAGAATCTCCTTTTTATTCTGACAGAAATCAACACCACATGTAATCCATGTTGACTAAGCTTCCAGCCATCCTCCATGATTCTCCCTGCTCTGGGTTAATTGAAATATTTTCTGTCTTTAACCAGGCCGTTGCATACTTTTGGGGAAGAGTTAATTGCCAAGGATATTGTTAGCTGTAGAAATCCATAGTCATCATCTTTAAGGGGTCCCATCACACTATCTACCAGCCCTTTTTCCAGACCAGCTTTTTATCTTTACCAGAGCAACTTATTTCAAACCTTTATCAGTTTTTGACGTTTTCATTCACTTTGAGCACTTCTGCTTTATAGAGAAAGTATTTATCTTGTCTCAAAATATGGTAAATTTTTACATGAGTTATCTTCCTAATTTTTCTACTTAAGGTCTGCATGGCATATTTTTTTCTTTAGGTTGATATTTTTTCTCTAAACTTGTTTCTTTTTTTCCATATTTGAAATAGTCAAAAAATAGAGGGCTCACTATCTTCACTTCCTTAGTCCACCTTTTGTTAATGCTTGCATATTTTCTGAAATTAACAAC
Source organism: Tupaia belangeri chinensis (assembly GCF_000334495.1). NCBI lineage: Eukaryota > Metazoa > Chordata > Mammalia > Scandentia > Tupaiidae > Tupaia > Tupaia belangeri. Next base: position 1,103,155 of record NW_006205575.1, read on the forward strand.
AAAAATCATCAACAATTTTAGATGTTATTGATGTAGATAAACCTAGTTTTCCTGCCCAGTGGGTGTAGCTTACAAATTAAAGTTATGTGTAATAATATAAACCTTATGAAATTATGCTAGCCATAATGTTTAATTACTATTAGTCTTCCTATTTTCAAATTTAGTATTACTGAGCATAAAAATTTGGCTGGCCCAAATTTCTTAAACCTGTCTAGGAAATTTTAAATCCCACTGCTTCATTTTCCCTATCAGGAATCCTTAGTGTACGTAAGGTTATTAATTATTTTATTGAGATCTTTAGAACTTTGTTTCATGAATCTTTGTTTCATTTCTTCATAGGTTGATTCCTGTGTTAGTGAATGGTATGAAGTACTCAGATATAGATATTATCCTTCTTAAGGTAAGGAAACTGTTTTGTGATGAACAGGAAAGACTTTTTATATTGATCTAGTAAATCTGCAAATTTGTCCAATAGAACATTTGCTTAAACTAGACCCTGTGGGGCTAGCCTGTGGCCTGGTAGTTAAGGTGGCTGACTCCCACATGGCTGACTACACAGTTTGAGTCCTAGACTTGGCAGGTTGAAAAATATTTTGTACTTGTGCGTGTGTGTGTGCGCGTGCGCCTAGTGTCCTAACAGGAGGGAGAAATGGAGGAGGGTTGTCTCATGATACACCCCTTTGGGGGGCTGCCTTCTCACTCTCTTTCCTTGGTGAGTGTCCTTTCCTTGTGCCATCTGGCAAAATAAAATAGACACTATGTAAATAGGCTTCCTAATATAATAGGCTACCAGAAGTCAATGGTAGAAGCATACATGATGGATTTAGGTGGTAATAAATTCTAGCTTAATAAGAACTAGATGGTGACATGTATAGTTATTCATTTCCTCCTTGATTTATGGAGTTTATTCAAATGTATTACTTATTAAATATGCTAATGTGGGTTTTATTGCGATTCTCATGGTAGGTTGTACCAGATGATGGGAGGCACTATAGTGTGGCTGAAAAGACCTGATAACTTAACAGTTGTTAATATCAATCTGTTCTCCCTTGCTCAAAGAAGTACTTTCTGCACAGGAGAGTGATTCTAAATCAGGAAATAAGTTTCAGAAACCTGAACATGACTTTGTCACAGGTTATTCTGATTCTTTTACCTATTACTATTGTCATGTAAATAAATGTCACTAGAAATTTCTCTTTTTTAACAAATAACAGGGTGATGTTGAAGAAGATGAAACAATTCCTGATAGTGAACAGGATATAAGGCCACGTTTTCATCGGTCAAGGACAGTGGCTCAGCAGCATGATGAAGATGGGATTGAAGAAGAAGATGATGATGATGATGAAATTGATGATGACGATACAATTTCTGACTGGAATCTAAGTACGTCTGGGAGGGAAAGACACAGTTGTATGCTTTGATGATAACTTCACTGAGCTATAACTCAGTACTGTACATGGTTCAGTATATACTTCTACTTATATACTTGGTTGGTTTATTTGTATGCGCCCAGAGCTGTTCAACCACCACCACAATCGTTTTAAAACATTATTCATTACCTGAAAAAAAAAAAATAATCCTCATACTCATTAGCAATCACTTCTCATTTTCCCCCAGCCTTAGGCATCTACCAGTTATAGTAGTTCTATGGATTTGCCTATTTGGGACATTTCATGAAAATGGACCTGATCAATTCTTGGTCCTTGTGATTCACATACATAACTTTCAGGGTTCAACCATTTTGTAGCATGTATCAGTTTTTAATTTCTTTTTATTTTAAAATAATATCCCATTGTATAAATGTGCCACATTTATTTATGTATTGTCAATTGATAGATATTTGTGTTGTTTCCCCTTTTTCATTAGTGTGAGTAATGCTGTGAACATTCATGTGTAAGTTTTTATGTTGACATGTATGATTTTCAACCTTTGCTACAAATCCACATCAGCTATGAGCTGGCATTCAGGCTTACCCTCTTAATTGAGAAGGAGCCTTTACACCCATGTTTTGGTTTTGCTTCTAGTTTTTAAAGCTCTATTGCTATAGTTCAGGGTTTCTCAACTTCGCACAGTTGGCACTATTGAGCCACATAATTCTTTGTCTTGTACATGGAGGATGTTTAGCAGTATCCCTGACATCTACCCAAAGATGCCCCCAGCACACACTACAGTTATGACAACCAACAATGTCTCTAGACATTGTCATATGTCCCCTGAAGAGCAAAATCACCCCCCGTTAAGAATCATTACACTAATTCAAAGTGTGGAGATCTCTAATAACTTATGGTGAAGTGGTTAAAGCCATACCAACAGAAGAATGCTAATTCCTCTGTTGCCTACTTAGTTCCCTATATCTGACATTTTGTTCGAGTGTCTAGTGTGCCAGGCTCTCATGTACATCATATTAATGTTTCCAACAACCTTAGGTAGATAAGTGAACTGGTAAAGTTAACATCTACACTACCGTCACAGATTACTTCCCAGTTATATCCCTTCTGGTGGGGTGTGGGTAAGGGCAGGATGGATCAAGATTATAATACAGATAACTACAAAAGTAATCATGCACACTGAAGGAGCAGTCACTTCCTCTTCGCTTCCTACTCATTTCACTATCTTCCAAGAAGCTGCTCTGTGCTTGTATGGAAAAATACGTGTATACCTGTTTAGAGTAGAAGCTGAGTTTCCAGAAGTGAAATTATATATAATCAGTTGCTGCTTTTCTGTACATTGTAAACCTCATACTATATCGGTGCATATATATTTCCTTCTGTTGCATGTTAGTGTACTATTCAGTTGTTTAGATCTACCATACCTAATAACTAAGACCCTTAGTGAGTGTAACAGCTTTTTTAAAGGACTTCCCATTAACTAAGGGGTGATTAACCATTTGCTGTGCCTAGTTCACATTCATAAATTCTTGGTCCTTAAAATATTTTTTCTTATTTAAACGTTAAATTCAAGATTTTATAGTTCTGAAGTTGACCCTTTGTAAAGAGTATTTTCTGCTTCATGTGCTTTTGTTCCAATTCATGTGTATAACTTCTAGCTGAGTAATTATTTAATTATAAGTGATCTACCACTACAACTGTTAAGTAGAATTAATAAATGTGTATGTTGTGTGGTGTAGTTCTAACAGTAGGTATTGTATTTTGGAAGCAATCAATTAAATGGAATTGTAAAACTTTTTTTTTCACATGAAATTTTTTTAGTTTATTAATCCTCTCATGAAAAATCTGCACAATCACCACAGATAGTACTGCAGAATCTTTACTCCTTTTACTGTTCTCCAATCTTCAGCTCTCTTTTTGCTAGCACCAACATTGGTCTTTGCAGTCCCCCTGACTTTCTTCATTCTGTTCTTGCAGTCCTTTCACTGTTTTCTTGATGTCTTTTTTCTTCTCATAGAGGCCTTGTCTTCCAAGTCTGTGTTTGGGTTCATTTTTCCTTGCATAATCCAGTGAATCATAAATCAGGTCAAAGCCAGTTGTCTTGCCACTACCAAAATGGGTTCTGAACCCAAACACAAAGATGCTGTCTGATGGGGTCTTGTACATGTTTGCTAGTTTTCCCGAATATCTGTCTTAGGTACTGTTACCTTCCTGGGGTGAAGGACATCAATGACCATTTATTTCCTCTGAAGTAGTCGGTTGAACATGAATTTCCTGGTTTGGACAATTACTGTGTCATTCATGATGGTGGTATATCCTCAAGCAGCCAGGGAGGAAAAGAGCATAAAACTTTTTTTTATGCATACACTGAAAACTCAAATATGGCAGTCACATACAGAATAGACTGTCTTCATAACTTGCTATTTGTCATAAAGTATTTAGCAATTTTTTTGTTTCATATTACTTCCTGTTTGCAAGGAATTGATACATTTTATAGGTATATTTAAATCTTTCTTTGAACCTTTAGAAGAATAGTGTTAAACACACAATAAACCTGTTTTTTTTTTTTAAAAAAAAGGATATGTAAGTGAATCATAGTAGAGGTTAATGTAATATTTTCTAATTAAATATTTCCTTAGGAAAATGTTCTGCTGCTGCCCTGGATGTTCTCGCAAATGTGTATCGCGATGAGCTACTGCCACATATTTTGCCCCTCCTGAAAGAATTACTTTTTCATCATGAATGGGTTGTTAAAGAATCAGGCATCCTGGTTTTAGGAGCAATTGCTGAAGGTAAGTCTAAATCTGGTTTCAATTGTAAAGTTCTTAATAGCTTAGTAAGGTTAGGCTACTATAAACAGTCACTACCTATAAGCAAAGATTATTCACTCTTAAATTTACGTAATACTACTTTGTTCTCTTGTGTTGCTGATGTAGGGTGTGCAAGACTGTCATCTTATTAACCTTAAAAGGGATAACTGAATCTTAAATCCATCTTAGGATAAATTTCAACTTTGAACTGTTAGCTATTATTGAACAGCTTTAAGCTTGCTTCTAACCCTAGCCAGATGTTTTGTCTGTTTGTTACAGTAAAGGGAACAGAATGAAAGGACCTACCCTGGGCATGTTTGGGAAACAAAAAGATCAGAGTGTCATCATCCTCTCTGAAGGATTATTGTTGATACTGTCCTGGCTGTAAACATGTGTTTGCAAGGAATTGATACATTTTATAGGCATTTCTGGAAAGCTGTAATTGGTATAGAAGAGGGAAAGTGAAGTCCTAACCCTACTGTAAGATTCTTAGGAGCAGCTTGCTTTAATTTTATTTTTTATATGATTTTGGGACAGATTATTATAGTATATTTATAGCAGTGGAAATACTCTGAACTGTTTTTATGGATACATGTACCACTTTAGTATTCAACTGAAATAATATTGTTTAGAACAAATTTTAGTACTTTTTGATAGAATTGTTATTTTTTTCTAGGTTGCATGCAGGGCATGATTCCATACCTGCCTGAGCTCATTCCTCACCTTATTCAGTGCCTCTCTGATAAAAAGGCTCTTGTGCGTTCCATAACGTGCTGGACTCTTAGCCGCTATGCACACTGGGTAGTCAGCCAGCCACCAGACACATACCTGAAGCCATTAATGACAGAATTGCTAAAACGTATCCTGGATAGCAACAAGAGAGTACAAGAAGCTGCCTGCAGGTGGGACAAATTCATGATGCAGTAGTCATTCTGGGAGTGGGTAATCTAGTGAGATCTAATTATTATAACATTGTGATAGAATGTTGGTATTAAACCATTAAGTTAAATATCCCTTATCCAAAATTCTTGAGATCAGAAGAACTTCAGTTTTTGAGGGGTTCTGGAATATTTGCATATACATAAAGAGATTTATTTATTATTTTTAAATTTTCTATAGGACACATGCTCTACCAAAGAGAGAGAGAGGGAGAGAGAGGGAAAGTGAGAAAAGAATTTGCCAGGTCCAGGATTCAAACCATGATCAGCCATGTTGGAGTCTAGTGCCTTAATCACCATGCTACCTGCTAGCCCCATAATGAGATATCTTAGGGATGGGATCCCAAGTGTAAGTACAGAATTCATTCATGTTTTAGATAAACCTTATTTATACAATATTTTTGAGTTGCAGCATTTTGACTGTGACCTATCACATAAGATCAGGTGTGGAATTTTCCACTTGTCAAAAGCATCTATTTTGAGTATTCCATCAGTGTTCAAAAATTTCTGGATTTGGGGGCATCTTGGATTTAGGAGCACTCAGTCTATATTTCCAACTATATTAGAAAGTCTAGGGGTTTTGTTTTGTTTTGTTTGTTTGTTTAATTTTAACTGCTAGAGAGCAAGATGGAGTGTGATTATGCCACAGTCCTTTTTTTCTCCATCCCACTAGCACTTTGGACTGACATGCACTTGTACCCAGCCTCTTTTTGTAAACTGTGGTTCTCTATGCACAATGTTTAACCACTGTATTACAGAGCTGGCCCAGAAAATTTAGTTTTACTTGTTTGTTTGTTTGTTTGTTTATGAAATCTTTGCATCTATAGCTTTTGAGTTTACATTTTTAAAATTTTATTTATTCATTCATTTATTTTTAATTTGACAGATAGAGAGAGGAAGAGGGGAAGTGAAAAAGCAAGCCACCAGGTCCAGGACTTCAGCCGTGTGGGAATGTCCAGCACCTTAACCACCATGCCACCTGCTGGTCCCTAAATTTATATATTTTAGACATTTTGTTTGGCTGGGAAATTTTTGTTATTTGTGTCTCTTACCTAATGATTTTGTCAGTCTAAATGGGACTGTTAACTAGACATTGGTGTTTGCTGTTCCCTCCTTAATTCTTTTTCCTCACTCCTTTTATACAATAATAATAAAATAACTATTTTTCATCCTAGTTCCCTTAGACATCTGATGTGGTTATGGCAGGGTTCCACTTTTGAGATAATAAAGTTTGAGCAGATTCGCATCTTTTTCATCTGTAGGTCAGCTACCATAATTCCATAGAAAGTCTCCAGTGACTTATCCAGTCTGGATCTCTTACTTCGCAGATCTGCTCCAATACTTGTTCAATTGGTTGAGTTTGGAGCAATCTCCCCTTTTATATCAGACCAGTGGTTCCTCTCATTACTATAAATATTCTGGTTTCCTAGAACAACCTTGATATTATTCCAAAAGAACCTGCTACTTAATGCTTACACCTCTTTAACTTTTTCAGATAGATTGCTTTTACTGTTGACTTTGTTAATAGGGAGAATTAACTGTTAAAAAACAAGAAAGTGGGAGCCAGCAAGTGGTGTAGTGGTTAAGCTGCTGGACTTCCATGTGGTCAACCGCAGTTCAAGTTCTGGACCTGGCGGCTTGAAACTCACACTGGGTGCATGGGCACACATGCCCAGAATCCCAGGAGGAGACTGGGGAAGGGATTGCAGTGTGGCCATCCCCCCAGGGGGTGATTTGTCACCTTTCCTCTCACAGTCTGTCTCTCTCCAGCAAATGCACGCACCCTGTGGCAAAAACCTTAAAAAAGTGTATTTGAGTTGTACCTTACTACATCTGAGACGTAATTATTAGGAAGAGTTCTCTTAGTGAGATGGAAATTGAACAAGGAGACTGGCAATGGGTAGCAATTAATTTTTTTTAAGTTGCAGGAACATATAGAGTATATTTGGTTTTTGTAGCTTATTCACATTTTGTAAGCTACTAATTGTTAAACATACACTAAGTGCTGGGCTTACAGCCTCTGTCATCTTGAAACTTAGAAGCTACTAAGAAATATGAAACAACTATATAATTAAACTGCCACATGCTGTGCCATCAAGATAAATTTAGGTCTCAAATAGAAGTGCTAAGATTCCAGATATTTTTCCTTTCCTATCATTCCTGCTGGACTTCCATGTGGTCAACCGCAGTTCAAGTTCTGGACCTGGCGGCTTGAAACTCACACTGGGTGCATGGGCACACATGCCCAGAATCCCAGGAGGAGACTGGGGAAGGGATTGCAGTGTGGCCATCCCCCCAGGGGGTGATTTGTCACCTTTCCTCTCACAGTCTGTCTCTCTCCAGCAAATGCATGCACCCTGTGGCAAAAACCTTAAAAAAGTGTATTTGAGTTGTACCTTACTACATCTGAGACGTAATTATTAGGAAGAGTTCTCTTAGTGAGATGGAAATTGAACAAGGAGACTGGCAATGGGTAGCAATTAATTTTTTTTAAGTTGCAGGAACATATAGAGTATATTTGGTTTTTGTAGCTTATTCACATTTTGTAAGCTACTAATTGTTAAACATACACTAAGTGCTGGGCTTACAGCCTCTGTCATCTTGAAACTTAGAAGCTACTAAGAAATATGAAACAACTATATAATTAAACTGCCACATGCTGTGCCATCAAGATAAATTTAGGTCTCAAATAGAAGTGCTAAGATTCCAGATATTTTTCCTTTCCTATCATTCTAATAGCCAAAGCTGTACAGAAGGCAAATTTGTAGTAACAAATGCACTATGTTTTAGTGAACAGTGACGGGCTTAGAGAAATGTTTGAGGAGCTATGTTTCTGCTGTGTTTTTGTATCTCTCAAACACCAAGCATTAAACCTTTTCTACCATTTTGTGATCCTTGGTATGCATGAAGAATGAGGTAGTAAATAGAGCTTAATATTAGGTTGTCAGAAAAGTCATCATGTATTTTTCTACACAAAAATGTGTCATGACTTTTCTGACAACCTCGTATTTTTAATTCAGGTTTTTTTTAAATCTAAGGACAGTTGCTAGAATGAAGGCCCCCTAAGAATGGGGACAGTGTTTTTGTTCATTGCTATATTCCTACCACTTACTCAGTGACTGACTACTATTTAGCACTAAATTTTTTTTTTGAATGTAAATATAAGGTCCAGTAATATTTTAGTTTAGATTTACCAATGTAGTTAAGCAGATGCCCAGTGAGTGACAGCCTCTTGGAAGGGAGGGTGTGATAAGAAATGTTAAAATTGTAATAAAAATAAGCAAGAGATGTGAAGAGGCAGGGAGCTAGGCATATAAAGTATGAATAGATTCTCTATAAAAAATATACCTGTCTTTACAGATGATTCCTTTTATACAGTAATAAATATTCTTTTTTTTTTTTAAATTACAGTGCCTTTGCTACCCTAGAAGAGGAGGCTTGTACAGAACTTGTTCCTTACCTTGCTTATATACTTGATACCTTGGTCTTCGCATTTAGTAAATACCAGCATAAGAACCTACTTATTCTTTATGATGCCATAGGAACATTAGCAGATTCAGTAGGACATCATTTAAACAAACCAGTAAGTATCTATGATTAATTACTATGACAAAATACATATATGTAGCATAGTTATAATCAATAGCAGTTAGCATAATGGCTATGTCGCTGGATTCCCATGTAGTCGACCGCGGTTCGAGTCCCAGACCCGGTGGCTTAAGCTCACGCCAGGCACGTGTGTGTGCGTGCCCAAGATCCCAAGAGGAGAATGGAGGAGAAGGGATTGTGACGTGGCCATTCCCCCTGGGGGGTGATTTCTCGCTTTCTATCTCACTGTCTATCTCTGTCTTTCTGGTGAGCACACGCGCCCTATAGCAAAAACCTCTCAAATATATATATGTATGTATATGTGTGTGTATGTATGTATATATGTGTATGTATATGTATGTATGTATGTATATATGTGTTGTGGGACCAGCCGTTAGCGTAATGGTTATGTCCTGAAATCCCATGTCATCGACTGCAGTTCGAGTCCCAGACCCAGTGACTTAAATTCATTCCGGTTTTATATCTACTGCTTCATAAGTACTATAGCTTTAGAGTACTACATTAGACATCGTTTTCTTGCCAGGATATTTAAATATGAAGAATAATACATTATATAAAACAATTAAGAAATTGAGATCATAGTTTAAAATGCCAAATAGTGGTACAGAAGAAATACCTTGTCTATAGTCTTAAGAGTTGAAGAGGAAATAGATTCGTTTAAAGAGGATTTAAGTGACATTACTATTTTAATATAGTTCAAGAGTCCCTGCTGAAGAAAAAGATTTAGCATGTATAATTGCCATATCAAAAGTCTTAAACTGTTTCTGCTTTTAAATTATGTTGAAAATTTGTTCAGAATAGTTCTTTTGGTGTTGGTTATTTTGATTCTGTTTCACTTGGGGGTAGTTGTATTTTCTGAATGAATGTCTTAGAATCTGTTCCCTGGTTTACATTATTAATTACTATGCTTGTTTACTTGGTGTTTTATGGATCATTCTTAAGTTTAAACAAGAGCACTTAAGTGTTATTAATCTCTTTTTCTACTTGTGCCTCTATAAATTTGTCAGTCTGTAACAACTTAGGTTGTCAGAAAAGTTATGACATATTTCCTATGCAAAAATGCATCATGACTTTTCTGACAACCTTATGTAGTCATGGCTATACTGCATGTTACACACTACAGGGCTAAAAGACATGGTTTCTGGAGAGTGAAAATTGCACAGATTATTGATTGTGATTTTACAAGTAGTACATTTCAGTGTTGGAAGTGTATGTTTATATACATTTTGTTTCAGATAGGATGTAAGAGGACTTAAACATAGAGCAACACAATATAAATAAAAAGATAGGCAAGTTTTAAAAGGGAGTAGAGTGAAAAATGAGCCTTTATACCTTCTGTAATGATTTTACACAAATACTCTAAATGGATTTTAATTTTCATAGACTCAAAATGGACTTGTTAACATGATAGTCGAGCTTTATATGTTTTTCATCATTGTAAATAGGAATATATTCAGATGCTAATGCCTCCACTGATCCAGAAATGGAACATGTTAAAGGATGAAGATAAAGATCTGTTCCCTTTACTTGAGGTATGCTCAACTGGTAATATTTTATCTAATAGTGTGTTTTATCAGAAACACATGTTCTAGTACAAATTGGATATATGTGATCAAGTGTTCGTAAGTTTATATTGTGAACCATTTCTGTTGAAATGCTGAATAAATAATGTAACTTCTCATTCATTTAATTATGCTACATCAGTACTGAGAAACAGTGTTTAGTAAAAAAAGCATATGGAAATGTGCTCTTTTTAAAGGCAGACACAGTTATACTAGAATTGTTCTATTTTAACCTGCTCTACTTAAACTAGTTTAATTTTCCTTATTTGTTATCTGTTGTACATACACATAAAAAGGATCCTCAATGAGCTCATGAAAAATGCATATTTGGGTGAAATATGCGTGTACGTCCATGTTTTTTAGCATCAAAATGAACTCATACTTTAACTCCTTTTTTTCTACAAGCTTTTTGAAGTCCTCTCGTGAACTCACACATTATCCCAATAATGTGAGTAATGAGGGACTTGACTTTATCTTTTCTGTCTAATTTGAAGTTTTTTCCATGTGTACTTTTTTACTTTAATAAAAAACATGTATATGATCTTCAGTTAACTGAACTATGAAATATGGTAACTTAAACCTTGTTGAATTGACATGGACAGACAGTTCAGTTGTCAGTCTTGTCCCCCTTACAATTAATACTATTAATATTTTAAGGGTCACGAACTTCTGCCATGGATTATCCATATCTGGCAAAGTAAAACCTTCTGTAACTACAAGCACTGTCTAATTCTGTGCCAGACAAAACAAGAAAAATTATTGTGGCTCATCTTATGTATTTATTTAGTTTAACTCTTGAGCAATGTGAGCATTTGGTCCAATGCCCCCATGCAGCTAATAATTTGCATGCAACTAAAAAAAATTATTTAATTTCATCATTTTTTTTTGCTTTGACCAAAGGGAGCCAGAGGAAGGGAAAGTGAGAAAGCCAGTGCCTTATAACCACATCACCTGCCAGCCCCTACATGCAACTTTTGACTCCCCTAAACGTAACTGCTCTTAGCCTACTATTGACCGTAACACATATTTTGTGTTATGTGTATTATATACTGTATTCTTAAATTCATGTAATCTGAAAAAAGAGAATGTTACTGAGAAAGTCACTAGGAAGAGAAGATAACTTTATAGTATTCTGCAAAAAAAAAAAAATCTGCATGTAAGTGGACCCTAAAGGTCAAACCTTTGTGTTCAAAGCTCACTGTAGGGTGTTTGAAGGGTGTCTGTGTGTATGTTGACTTTCAGACCAGGGTCTCAGAATGTGTCCAGTGAGTCCACACACACATTGTCAGCAGGATAGGAACATTAATAAATGTATCTCTTAAATTTGAGGAAAAATTATGAATACACTGTAGTCTGTCCTCGAAGGATGGTACTCATTATAAAATCTTACTAACATTTTCTTCTGAATAAACCTCTCTTCATTGATTGGCTAACAAACTAAAAATGAATGGCGACTGAAAAATAAATTTTAAAAGATAAACCTGCTGCTTTAGACTAATCAAGAAGATTGATAAATGCCCGAGATCTTACTGAGTACAGTTTCAAATATTGATCATAATCTTAAATAATTGAGCATGTATACTTTATTCTTCCTAGTGCCTATCATCCGTTGCCACAGCCCTGCAGTCTGGCTTTCTTCCTTACTGTGAACCTGTATATCAGCGTTGTGTAAACCTAGTACAGAAGACTCTTGCACAAGCCATGGTATTTTTTTTTTAATACTTTTCCCTTAGCATTATAAACATTTTTTTAAAAAATAGGTATAATGTGTACAAACTTTTTCAGTAATTGATTAAAGCAGACTGTCAAAGACATTGTGTTTAATTTCAGCTGAACAATGCTCAACCAGATCAGTATGAAGCTCCAGATAAAGATTTTATGATAGTGGCTCTTGATTTACTCAGTGGCCTGGCAGAAGGACTTGGAGGCAACATTGAACAGCTGGTAGCCAGAAGTAACATCCTCACACTAATGTATCAATGCATGCAGGTGAGACTTGGAGGATTTAAATGAATTAAAACCTGATTCTCTATCACGTTGGGGTTAATTTCTTCTTATTTCTTACAGGATAAAATGCCAGAAGTTCGACAGAGTTCTTTTGCTCTATTAGGTGACCTGACAAAAGCCTGTTTTCAGCATGTTAAGCCTTGTATAGGTATGGATATTTTTTAATACTATGGATATGGTTTTTAAATTTTTTATTATTATTATTAAACTGAAATTCCATGAAATCCCAACATTTATTTAATTTACGTTTTACTGGTTGAAGTTGCTCTGATTGAAGCAGACATGTTGGGGGTCAGACGCCTGTTGTTTCCTAGAGCACACTGTCATATCAGCAGCCCTTCAAGCACTCCCATGACTGGCAGAAAGAACAGTGTTAACACAGAGTAAACAGTGTGCTCACTGGGGAAGCCTTAGTATTCTGTGCCGCTTCATAGATACATTTTTGAGTAGCCTCATTTTTGGTAGAGCTATCTGGAAATAATAATAAATAGATTTTCAAATCTTTTATGTTTAAATTGCCAGAAGGCACATGACCTCTAGAGATAGAAAAAGTACCCAGCTCCCACCCCCACCTCCAAGGAGGTGTGCTCAGGCAACCTTTTCTTCTCCATTTCTTCATCCTGTCAGGATTTGGGTCATGCTCTCACACTGTTTTTTTTTAAACCATCAGGACCAGAATTCAAGCTGATCCTGACTCACACTCAAACTCATGTGAGGTCTAGCATCCTTACTAAAATAGGGCACTGTCCCTGAGATTTTTCTTTTCTAATAAACCATCCAACTCTTTCAGATGTCATAGGAAGCATCAAATGTCACTTTGAAAGTACATAATTGATACCTCTTTTAATAGCAAAGCATCAAACTTGGCCATTATGAAAATTACAAGGGATGCCATGAATATTATAACCTTCATTGCTCTCAAATACTTCAGTTAAATAAGTTTTTTATTTTTATTTTCCTTTTTGTATTTCATTGTGACTATTGTTAATACTTGATTTAAAACATTCATCTAGAAACCAGCAAATGATGTAATGGTTATGTTGCTGTACTCCCACATAGTCTACTGCAGTTCGGGTCCTGGACCCAGTGACTTGAAACTCACACCAGGCGCGTGTGTGCACGTGCCCAAATCCCTAGAGGAGAATGGAGGAAAAGGGATTGTGGTGTGGCCATCTGCCCTGGGGAGTGATTTCTCACTTTCTGTCTCTCTGTCTCTCCGGCAAGAGCACATGCCCTGTAACAAAAATCTCTTAAAAGACAAACTTATCTAAATTTTTTATACAGTTGTGCTTCTGAATAAGTACTCCAAAAGGTTAATGACTTCTTGTATTATGGGAAGCTTATTATACCAGAATTTACCAGCTAATAGAGATTTTTGGTTTTGTTTTTTAAGGTTTTTGCGATAGGGTTTGCGCTCGCCATAAAGAGACAGACAGTGAGAGAAAAAGTGAGAAATCACCCTCCAGGTAGGATAGCTACCACAATCCCTTCTCTTCCTGGGATTTTGGGCTCACGTGCACACAGGCTGCCAGATCCAGGACTCAAACCGTGGGCAGCCATGTTGAGAATCCAGCACTAGCTAATGCAGTTCTGGAGGTTGAACTTGATGAAAGGATTTATTTTATCTATTTATTTTTACTTTTTTTTTTTTAAAGCTTAAATAAAAAAGTATATCAAGCTCTACATCACCCTGCCTCAGCTATTACTTGATACATGTCTAGTTATATTTCCTGTGTATCATTAATCATAGTCAGGCATATTATCTTTGTATTTTGGAACAAATGTCAGATAGATCTTTTTTTTTTTGGAGAGGTTTTTGCTATAGGGCGCGTGCGCTCGCCAGACAGACACAGAGACAGAAAGCGGCGAGAAATCACCCCCCAGGGGGATGGCCACGCCGCAATCCCTTCTCCTCCATTCTCCTCTCGGGATC
>NW_006205575.1:1117413-1150099 GCF_000334495.1 Tupaia belangeri chinensis
GGGCCAGGCGTGAGTTAAAGCCACCGGGTCCGAGACTCGAACCGCGGTTGACTAAGTGAGAGTCCAGCGACATAGCCATTAGGCTAACTGCTGGTCCCCAGATAATATCATTTTAACTAGTATTTTAGTACAGCTCTCTTCTTTTCCTTAAAATAGTTTTTTGTTATAAAGTCAATTTTTTTGTTTCAAAGCATTTTCTCATGCATGAATTTTATTGTTTACATCTCTGGTGTCAGTATGTTCCTCTGTCCTTTGTACTTGCTATAAATAGGCAGTTAGATCTAAGTCTTAGTTTTTTGGTTTTGTTTTTTTTTTTTTTAAGAATTATTTTATTTAACTTTTTTATTATTATTAGTTTCCAGTTTGATCAGCCAGAGAGAGAAAGTGAGAAAGCAAGCCCCCAGGTTTGGGACTCAAACCCTGGTCAGCCATGTGGGAGTGTCCAGCACCTTAACCACCATGCCACCTGCTGGTCCCCACATCTAAGTCTTAGTTTTAATGGGATTCATGTTGCTTTGTGTTTTTTGATAGGTGGTGTCATGTACGTTCTTAAAGAAAATATACAGCATCTAGTTGTCTCTTTTTATATGTTGTCAACCATAATTACTTGTCTAGATTAGTGGTTTCAACTATGAAGAAATATGCCTTCAAGGGAACATATGCTAGAGTCTGGAGACACTTTGTTTAACATTGCTGGGGGTATCTCTTAGGTAGAGGCAAAGGAAGTTGCTAAATGTTCTATAATGTACGTAGTAGTCTCTCTTATCCCACAACAAAACATGTTCTAGCCCAAACTGTTAATAATGGCAATAGGGAGAAACCCTGGCTCCCGTTCACTCGTTTATTGGAAATTTTTAAATATTGTAACTTTTTAAAAATGATCTATTTAGGGACCAGTTAGCATAATGGCTATGTCACTGGACTCCCATGTAGTCGACCATGGTTCGAGTTCCAGACCTGGTGGCTTAAACTCATGCTGGGCACGTGTGCATGCATGCCCAAGATCCCGAGAGAATGGAGGAGAAGGGATTGCCATGTGGCCATCCCCCCAGGGGGTGATTTCTCATTTTCTGTCTCTTTCTGGTGAGCGCATGCTCTCTATAGCAAAGACCTCTCAAAAAAAAAGAAAAAAAAATGGTCAATTCAGTTTAGTTTGTCTTTTTTTAAATTTTACTAGAGACAGGGAGAGGAAGGGAAAGTGAGAGGGCGAGCTGCCAAGTCCAGGACTCGAACCCTATGGACATTCCAGCCCCTTAACCACTATGCTACCTGCCAGCCCCAATTTTTAACATTTTAATTCTTCATTTAATAGTGAGGATAGTTATATAACAAGACATTTCTAGTATCAATAAATTATAACTGAGGTACAAATCATATAGGAGAGGCAGGATAATTGTTTAAACTTGTTTTGTACATTTCCTTATTTTGTAATGGGCATTTATTCAAAAGCCTTCGTTCCTTTTAGTGGAAAATTGTATTTTAAAGACCACAGTCTGAGCAGTAGGGTTGGAAGTTGCTTTAATTAAAGCCAAAATCATTGGTTGGTTGTTTTTTAATTTTTGTGTGTGAAAACTAGCTTTGAAGAAGATTCTATTTTATCATGTTTCTCCCCTTTTAATTTGACTCTTCATATTCTGATCATAAAACAGATTACTCTGACCAACTCTTTTTAATATTACTTAAAATATACCAGTCCTATTTCCTTGTCTACTACATATGAAAGTTAAGTGAACAGATACTGCCTTTGTTTGAGTCTTAAGATAAATATTATACCAGCACTTTTTTTTAAGAGAATTTTTCAGTGTTTTTTTTTTTCCCTTTTTTTGCTATACGGCGCGTCTACTTGCTGGAGAGACAGAAAGTGAGAAATCACCCCCTGGAGAGGATGGCCACACCGCAGTCTGTTCTTTTGGGATTTGGGGCATGCATGCACCTGCACCCAGCGTTATCCCAAGCCTCCAAGTCTGGGACTCGAATTGCAGTCATCCATTTGAGAGTCCAGCACTTCAACCACCATGCCACCTGCTAGACTCAAAATTACCAACACTTATAAAACTATTTTTAGGGGCCAACCAGTGGCACAACCTTAATGCAGCAGTCTACTATGCTGAACCCACATGGGAAGATTCCAGGTTTGCATCCCAAGGCTTTCCTATGTACACACAAATACATGTCCACGGTCTAGGCTAGCTGAGGTTGAGGGTTCCTATCGATATTTCTCTTTCCTTCTGTGTCTCTTCCCTCATGGAAAAAAGAAACTTTTAAAATATAAAGCTATTTTTAAAAGCAGTAACCTGTTTTCTCATCAATTTTTAATTGATGTTACAGTGTTTGTTTAATGGTAAAACTTGTTATTCCTTGCTTAGATTTAAGATTCCATTTAGTACATTTCCTTTAGTACACTACACTGCTATTGAGTAGTTTGCTATGTAGTTAAAATAATTTTTTTTTTCTAGCCGATTTCATGCCAATATTGGGAACCAACCTAAATCCAGAATTTATTTCAGTGTGCAACAATGCCACATGGGCAATTGGAGAAATCTCCATTCAAATGGGTAAGACTTTTCTCCGCTTTGCAATTACACATTTTTTAGGTGCCCTGATATTTTTATACTTAATGTTTTTTTAATTTTGTTTCTATATGTTTATAGGATATGTTACAGTTAATAAGGGAAACTATATTTTACATTGATATTTTAACATTCAGTTTTTTTTTTTCTTCTTTTTTTCTTTTTGGATGATCTAGGTATAGAGATGCAGCCTTATATTCCTATGGTGTTGCACCAGCTTGTAGAAATTATTAACAGACCCAACACACCAAAGACGTTGTTAGAGAATACAGGTACCATCATGACTGAACTGTTACAGTGAAGAGAAAATTAGTCCTCTTTTAAGTTTAAATTAAGATGCGTAGAGAAACCAAAGCAAAGCTAAGTTTTAAGAACCCACCTCATTATTAACAGCTATTTTGTATTAGTAATGAAATATACAAGTTTGCAGAAACTTTTGAAAAAAACCTTTCTCCCCATTTCAGTGTTTTAGTTCTTCCTAAAATGGATCCCAGCCAAACCAACTATTGAATCACATTGATTTTGCTTTTAAATGGATTCAGAGAGTAACTGAGAGCTGGGAAGTAATTTTTTTAATCTGTTAAATTTTTTTAAAAAAGGCCAAAAATAGATTGCAATAGATTTGCAAAAGTAGATTGCTAATTGGTTAATATAATGGCTATGTATTTTGCATTTCATCATATAATTTCCTCCAATTTGGGAGCTTCAGCAGTTTCTTAAGGCATTTTTATAGGAGGCTTGTTTCTCTTTTGCATTTACAGAGAGCATGTTTATATTAAAGAGTACCTTCCATACTATAGAACAGATTTGGAGGTGATTGGATAGTCTTCTTTCTATCCTTCCTGATTGTTGCTTATAATGATAAAATACTTAAATTTTGTTTTCATTCAGGCATATCCATTTCTTTATATACTAAGATATTTCTAGTAATTTATTCATAGTTAATAAGTGTCTTACCAAAATACTGAACAGAGCTTAAAGTAAGGTTCACATAGTATATTTTCAAAGATTTTTTAATTTGGTGTTTTTTAATTATAGTTTATTTTAATGTGACTAAAATTAATAATGTTTATTGGTATGGAAGGAAATCTTTTAATTATGGAAGAGTTGTCTAGCTGTTTGGCTGTATGGGTACTGTTTGTTTCATAAAGTTCATTAAATTGTCTTATCAAAAAAATGTACCAAACTATAGGATGGTTATGCAATCTTGACAGGTTTTTACTTTAGAATACAGTACCTATACATGACATTCAGATTTGAAACAATTATTATTATGAAATTTTTGTTGAACCTAAAGAAATTTCCTATTTATTTTTAAATGTGAATGCATAACTGCAAATAAATGTTGAGTGTAATGTATATTAAAGTTTCTTGTGGGATATCAACTGGCAAATTCATAGTTTTTTTTTTTTAAATAAATTGGCTTTATAAGATTCAAAGTATGATTATATCCTAAGTAAATAATAATACAATAGTTTATAATAACCTACAGGTTGATGAATTGGATTGATATTGTTGAGAAACACACTTGGGATTCATTAGATTACTCTCAATCACAAGTGGCTGCATAAAATACTGTTTTCTTTGTTCCTTACCCAACAGAGTGGGTTTTTAAATCACCAAAATAGAATAATAGTGTCTCTGGCTCTTAGCGGTACATTTTAGTAACTTTGAATTATCATTATCTCAATATTTCATAAAGCCAGTTTCTTATATGCTGTTACTTGCTTTTTTTTCCTATTAGTATATCCTACACTGAACTTTGTCAATGGACCATCACCTATCTGCTTTATCGCATGTTTCATTGGATTGTTCATACTTGCCTGTTTAATGAGAATGTTGCATAGTTTGTGTCTTTTGAACATAGGTTTTCTTTCTCTTGCTTCATATGAATCTGCTGGATTTTAGTATTATCTGTGTAGTTTGCTTCAAGTAATCCTTAAACATTTTTCTTTACCCCCCACCCTTTTTTTATGAAAGGTTAACCTGTAAGTTTTTGAGAGAACACCATTAAAGTACCTCATGGTTTGTTTTCTGTTTGTATTTTTTTCCCGTGTGTATAAATGTATTTATATGTATGTACCTTTGAATTGCAAAATGCAGTTCTAAGTTGCAGTTGTTTTAGCTTGTTACCAGTTTAAGGACTTCCTAAATTTTGATGATAAATATGTATTTGCCCACTTGAAAAAGTTAGTGTACAATTAGTATAATGTGTCACCGTAATTCACCCTATGCCTTTTATAGCAAAGACAATAAACTTTTTTCCTATAGTCCACATTTACATATCAGAGGTCATAATAGTGGACTTTCTGAATTTCCTTCATTACAATTTTGTTATGTCAAATATGACTTAAAATTAATGGATTATTTATTATGTGACTTATCATATCCAAGGTTTGTCAGAAAGGGATTTGATGTAGCATAACAATTTCTAATCTATTCATTTAATGGGTGCCATCACACTTAAAATCTGAGTTAAGTTTGATATCAGGCAACAAATGCCACTAGTTTATTTGGGAAATGTTAACAAAGATACCTACCAAAATTTGGGTTAAATTCCCTACATAATTTTCAGAAAATGAAAATAATTTATAAAAGATGTAAAGAAGTGATAAATAAGCTTGTTTTAGCTATATGAAAGTGCGTTTAAGCAGACAATTCAGAAACATAGTCATTTAATGATACTTCTTGGGGAAAAAACAGATTTCACTATTAAATTCTTAAATTTTGACTGGCTTTGGATTCTAAATCCATCCATTTAATCGCTCATCTTTTTATTAAGAGAATACTTGGTTGAGCGAGAAAAGCAATTCATCATGGTTTTTGGTGTTCTCTCAATCTTTAGAGTTGTTTTATTTTTTCTTTAATTCCTTTTATTTTTCTTTTTTCAAGAGTATGCCATATATGTTGCTGCCCCTTATTTTAGGGGGTGGTAATAAACAGCACTGGTGAAATCTTATGTTTATTATCATACACAAATTCTGTTGGTTTCTGTTTCTGAGTTATTTGTTGTTTTTTCTTTATTTTTTCTCCTTCCCCCTCATTTGCTCATGTCTTGGTTGGCGTTTGGTGGTGTATAACCGTGATTGCGTTACCTTAGCAATAACAATTGGTCGTCTTGGTTACGTTTGTCCTCAAGAGGTGGCCCCCATGCTACAGCAGTTTATAAGACCCTGGTGTGTATTATTCAATCTTTTTTTTTTAATTCATTTTTCTTCACTCTTTCTTTCTCTATCTCACTTCTAGATATATTTTCAGTTGGTTACAAAAATCACAATCCTTAATCATTGCCAACCATGTGACTAATCTTGTCCTATCAGGTTTGTGAGGTTTTTCAGTAGCATCGTCATGTATATTTATTTTATGTTGTGGCTAACGACTAATTGATGCATGGGATAAGATTGTCACATGCTTGCTGTGTTAAAAGCTTGATTATACATAAAAAGCATTTAAATATCCACCAGAGAAAAAAGATGCATGCAAATTCTTTAAATTTAGGTTTTTGCATTACGTTTCTTTTTTTAGAATTAATTTGGAAACTTGGATTGCATTTAAAATTTACATGTTTAAATTTGTTACGTATAGAAATATTATTTGCTTGTTAATGTAAAAATTAAACATCTACACCATAAATTGTATAGTAATAGTTTTTATTGTGGCAGTATATCCTATGTTCTGCTTCTTTCAATTGATAATCTTTGGATTCAAAACATTTTTAGTAGTGTTTAATGGAATACAAGTCATAATATAATTTTAAATATTAATTTGGTAACTTTTCTTAGCTTAGGCTCATTCATAGTTTAAAGGGATATTCAAATAAATTGTTCCATTGATTCAAATAAGTTGTTCCATTTTATAGATGTAATTTATTATTTTTAAAATGTGAATTTGACTGTTTCCACTCTATTAAGATTAGATGGGCCCAACATACAGGGAGTGTGAAAAACCGAAATTTATACTTTTTGGAAATTTTTAATGTAACCATTATCTATACTGTGGTGCTTATTCCATTAAATACTGTCCATTACTGTTGTAATTGAGCCTGGTGTTTTACTTCACCCTAAACTTGATTCTATAATTCTATAGGTGCACCTCTCTGAGGAACATAAGAGACAATGAGGAAAAGGATTCAGCATTCCGCGGGATTTGTACCATGATCAGTGTGAATCCCAGTGGTGTAATCCAAGTAAGATACTCACAAGGATTTGATTTTTTTACTTTTAATGTTCTGAATAGTAAGAATTTTAAAGGGAGAGATATTTTAAGGCTTTAATTATAAAAATATCGATGATTTTTTTCAAAGATATTAAAAAGAAATTATACATTTTAAATGCAGTGTATTTCTTAATATCTTAAAATGTTAATGCCTGGTTTTATCTTCTAAATCTTTCATGCATGAAATAAAATAATAGCAGAATACTTGTCTTAGAATTAGTTTAGAGCTTCTCTCACCCATGCTCAGATCTCATATACTTATATTGTGCATGCCTCCCATTTATGAATATCGATTTGCTGAGTTCGAGGCTGTCTATCTTAAAATATAAGAGAGTGACTGAATAGTGGGGTACTACTATCTTTCTGTTACTTAGAATCAAGCCTAGAAATAGTGAATGAAAACAAAACGGAATCAACCCCTTAAATTGCTTTAATTTTGAGAGCTTATGTTTATCTTTATTGTTTCCTAAATTTGTGTTACATTTAAACCTGTTAATAATTTGGCAAAAGTATTGATCATGACAGGCTTTATTTGGTAGGCACATAAAACAAAGGAATGTGTCGAACTCACCATGTGTATGACATCACCAAAAGGCAGACTGCATGATTTTTGGTTAAATACCCAGGTTCTTTAACAGAGAAAAATTGTAAGGAAAAAAGAAAGAATGATAAGGGAACTGTCATTACAGGAGACTCAACAATAAATTAAATTTTAAAAGTTCAGGGAAAAGGGAGGGTTACAAAATTAAATTTTGGTGGCTAGGGATGCCCACATGAGTAATAAAAATAGAGAAATGTTTCATAGCTATAACTTTCTCATGTTTTCAAAAAAAAATGGAAATCTTTTCACATCCAAGAGAATAAGACTTAAAACATTTTTAAATTGAGATTTTTTCCTATTTTGTGTTACTGTAGTTTCTATAAACTCAGTCTAGAAACATGGATTATCCATTTATAAAATTTGTATTGATGTACATGATGGACATTAAAAATATATATATTAGAATCAGAAAAAAATCTTTTTAACTAACTTCAGAAGCATTTAACAGTAATAACTTCCTAGTAAAACCAGTATTGTCTTGAGAGATGGTCCCTAGTTGCTAACTAGCCTAGACGTATCTGTTTTTCAGTAATTAAGAACGTATTGTTGGGACCAGCAGATGGCGTAATGGCTTCGTCGCTGGACTCCCATATAGTCTACCGCCATTCAAGTCCCAGACCCGGTGGCTTAAACTCAAACCGGGCATGTGTGTGTGCATGCCCAAGATCCTGAGAGGAGAATGGAGAATGGATTGAGGCATGGCCATTCCCCCTGGGGGGTGATTTCTCACTTTCTGTCTCTCCCCGTCTTTCTGATGAGCACACACGCCCAATAACCAAAAAAAAAAAAAACTCTCAAATAAAAGAATGTATTGTCATCTGAAATGTGTTTTAAAGATATCTGCCAATATGCCATATTTTTTAAAAGTGTCTTCTCACCAAAATTTTATTTTTATTTTTTTGGTAGAATTTGTATTTTTTAACTTTAATTTATGTACTTTATTTGAAATAGTTAAAAGGAAAAGTCTTTTTTTTTTTTTTTTTTTTTGAAGAGGTTTTTGCTGTAAGGTGCATGCGCTCGCCAGAAAGACAGACAAAAAGTGAGAAATCTTCAAACCACCGTCGACTACATGCGAGTCCAGCAACATAGCCATAACACCAACTGCTGGTCCCTATACGTTTTTTTCTTAACATTTAAACTTTTAATAACAAATTCTCAGTATCTGTGTGTTTAAATTTTTAACATCAGACTTTGCTGTTTGGAAGAAATGAGGAATCATAATTTGAAGAAACTATTAATTTAAATAGCATTTTAAGTGTTTTATTCACATGCTTTAGTATAAAGAGATTTTTTTAAGTTAGTGTTTTTCTCTTAATTTAAAAAAGTAAAATATAAAGTATTCTTTTTGAAACACTGGCAATATGTTGAACATCAAAATTTGAACTATCAGTGTTTCAGTATGATCGTCAAGACTGAGGAAATATTTCTTATGAAATACTTAAAGCATATTGTCACCTTGTTTTTATAGTCAGAATAACCCGATTGACTTTTAGGTGATTATCTGATGGTTGAGGTTTTGGGGTTTTTTTGGATTGGGTGTTATAAGCTGTATAGTTTTTCTTTTAACTTTTGGTCTTTCGTTTACATTTCTATCTGAAGGCGGGTCTTGAAACTTAGGTCCATTCTATATTTCAACTCAAGTTCATTCAGTATGTGTTTAGGGTTAGGTTTTTTTAGGCCAGTCAGAATCATAAGGTTACTGAATTTATATGATTCTTTAACCCAGTAAATGAAGGGCTGTTTTTTTTCTTTTGTTTTAATTTTATTTATTTGTTTTTTATTTGAGAAAGCAAAGCCACCAGGTCCAGGACTCTAACTGTGTACAGCCATGTGGGAATCCAACACCCTACCCATCACACCACCTGCTGGCCCTGAAGTACTGTCTTCTTTGATGTTGACTTGATGCTTTCTGACCCTTCTTTTTTTTTTTTAAAGAGAGGGAGTGAGATTTTGTTACAGGGTCCATGCGCTTGCCAGAGAGAGAGAAATTAAGAAATCACTCCTCCCACCGGGGGGATGAGGGATGTCCACACTACAATCCCTTTTCCTCCCGGGATTTTGGGCACACACCCAGTATAAGTTTTAAGCCACCAGGTCCCCACAGTCGACCACATGGGAGTACAGTGACATAACCATTACGCCATCCGCTGGTCCCTCAGTCCCTTTCTGTTACTGGACACAGTTTTTGTTTTGTTTGCAATGTAAAATACAGCAGAGCTTTCAGTTCCAGTGTAAACTGAATATTGCAATTCCCCAATAGTGAGTTAATAATGTTCTAGACAGCTGTTAAGTAATCATGTAACTCCTTATGATTATAATTGATTTTTTTAATAATTAATGTTAAATATTTTCCCTTTTTTAGTTAGGTTTCTTTCATGACATGAATTCTGAGTTGTCTGAACATGTCTTTTGCTGAGTTCGACAAATACAATGATCTAAGATGTGTTTCTTGCTTTTACAGGATTTTATATTTTTTTGTGATGCTGTTGCATCATGGATTAACCCAAAAGATGATCTCAGAGACATGTTCTGTAAGGTAAGTAATCTTTATCATGCATTATCTTGGGACTGTTTAAAACCTTAGTTGATAAGTTATTTTTCCATTTCATGTGAAACTTAGGCTCTTTAAGTCAGTTTTGGTGGACTTTATATAACCTTTGTTCTTAGTAAAGAAGTTGACTTGGTCTTAAGCTAAGGCATTGACTCTGTCAATAGAGCATGCCAATTTGAAAACACGTTCCCAAGTAGTGCCACTGATTCATGTGTTCCCATTATTCATTTTTTGGAAAATGTCATATGTTTTCTAAGATGAGTGACTGAGATTTAGAGTATGATCTGAAATTGTTGCATAGAATACATCTTAAGTGCCCTCCACAGGGATTAAGCCTAGGTAGTTCTTTGCATTGTCATTACCTCTTTTTGATTAACTTCATAGTCAATGCTCAGTCATAAGAATAAAAGTAGGGAACCAGCAGTTAGCGTAATGGCTATGTCACTGGACTCCCACATAGTCGACCGCGGTTCACGTCCCAGACCCAGTGGCTTAAAACTCACGCCGGGCACGTGTGCGTGTGTGCCCAAGATCCCGAGAGGAGAATGAAGGAGAAGGGATTGCGGCGTGACCATCCCCCTGGGGGGTGATTTCTCACTTTCTGTCTAAACCTCTCCCAAAAAAAAGAATAAGAAAGTAAAAAATAATTGTACATTTTAATCACCCCATATCAATACTAGTGAAATATAGTTGCAGCCAGGAATCCAAAACTTGTGTATTTGCAGTTTGAAAAAACTTGACAGAAAAATTTCATTCCTTGGATGAATTCTATACTAACTAGGTTACTATTAATAGTTTTTCCATCAGTATAGTTTAAGAGATTGCTTATCTTACACTCATTACTGGGACACATGCTGAGGGGCCAAAAACAGTAATATCCTAACCCCCTCAAAGAGTAAGCATATGCTATGAGGTGCTTTAAGACAAAAGCATAATGGTGTAGAATCCAAGAAAATTTGAGAATTTCTATCTTAAAATGGGTAAAACCAAAAAGTAATTTTTTAAGACCTAGTGTTTGATTCCATCAGCTGTGTAGATCTGAGCTTTTCTTTTTTGTTATTGACAAATTAATAATGGTTTTTCACCTTTTGCAGATCCTTCATGGATTTAAAAATCAAGTTGGGGATGAAAATTGGAGGCGTTTCTCTGACCAGTTTCCTCTTCCTTTAAAAGAGCGTCTTGCAGCTTTTTACGGTGTTTAATATAATACACTTAAGCTGCAGTTACAAAATTAGGGGTAAGTATTAAGAACTTCGGGATTTTTCAGGATTAAGAAATTTATTAGGACTTCATACTAAAACTGAATAGAATAAAAGGTATTTGTACTTTGTAGGGGTTGAATAAAACATAGTCTCACATCATGCTATATTGAGATTTAAAATTATTTAAGTAAAAGCTAGAGAATTTTTGTTTACTAAAGAAAAAGCAAGCAGGATAAAAGGAATGGCTCCATGCTGAATCCTAGGTGGAAAGAAATGCAAATTGGTATGCTGGTTGGATTCTCATTATGGCTTTAACCCTTTGTTGTTTATTTGTTTTTGGTTTTGTTCCTATGGTTTTAGTTTTTGCCTTGGTGCTTATGCACTGAGGCAGAGAGCGAAAGTGAGAAATCACCCCCTGGGGGCATGGCCACACCTCAGTCCCTTCTCCATTCTCCTCAGAGGATTTTGGTCATGGCACTTACACATACCTAGTGTGATTTTCATGCCGCTGCATCTAGGACATGAACCACTGAATCAGCTATGCGAGATCCAGCCACCTACTAGCCCTGTTGCTTGCTTGCTTTCAAAAGAATTTTATCCTCCAAAAGGATATCAGCATTTACAAAGGGTGGTGTAAAAAATCTTTTTTTGTTTGTCTTTTGTTTTTATTGCCAGAGGGTACATG
This sequence comes from Tupaia belangeri chinensis, assembly GCF_000334495.1. Lineage (NCBI taxonomy): Eukaryota > Metazoa > Chordata > Mammalia > Scandentia > Tupaiidae > Tupaia > Tupaia belangeri. The sequence goes on from NW_006205575.1 coordinate 1,129,238, forward strand.
CCCTTTTCAGAGAGATAACCCCCAGATCGCATTGCAGTCCTATTTTCACCATTTCTTTATCCTGTCAGGATCCTGGGCGTGCATGCACATGTGCCTGGCCTTTTTTTCAGGCTACCAGGGCCAGGATATAAATTGTAGCCTCCTGTGTGGAATCAAGTTCCCAATGCACAGCATTTAACCACTGTACTACAAGGCTTGACTTGGTCCTAAAAGAAGACGTTGACTTATCAGTAGAGTATGCTGATTTGAAAACATTTTGCCATGTAGTGCCATGTCCCATTATCCACTTAGGAAAATAACAAGTTTTCTAAGATGGGTGACTGAGATTTAAGAGTATGATCTGAAATCGTCAGTAGAATATATCTTAAGTGGCCTCCACAAAGTTTAAGCCTGTGTAGTTCTTTACTTTGTCATTTAACCTTATTTTTTAAGAGAAAAAAATAGACAGGTATCCTCAACAGAGTTTCATACCATGATCCACACACTTCCAACTCCATCTCTCAGGCCCTTCCTCATGGTCATATACCTGGAATATAGAAGTGTACCTGGGACCACCGCTAGGTCTTGGTAGATGATAATTTAACACTCATTCTTCAAATCCAAGGAGTCCGAAGATACATGTTATCAAAAAAAACTTAACAACTTCCCTCTCACCCCCAAATAAAGTTACTTACTTTAAACCTGTCTGAATGAGATGTTTTGAGGCACTAAGAAGGAAAAAAAAAACATTAGTTTGAAATGAGTAAACCCCTCAGAACAACATTAATTCACCTAAAATTGAAGAACAGCATCAAAGATAAGGACAAGCTTGGGTAGAAAAACAGTGAAATCATTGATACTGTACAGCTAATTTACAGGTACAGTGCCCCAAAGAAATCAGTTTACAGATGAGAAGATCATCAAGACAGTGTTGAAGATGACACCTAAAATAGCAGGCAATCCACATCAATTTGCAAGAAAATTAGTTGTCTTTGTGCCCTAACTGAAGAGGACCAACAGTTAACAGCCAAAACAAAAGCCAACATCATAGATTACACAATTCTGATGGAAATTTTTTTAAGTAGAGCAAACTATACTCTGAGTGCCAAAACTGTTGTACCCAGATCAGTTGCCAATAAGAGCAGAGCATTCATTGGAAATTCCAAATCAGTGGGATCAGGTTCCTGAAGCAAACCTACCAATAAATACAGCAAGAAATGATACTTAGCCTGTACGATGCTAAAGAGAAAGCATAACCCAAGCAGTGGACTACCAGGAGGTGAAGTTGTCTAGTCAGAGCAAAGACAACCCAGTCAGGATCAAAGCAGGCGTCAAGTTTAGGGAAGTATTTTGCTTGTAGACTTTCTGGAGGGCCAAAGAACACTACATTTGCTTATTATGAGAATTTTGAGAAGAGTTAGCCAAAGCATTAGCAGAAAAAAGGCTCAGAACCTCACCAGAGTCCTTCACCATGACAGTGTTCTTGGTCATTTCTCACATCAAATAAATGAAATTTTGCAAGTTTCAGTGGGGAATCATTAGGCATCTACTTCGCAGTCTTGATTTGGCTCCTTCTGACTTATTTTTCTTTTCTAATCCTAAAAAATTGTTTTAAAAGACACCCATTTTTCATTTATTGAGGTAAAAAAGACTGCATTGATGTTAAATTTCTAGAACCCTAAGTTCTTTAGGAATGGACTCCATGATGGACTGATTTGTTCACACAAGTGTCTTGAACTTGATAGGGTTTATGTTGAGTAAAGTTTATGTTTTTATGTTTATCTTTCAATTCTGTTTTTCTAACATTTTCTCGAAATCTTGTATATTTTACTGAGCACCAACCACGTACCCAACATTGTTTATTAAAATGGTTAATGGAAGTTTTTCTGTAGGATGTGGGTAGAGGTGGTTTTGTTTTATGTTTTTTAGACTGGGTCTCTCTCTGTCACAGCCTCCAGCCACAGCCTCTCAAGTAGCATGGACCACAGACATGCACCATCATGCCAGTATTATCAGACAGGGTCTCCCTATGTTGACCACACTGGCTTCAAGTCCCCAACCCCTCCTACCTCAGTATCTGAAGTTGCTGAGGCTACAGGCAGGTGCCGCTGTCCCCAACCTGAAAAGAAATTATTGTTAACAATAAAATTGTTTTTGTTCTTTTTCTTCCAGGTCCTTTGGTCTTGGAGACTATGAGGGAGCCTCTGCACCCAGGGAAAATGTTACCCTTTACAGGGGGGAAGGGTAAACCAGTAGGGAATACAGTACAATCCCAACCCTACTGGGAGGGGCGGGAGGGAGGTGTTGCCGTCACTGTATTAAGTCGATGTTTGGAAACGTTTTAACATCTGGAGCCTTTGTGGGTGGAAATCTGTCTCCAATTACTCCGCACTGGATGTGAAGAAGCAAAAAACAAATATATATATATATATTCAGTCTACTCACAAAACAGTACATTCTGGAATATTATGGGGAATTGTACCAAAACAAGAACCGTATGAATAATGCATAGGGATAAGAAAGGAAAAATTATATAGTGCACAATAAAGGAAACCTAAGAATGGGGGTTACAGACAGTAAAGAAGAATTTTTGGTTTTTAATTTAAGGTTTTTATATAAATTTTCCCACATAGTGGGGCCTTTTTTTGCATGCTGATGAGAACTACACAAATGAAGCAAATAGAGGTAAAATCAGCTTGCCTTCCCATAGAAGCAGGTTCTTGGAAGTTACAATTTAAGGTACCCCCCAAAAAAATTGGAAATAAAACAAACTAATTTAAACAATGAAGCACCCTGTGAAATGCCAAATGAGTCACTCCTTTTACCTTTGTGGGATGGGCAGGGAGGGAGGAATAAAGGGTTGGGCATATCAAACTAAAGATGACATCTTAATTTTGCATTAAAAGCATTAATGTAGTGGATATAATTTGATGGTTGTACTTCATTAGATTTAATTTCTAGGCCAAGATGTTACTTTTAAAGTGCAGTTTAAGGTTCAGGCATGCATTCCGGCTCAATAGTGATTGAAAGTAATTTAAACTAGTGGGAAAGTAGCATGCTTGCATCACATAGAGTGAGGTCGATATTCATTTACCTATGTTGCGCCAGTTTGTGTTGCAGTTTACCAATTCGATATAGCCCTGCATTTAAAATTCCTTTTTAAGATTTGTGGATTTTATTTTTTAATTAAGAATATAGATATATAAAGTACTGTAGTTTACAGCTAGGCCTTGAAATACCTTTTTAGGATCTGTTAGGAATAAGATTGATATTGTATCGTGTGTAACCTGCACAATGTGGAAAGCTGATATACCTGTGCAAAATCTTTGCCTCTGTGCTGTCAGTGTGATGTGCTTTCTGCATGGTTATATACTACTAGTGATTTTATCAAAACTTCTAAAATTTAAATTACATGGTAAAAGATCTGTAAAAGGCTGCATAAATGTTAGTTGGCACATAAAAACAATTGTAGAAGTTGAAAATGATTGCTATATTTCAATGTTTATTCCCACTCAACATAATGCCTTCTAAGCTTTCTTTTCTTTTTTTTTCTTTTTCTTTTTTTTTTTTCTGTTTTTGTTCAAAGCATGATCTTAAAGATATGTTTAAGTTAATGGACGTAACGCAGGGTTCCTACACTGTATTGGCGCATGTTGGTGGCCCTTTGTGCCCTAGATATATGCACACAGGGTGCAAGTTAAAAGCTACAGAGTGAAAGTTGATTTGGATCCTCTTCATTTCATTTGTTTAGCTTTTCTGTTATTTTTCTCTACTTACATGTATTCCTGTGAATAAATCCTTGTTAAGTTAACCCTTTACTTTTCTTTCCATGTGTATTTTCTTATATACTGTGAATGTGAAAACCTAACTGGTACACTTGATCTTGTGTCCATATGAAAGTGCAAGTCTTTATTAATTTGGATTGCCTGAACAGTGTATCCCATGATGATGAAGGAAAATGGAGAGATTTTTCTTTTTAACTCTGCTGGTCAGAGATGAAGCCACGCCTTTCCATTTTTCGATGCTGCATATTTAATCTGCAACAAAAATGTTAAGCCATAACAGCCTTTTTATATTTTAGTTTGTCACCTTTGCATTGCAGAATAAATACTGAATAACCATTTTTATAAGCAGTCGCTCCTCTTTGCATGGTTCTATTCTCTAAAAGTGTTGAATGATACAGCCATTGCACTGAAGTTTGAGCTGTGTGCGTGTGAATTTATAAATACTGTTTCAGATAATTTCAAATGCATGGCAGCATGCAGAAAGGTTTTTGTTATTGTGCGTATGGTTTTTTATTTGTTTGTTTTTTTTTGTTTTTGTTGTTTTTTAACACATTCTTTCTTCTTTCCTATACTTTGGCTTTGCAAATTTCAGTCAGTAGAACTTGATTTATAATGCTAATTTTTTTTTTAATTGTAAGTTGGATTTGAAGGGTCTGTAGCATTTTGCTTTCTAGTACCATTGCTTCACTGGGAACTAAAAATTTGCATCCCAGTTCTTAATAGATTAATAGAATAGCTTTTTATGCATAAAGTATAATGATATCCTATAGTGCTTTAAATACCTTTTAGAGTTCAATATGGGGGATACTTTAATATTCTGAAATAAGTAGTAAGTGTGTTAAAATGAATGAAATTATCAAATTCTTCTCTAAGCACAGTAAAATGACTACATACCAACCTTCTATAAAGTCATCTGAACTTGCAATTGATAATTCTATATTGACTAAAAGTAATATTGTCCTTGTCTGATGAGAAATTAGTTTCCAGTTAGGCAGATCTGTAACATGAAACATAATTGTGCCCATTTTGTAGACATCAGACCTGTTTTTGTAGGGAATTTAATTATAAAATAGAAAATAAAACTAATAGGACTGGCAACCTGAAATTGGGTTGGGTTTTTTGTTTTATTTTTTGTTTTATTTTTCCCCCTTGAGGTTATTTTCTTCCTAATTTATATTTCAGATATGTAGTATATAGCACAGGAATTTGCAGAAGCCATTTAAGTTATCTTTTGAGGTAAGCTCTGATTTAGCATTTTTTCTGATAAAACCTAATACATCATGGGATATATATAAAGCAACTTAATTCTTGTGGTGTAGTCTTAATAGTTTTGAATGTTGACTGAATGTCTTTGAAATTGTGAGTTTGTCTTTGTTACATTCCAGTGTTTCTGCCTCTTGGCATGCTTAAAGCACGGCTTACTTCACCTGCTCCTTACACACTAAAATGCTGTTAGTGTGCTCGACTACAGAAATAGCCGCTGCTAAGTGATGTAGATTTTCTACTTGAATATTTTTATGTTGTAGGAACCTCAGGAGGTCAGTGTTTACTGTTTTATATATGCCTTCTTTTTCCTGTTCGAGCTTCTCTCTTTGAAGGATTCTAACAGAACAAAAGCTGCTGATCAACCTAAGTTGGAAACAGAAAGTGTATTTAATATAATTTAAGTGCATGTTTGGCAGTTTCATGTTACGGTCCATTAGCAAGTGAACTTAGTGCCACAGATAGTCTTTTTTTTTTTCTTCTTTCTGGAAAGAATTTTGCTTTTGTATTGTCTAATCTCTTTAATGACTTCATACTGTGTAAAAAAAAAAATCACTTTTATATGTTTTTTGGTTGGTTATTTCCCAGGTAATCAACATGTAAATAATCTTTAAGAGCCAGTTCTGATGCTTTACATTGTTGCTACTTGATTTTGTTACGCAAGTTAGAATTCAGAATAGATTTTAAACACTCAACCAAGCCATTATTACATCTTAAAAACAAAACAAGTAGCATACATTTTGTAATTAACATATTGATAAACACTGTGATTTTTTTGGTTAAGACTTTTTCATTGATCTGAATTGCTTAAATTGCATATATTGTAAAATAGAATCAGATGTATATTTTAAAATAATTTCAACTGACTTTCCTCTTGTAAAGCTTTGTCTACTCAGTTATAAATATTCAGATACAAGTTTTATCTCAGGTGAATACTCTTGTATCATTTTTGCTTTGGTGACATGCTTATAAAGGGGTCATATACTTTATTTTTTAGTGTATTTCATTAAGAACCTTCCTATTTAGTCTGATTTTTCCAGTTATTCTAGCAGACTGGGGTGGTATAAAGCCGTCCTGACAAGCCTTTTTCATGCAGATTTACCTGAAAGTGAGTTAGATTTGGTCCTCCTTTTTTCCACATCCTCAAAAATAGGAAAGTGGAAAAATTTTCCCCCAGTATAAAATTGCCCTGCATGACTAAAATGCCAGAATTAAACTAATTATGTCCTAAGCCCCTCTTGTCTAAATTTAAGTCCTTTGCCATGAGGAGAAAGGTGATTTTTTTTTTTTTTTGCTTCCTATAGTTAATCTATATTATTCATATTGAATGTATTAACAGATAACGGTGCAAAAACATTCTTCCCAAGAGAAGAGTGTATCATGCATAACTGCGATTTAAATCCTTTCTTTGGTAGTACTTTAAAACACAACTTTGCTTATTTAATTATTTTTGCAAATAATACAAGGGGAAAACACTAACTATTGCTACTATTACTGTTAATGAAGTGTAGGCTTTGGAATATTTAAGAAGACTGTGGTCTTTTGGATAGCTAAAGGCCTGGGATAATCTAGATGAAAAATCAGATAAATAATGAGCTGTGTTAATATTATCTAGTGTTAATACCATGCAATATAATAGTATACCGACTTAGTGCATTTCATACTGTATTACATATGGAGATGCTTCTAATGCCTCTTTAAATTTAAATTTTACCCAAGTTTGTTTAATTCACCTGAATACTTCACAGGTGACTTGCTTTTTTTTTTTTTTTTTTTTTCCTTTTTTAGTTTTACATAGGCCTTTCCCCTGTTGGCATCTACTTCTATGTAGATAATTCTTTATCCTTTTGCTTGATTATTCTGAATTTTATTTTTTTTTAAGTACATTTGAATTTCCAGCTACTGTGTATCATGGTTTGTATCCCAGAATGTATTGTTTTCTTTTTTTTAAAAAATGCAGAATAGTTGAATGTATGCATGAGTTTGAGGGAAGTTAAACATGATAATTTTTTAAACCTCTTGTACATTTTAAAACCAGGCCAACTCTATTTGCCAAGCAGTATATCACTAATTAGAAAACCAGTAGTTCCCTTATATTACGAGTTTTGTTTATGTATGATAGAGTCTTCTTATACCATGGCTTGGTATTATGCAGAAGTAGCTGTTTTACAGGCCTAATTTTCTTTCTGAAAGCCCATGATAACATCATTGGCCTATAAGGCAAAGTTGGTCCCCTCCTGATATAAGCTTCTTAAAGGGTTCAGCTGTACTTTCCTCATTACTGTTGTTATCCTTTGTGTGGACATATAACCAAATTAAGCTAGGGTGGTTTTTATGGAGATAATAATTAGACAATACTATATAATTCATTTTACTCAATAGATTATCATCTTGTGAGAAGAGATCTTTAAATGTGGTAAATGACTTCACTTCATATTATAAAACAGTTTTACACTTAATATTCATGTTAACATTGGGTGCAATAATTTAGTAGTGTTAGCTTTAGTTATAAAAAACTGGATCTTTCTGCTGACAACTTAGGTTGTATGAGTTATGCTTAAAAGCTTTAAATCTGATGTTTCCTATACTACCACACTATGTTAGAATGTGTCCTTCAAACATATCCTCCTGCAACTTCTCAAACTGTACTAAATTGGTATTTCCTGAAGTCTAACTCTGTGCTAACAGATCTTCATTTTAAATAGAATACGGTTTTAATTTTTGATAAGCTGCTGAATTTTAAAGAGAGTTTTTTGGGGCCACCAAATATTTTGGATCATGCAGAGAATATATATTGTACTGTAGTAATTTTGTATTTACATTTGTATGATGTGACATAATAGATGTGAATGTTAATCACTGCTTGACTATGTTAATAAAGTTGTTTAACTATAGATGTTGCACTCTGATTTTTAATGAAAGGAAATGAGCTTTCTTTCTTCTCCTTTCCCATTTTGAATCCACATAGGCCTTTTGTTTCTTTCTTTCTTTCATGAGACAGATAGGCACTCCCAGCAGTGTCTTCACACCATAATCCACCCCTGGCTTCAGGCAGCCAGGATCTGGGCACTTACACACATACCCAGCATGCACAAGGAGAACCTGAGGCCTTCCCATGTGGTCCAGCCTTGGCAGAACTTTACGCTACCCCTGTTAACACTATGACTGGCCCCTCTTGTTTGTTTGTTTGTTTTTTAAGTTTTTTATTTTATCTTAGCATATACATTCATGCACTTTTTATTGTATAACTTTTTTTAATTGAGTCTTATATAATGTAATAAAACCTATATTCCTCTCACATTTTACCTTAATGCCTATTGATAAATTTTTTAACAGTTGATTCTAGGCTCACCTGTTTGAGGATGGGAAAGATACTGCTCTGCAAAAAGGTGAAGTTGTGAATATAAAACATGGCTAGATTGCATGAGTGCATATGATTGTATATCTTAAGACATGTTGATTCTTCAAAAAATTTAGACATGTAATTTTAGAAATTGACATAATTTTTTTGGGTTGTAATCCATTAATAATAGTTACATGTTAAAATCAAATGTATTAATGTTTCAGAGAATATGTGTCCATACCTGTCAAATAGTCTTAATTTGTGGTCTAGAATCCTAGGACAGGATGGGCCTAGGATTAGATGAGTGCAGCCCAAAAACTTTTATGAGAAATGAGACAGGTTTCTTTCAGTACCTGCCCATGCAGACATTTGAGATACCTTTACTGATAATGGGGGAAAATGGAATTTGAGTACCATTTAATAAAACACACTTTTAAGAAAAACTTAATTAACCTGGTTGTTAGTTCTAGAGTCTAACTTGCTACTGCATTCTTAAGCTTTCTCCCTGAAGCTTAAAACTTATGTTTCATGAGTCTTTAACGTTTTAATTAAAGGAAGCCTTTGTCTTATGCAGTGTTTTTTTTTTTTTTCTTAGCTCTGATTTGTACCATGTTAATGATAAATGAGTGGGGCTGGTTTGTTAATTTTTTTAAAAACTGCCAGATATTTTTTTATCTTATAATGAGTTCATAATTAATTTGACGCCAAAACTTTACATTTCGTGTGATTCTTTAGGAATGATTGGAAAAGTGGCAGTTGGAACTACACAGCTCTGAGTTTGGATTTCCTCTGCACTATACAGTTGAATACAGAAATTGCCGAAGTTGTGACTTATTTTGTAATCCTTAATCTCTGAGTTTGGGGTACCTTGTAAAAGTTTTAAGAACATCCTGAAACATCTCCAGTATTTAGTTGGATGTAGTTTGCAAATCACAATTTGAAAACTTAATGAAATTTCTAAACCGTTGGCAATAATGATATAATACAGAATAATAATGGAGTAAAAATAAGAGTAATTGCTATCTAATCCTCTTTAGGCTTTTGTGCCAGTCATTAATTCATTTCTATTCATGTTATGCAATCTTATTCTGAAAATCTCAATTTTAAGTATTACTTTAGAAGATCTATGTTGCCTTTTTTTTAAAGTATTAAGCAATTCAAGAAAAGTAAACAATTTTAAATGAATTTTAATATAACTTCCCAGTAATAAAACAACTGTTGATATTTCTGTGCACATATAAATATATGGTGAATTTGCATTTTGTTTTTAGTCAGTGTACATGTCCAAATTTACCAGTTAATAAACATGTATTGACATTATCACTACATAGTATTCTATGAGTAATATCTGTAAGTGTCTTACTGTTGTCGGACATTCAAGCATTATTGCTGGGTTTTTTTCACTGTTAGAAATAAAGCTGTGATGGGTGTCCCCATGTTTGTATACATCTGCAATGATTTCTTGGTAAAATTGCTAGGTCTGAAGGAAGTGGTAGTGGTCAGATTACCTTTCAGTTGCGCTAACATTCACACCCGGTAACAGCTTAAGTGATGAGTTAACATTTGCTATACCTTGTGACTTGAAAGTATGTTATGTATTTAGTTAGGAGTCTAGTTTTTTGTTTTTGTTTTGCAGGTACTATTTTCTGTCTCTTGGAGCTTACATGCTGTAGAGAGACATGGTAAAATAGTGTTACATAGATAATTACAAGCACTGATGAGAAAAAGCAGGAAATGGAAGGTAGTGTGTTGGTGGGGAAGGCTTGCTATTTTTAAATGGGGTAAGAGGAAATAGAGGAAGGTCTGAGAGTCACTGAAGAAGTGAACCAACTCCTGGACATGTATTTCAGGTAAAGGAAACAGCTTACATTCTCTGAGACCATCCATAATGTAGGTATGGCAGATGAAAAGGATGTAACCTGAACACTCAGAGCAAGGAAGGAAAGTTGTGTTGATAGATTAGATCTAAGAGGTAACTGAAGGCTGGTGGTATTGGTCAATTTAACCTTGAAGTCAGGGACTACATTAGGTTTTGGGGTAGGAAAGTGCTAATAGAACAAATATGCATACCACAAGGGTAGAGGCAGGAAAACCACTTAGGGAATGCTCTCACAGGCAGGGGTGAATTCTTGGCAGCCTGAATTATGGCTATAGGAGAGGAAGGTTAAAAGGTGGTGGTTGCATATCTGTGTATGTTTTAAGGAAGGACTGATAAAATTTGCCAGGGTTGAATATGAGTTGTTAAGGAAGAATTAGGAGGTTCTTAAGACTTTGGGCCTGGCTTGAGCAGCTAGAAAGATGGAAATCCTTGTTATTGGGGATAGGAAATATCTGATGTTTAGTTGAGAAATCCATGAGGAAAAGGCAGTTGGAGTGGTAGTTTACCTAGTTGAAGATGGAAAATGCGTCAGTGTAGAAAGGATGTTTAAAACCATGAAACAAGAACATCATCTAAGGACTGGAAAAATGGAAAGACGGGGACTACTTTGAAACACTCTAACATTGAAGGCTAAGAATCGAGTGAGAAACGTATTCTGATACACCGATCAAGAAAAAGTGAGAATTTACTTCCCCGTTAATGAAGTGGAAGTCACTGATTTTTATATGGCTATGGAAAAATCAGACAATGCTGTCTTTTTCTGAGTTTCTAGAGACTTTGGGCTTTCATTCCCCCCAGGCTAAGAAAGGAAAATGGTTTTGCTTCCCAATGGAATTGTTTGATGAATTTGAGGGCCAGGGTGTTAGGCCATCAGGATCCCGTATGGCTGGTCCTGTGGTTCAGTCTCAGACTCAGCAGCTTGGAGAAAACACCAGCAAGGGCCAAAGTCACAAGGAGGGAGAATCAGCGAAGGGGTTATAGCATAATTATTCCCCATGGATGCTTTTCACTTTCTCCCTGTCTCTGGGGAGCATGCAGGCCCCCTGGCAAAATTTAAACAAAAATAGAAGCTTGTAGATTACCTCCCTAAATAGTTACCAGTTAAGAGTATCTAAAGTTAGACACTTAACATCCCGAAGAGATTAGTTAATTTTTCTTGTAACTAGATAATACTTGAGTTTCAGAAAAGTTAATGCAAGTCAAATTGTAAAAATAATGAGTAAATAAAAAGGTGGTAATGAGAGCAACGGAGTCCCAATCTGACATCTTTAATAGTATGTTTGAAGGAATTAACTGAATCAGCCACTTACAAAGAAACTTGGGACATGTGGTATGGTGGTTAAGGCACTGGATTTCTACGTGACCGACTGTGGTTCAAGATCTGGACCTGGCAGCCTGAAAATGACATGTGAGTGTGAGCATAGGTGTGTGTGTGTGTGCCCCATATCCCGATAGAGTGGAGAAGGGATTGCGGTGTGACCATCCTCGGTTGGAGGTGGGAGGGGTGTCTCACTTTCCCTCTCTGGCTAGTGCACAAACCCTATTGCAAAAACCTGGGGCAGTGGGGAGCAGAGTATAGTTAAACCCAGAAACAACTAAGCATGAAAACTAGTGTGTGATGGGTCAGCAGGTGGCATGGTGGTTAAAGCCTAGATTCCCACCTGACTGCATTTCAAGTCCTAGACCTGGTGGTTTGAAAATCACACCAGGAGTGTGTATGTGGCCCTACCCCCAGAGGGTGATTTCTCACTTTTCCTCCCTCTCCAGCTAGCACATGTATCCTGTGACAAAAAACAAAAAAAAAAAAACTTTAAAAAGAAAAACCGCGGGGGAAGGTATGTGGTCAGTGGAGATCCACCACCACCTCCACCTCCGTTGCTGCCAAAGAAAGAAGCAGCGACTGCACCGCTACGGTAGCCAAGATCCAGCCTCTCAAATCAACTGTGCCGGAGGTCAGTGCTAAGAGAAGGTTTGAGTTCACATTTATGGTATTAGGTGAATCTGGACAGGGAAAATCAACATTAATCGAACTCTTCCTCACAGATGTGTGTTCTTCAGAGTGTCAGTGTACTCCCCGTAACAAAAAGACCGCACAGGTAGAACAGTCCAAAGTGTTCATTAAAGAAGGTGGGGTTCAGTTGCTGCTCACAATAGTGAGTACTCAGGATTTGGAGATGCAGTGAATGATAATTACTGGCAGCCTGTCACTGACTACATTGAGAGTAAATCTGAGGACTGCCTAAATGCAGAGTGGCGAGTGAACCACCATCAGATACCTGATAGCGGGGTGCAGTCTACATTGTTCCTTCAGGACACGGGTGTTGGATGAATTGGTGAAGTATTTACATAAAAAATGAATAGCATCCAACTTATTGCCAAAGCAGGTGCACTCAAACCAGAGGAATGCCAACGGTGTATAAAACAGATAATGAAAGGAATTCAAGAACATAAAATGTATGAATTTCTAGAAACAATGAAGAAAGTAAGTTTCTTAAAAAGATAAATGACTGTAAGACCAGCAGTTGGCATAATGGCTTATGTCGCTGGACTCCCATGTAGTCCACTGCGGTTCACGTCCCCGGACCCAGTGGCTTAGACTCACGCTGGGCGAATGTGCGTGTGTGCCCAAGAGGAGAATGGAGGAGAAGGGATTGCAGCATGGTCACCCTCCCTGGGGGGTAATTTCTCACTTTCTGTGTCTCTGTCCCTGGCGAGCGCACACGCCCTATAGCAAAAACCTCTGCAAGAAAAAAAGATAAAGGACTGTACCTCTTGCCATGGTAGGTAGTAACACTATCCTTACAGTGAATGGCAAAAGAGTCTGAGGAAGGCTGTACCCTTGGGTGTTGCTGAAGTCGAAAATGGTGAGCCTCGTGATTTACCATTCTAGGAAACACGTTGATGAGGACACATATGCAGGACTCAGAAGATGTCACTAACAACGGGTGTTATGAGAACTTGCAGGAGTAGGATAGGCTGGCAGCTTGGTTTACAATGACAATAACGAGAACAAAGGGCAGCTCCTCAGAGCTCCTTAGCCCAGATGGAGGAAGAGAGGAGGAAGCATATGGCTAAGATGAAGATGGAGCCAGGTGTTCAAGATCAAGGTCAAGGAGAAGGTGCAGAAGCTGAAGGACTTGGAAGCTGAGCTCCAGCAGCACCACGAGCAAATGAAAAAGAATTTGGAAGCACAGCACAAAGAATTAGAGAAAGAACGCCAGTTTGAGAACAAGAAAGCAAACTGGGAAGCTCAGCGACGTATTGTAGAACAGCAAAACCCTTAACTTTGGAGAAGAACAAGAAGAAAGGGAAGATCTTTTAATTCTCCATTGACCACCAGTTGCCAATACGCCAGCTTGGACATCAGTATTGGATACATTTGATTAATTTGCACCAGCTCTATCCATAATGATGGATTTAAGAGCATGACAAAAATTTGATTTTTGTTCTTGATGAAGATTAAGATGCCTTGAATTGTCTAGGATATTGTGTACTTAGAAAGTAACAGTTCTAGGGACCAGCAGTTAGCGCAATGGCTATGTCGCTGGACTCCCACATATGTGACCGCTTTTCGAGTCCCAGACCAGTGGCGTAAACTCATGCCAGGCGCGTGTTCGTGCGTGCCCAAGATCCCGAGAGGAGAATGGAGGAGAAGGGATTACGGTGTGACCATCCCCCCTGGGGGATGATTTCTCACTTTCTGTCTCTATGTCTCTGTCTGTCTGGCGGGCACACACACCCTATAGCAAAAAAACCTCTCAAAAAAAAAAAAATGTATTCTCAGTGCCCTTTAGGTAGAATCTCATTACTGCTTAATTTTTAATAACAATTTAGAAATTTTCTACAGATTGTTAGAATATAGCGTCTCTCACATACTAGGAACTGACAGACTTTAACTTCCTTTTTACACTTTATAGTAAGTAGTAGGGAGAAATGCATTTATAGATCATTTCTAGGCAAATTGCAAAGCTAATCACTAACCTGTTTCTACCTGTATGCAGACTCTCTTTTACTAGATATGTAAATCATAGCCTCTTAAGGAGAAAGAAAAAGTAGTCACTGTTCTACATCTGGCTGTATTTATCTATTCCATTTCTGTATTTCTTGTTTGTATTGTAAAAAATTCACATAATAAATGTGCTGTTTAAAAAAAAAAGTGTGGCACTCCAGATCAGTGAAAAGAAGATGGATTATTTAAGTATGGAGAAAACCAGGTAGATATTTGCAAAGAAAATTTAATTCCTACTTCACACTGTACCAGAACTCTGGATGAGTGAAACAATTTTAAAAGTACAGATTATACATTGAATTTCTGTTTGTAGTCTTTGTTTGGAATAGGCGTTTCTTTCTAGGCATGATACTACTGGAAGAAAAGGTTGATTTTAAACAGTACATGAGAGGAAAAATGGAGAAAACCTGGCAGCTCCTTTTGCAAAAAAAAAAAAAAGTTAATTTTCTTAAATTACACACTGCTAAAAGTAAGACAATCCAATAGAAAAGCAGGCAAAGAGCATAATAAATTACAGAAGAAAATTGGGATTTTAAAGATACCCAGTGGTGAAAAATCACTAGACCAGGTACACATAATGACGAAGGTCACAAATCTGATTATAGAGGGTATATCTAAGGAGCATGGAAATAGGCATTCATACATTACTAGTGTGAGGAAGTACAGCATGCAAGAAAAGCATTTAGGAATTATCAAAATATATGTGTATACACACCCCCTTTGACCTGTTGAGTTATTCTAAGTACTAACCTGTATGATAGCCCATCACAGATGGAATGGTGCTAGGTAATTATTTTCATATTTAGTGAGTTGGCGAAAGTTAAAAACTCCAGCAATACCAAATGTTGATAAGGGTCCTGACAACTGAAAATGCTAATTTAGTACAACTACTTTGGAAGCCTCTTTGCTAATACCCAGTGAAGATGAATATTCACATACACTAAGAATAAGCAGTTCTACCCCTAGGTGTATAAATACCTTAGGTTGAGCATTCATATGCCAGAAAACCATCTTCACTGTAACCAAAAATGGAACAACCCAAATTTTCAACACAGTGCCAAGCCGAAGAAACCACTTGGTAGAGTACCTACAAAGAAGCCATTTATATATTCAAAAATACATGAAACTAGGACCAGCAATTAGCATAATGGCTATGTCACTGGACTCCCATGTAGACCCAGTGGCTTAAACTCATGCTAGGTGCATGCCTAAGATCCTGAGAAGAGAATGGAGGAGAAGGGATTGCGTGTGGCGTGGCCATCCCCCCTGGGGGGGTGATTTCTCGCTTTCTGTCTCTCTGTCTCTCTCTCTCTGGTGAGCACATACGCCATATAGGAAAAACCTCTCAAAAAAAAAAAAAACCATGAAACTAAAAATATGTATAAACAGCAATACATGTATAAGTGTAAGATAAAAAAAGATGATCTTTGGGGACCAGCTGATGGCATAATGCTTATGTCTCTGGACTCCCACATGGCCTACCACATTTTGGGTCCCGGACCCAGTTGCTGGGCACATGTGCGTGTGTGTGTGTGTGTCTCCAAAATCCCAAGAGGAGAGTGGAGGAAAAGAGATTGTGATGTGGCTGTGCCCCCTGGGGAGGGATTTCTCGTTTTCTGTCTGCCTGTCTCTCCAGTGAGCACATGCACCCTATAGCAAAAATCTCAAAAAAAAAAAGAAAAAAGAAAGAGAAGAAAAAGAAAAAAACGATGGTCTTTGAAGGAGCACTGAGAACGGATCTGAAGTGTTAAGTGGTAGGTACATGGGTGTTGATTTTATTGTTATTATTTAAAGGATACAATGTATGGACCAGCAGGTGGCATGATGGTTCAGGTGCTGGATTTCCTCTTGGCCAATCACAGTTGTAGTCCTGGACTTGGTGGTTTAAAAATCATAACATAATTTTTAGAGAACATAATATATTAATATGCTGGCTTCCTTTTATTTGTTTAGCGAGATTGTTCCTTATAATGAGGTGCGGTTGGGAGGGAAGCCAAGTAGGCAAATTTATGATAACACATATGTATTTTAGTTGGTTAAGATCACTTTAGCCTGCTGTACTTGGGGACTAAAAAGCATAAGAGCTTTTTAAAAGCTCATACTAGTGTTTTCTACAAGGCCGGGCAACATGTCTAGGATAGTACTTCGAAATGTGTGAAAAAATGCAATTTTTGAAATCCACACATAATGGGATTTTTTCATGTTTTCCATGAACTTTTTGAAGACATTCCTCCCATATGTTCTTAAGTGTTTTTACTTTTTTACTTTGAAGGCACATTTTCCCAAGTAGAAAAGTATGTCTAAGATACCATCTTCTCTTTTTTAAGAGGGATTTTTACTATAGGGCACATGCACTCACCAGACACAGAAAGTGAGAAACCACTCCCCAGGGTGTATGTTCACACTGCAATCCCTTCACTATTTGCCTCTTGGAATTGTGGGCATGCACATACATGCACCTGTTGTGAGTTTTAAGCTGCCAGGTTCAGGACTCGGACCGTGATCAACTACGTGGGAGTCCAGAGACGTAACCATTACACCATGTGCTGGTCCCAGATACCATCTTCTCAACACTTCTTACCACTTTTAAAAATATAGTGCTTGTTGGGAACAGCAGTTAGCGTAATGGCTATGTCGCTGGACTCCCATGTAGCTGACTGCGGTTCGAGTCTCGGACCAGTGGCTTAAACTAACGCTGGGCACGTGTGCATGCATGCCCAAGATCCCAAGAATGGAGAAGGGATTGCAGCGTGGCCATCCCCCCTGGGGGATGATTTCTCACTTTCTTTCTCTCTCTCTCTCTCTCTCTCTCTTCCTCTGTGAAAGGAAGATATTATTACTACACCTTTTCTTTAATATGTTTCTTTCATGTTCCATGTAGGCTTTTTTAAGTTTCTGTGAAATCTTTTATTCACCATCTGTAGAAATAAACATTTTAAGACTCTTAAAATGAATTTTTAACTTTGTTGACTTTTTAGTACTCTAGCTTAACTTGTACCCAATGATGTAAATTGAAATATTTCCACTAGAGGGAGCCACTTACTTAATCCTGGACAATTAATAACTATTTTGTAGGAACATGAGCCATACACATTTACTGAACAGATTTCAGGTTCACTTAAGGCCACTTCATCATGGGTTTTTGTTTGTTTGTTTGTTTTTTAATTGCTGGAAGGTGTGTATGCTTGGCAGGGGAAGAGAGGGAGAAACTACTTTCCAGTGGTCATGCCACAATCTCTTCATGTCTCCATCCTGTCGGGATTTGGGACGTGTGCACACATACCCAATGTCTGTCAAGCCATGAACAGGCTTCAAACTGCAGCCAACCATGTGGGATCTGGTTTGCTTAACCATTAGGCTACATATAAATATGGCCAATGTGGCATATTTTATTAAAATAATCTTGATTTTCACTTTTTCCCTTTAGAGTAGTCTTTTTATTTTTAAGAATTATTTAACTTTATTTATTTTAATTTGATCAGAAAGGGACAATGAGAGAGAAAGAAAGTGAGAAAACAATATGCCAGGTCTGGCATTTGATCGGCCGTCAGCCATGTGGGAATCCAGCACCCTTAACCACCACACCACTTCCTGGCCCATTTTTAGAGTATGTTTTTAACTTTAATGCCACTCTCCTTTTGGGATGCAAGAAGTTCTGGGACCAGCAGTGGTGTAATGCCTATGTCACTGGACTCCCATGTAGTCGACTGCGGTTCAAGTCCCAGACCCAGTGGCTTGAACTTATGCCGGGCGCATTTATGTGTGTGCCCAAGATCCCTAGAGGAGAATGGAGGGGAAAGGATTGCAGCATGGCCATCACCCTTTCCCCCTGTGGGGTGATTTCTCACTTTCTGTCTCTCTGTCTCTCTCTCTCTTTCTGGAGAGCGCACACACCCTATAGCAAAAACCTCTCCAAATTAAAAAAAAATAGTTCCCTTAAGTCCAATTATAGGGTTTTTTATTTAGGCATGATATGTCCCATTATAATGTACATATGTATCACCTGAGACTCTTACAAGATGCGTATCCAGATTCAATCTGCCTGGGTCCTGAGTTGGCATACCTAACCTGCTCTCACTTGATGGCTTGTTGCTTGTTTATGAATCTCACTCTGAGTTAGCAAGGACTTAGTTCTTGGCAAGTTTGACATTCCCTTATGGCCACAATAACTGACTAATTAAGCTTCACAAGAGAACAGGGCCTTTATATGTATATTTTTTCTTCCCTTCAAATGTCTGCAGTGTCCTGAACAATTCCTGGAAAAAAGTAGATGTTCAATAAATATTTGTTGAATGAATGACGACAGTGTCTGAGTGCCTTACGTAGACTGACATTTAACTTAGCCTCTGAGGTAAACACTGTTGTTGTTCCTGTTTCACAAGAAAGCATAGAAGTCACACGTAGCAGAACCAAGATTTGAAGCCAAGTAGTTAGATTCTGTCGATCTGGGTCCAGAGCCCCTCCTTTAACAAAAATACTATACTGTCACTCACTTTCAGGTAACCTGTCACCAGCAAGGAGATTACATCTCAGACTGATACAAGTGATGATTGTCTGATGTAATCTGTTTACAGCCACTTATTTCCGTTAGGTAGTCGAGTTCGCTTTGCTACAATGTCGAGTTCCAGTGATTGTAGTCAAGACTGCACCCTCAGTGCAGAGAGCATTCTCCCACTTTCTGATCCAACTCACAGATTCAGGATGTGCAAGGAGACACTTAGGGCTCCTGAAGGTACAGTAAGACCCACTTAGGTTCATGAAGAAACAAGGTATCACCAATCCTTACCCCACATCTAGTGAAGCCTTATGGTTTCATCAACCAAAGTAATGCATTTTCATGCTCACTAGAGAGAGTCCATAAAGACAGGAGTTCCTCAAGTGTTGTTTGGCAAGCAACCAAATGGAATGATTTACTATTAGGTTTTTTGTTGAACAAGGGTTCAGGACTGAACTATCTTCTCTGGCTTCTGATTTGAATTTACCATTCCAATTATATCATCATACTATCAGAAGGTTTTACTTCACATTGTCTGTCTAATCTTTTAAAGCCACCATTTGACCTCCTTTGTGACTCTGATAAAAAGGAGATGACTTTTAAATTTTTCTATCTACCAAAAGTTGATCCATGATGTAAATAGTGGTGGGGTGATTTGTATTAATAAAGTTCATTTACAGGGCCATCAGATGGCATAGTGCTTGTGTCGCTGGACTGCCACATGGCCGACCACAGTTCGAGTCCTGGACCCTATGACTTGAAACTCACAGGGTGCATGTGCATACATACCCAAGATCCCGGGAGGAGAATAGAGAAGGGATAGTGGTGTAGCCATCCCCCTTGGGTGATGGTTTCTCACTTTCCCTCTCACTTTCTCTGTCTCTCCAGCAAGTGCACATGCCATGAGGCAAAAATCTCTTTAATTAATTAAATAAAGTTTATTTACCCACTTCCTACTGACAACAAATTCTATTTTACATGGTTTGGAGTCGAAAGTTAAATTTAATATTGAATTATATTCCCACAGAAATATTTTTATTGAGTAGGAAGACACATGGACATTGCAACTTCTATCAGGAAACAGAAAAGATAGTCTTCATAAATTCAAATTCATTTTAGGCCTTTTCATTACCTTTTAGATGGCTCTTTCTGCCTGTATGTCTGCCTTCCTTCCTTCCTTTTCATCCATGAAGAAGAGACAGACAGAAGACAACACCTCCAACAGGGTCTTGATGCTATGATCCACCCGCAGGATAAGCCAGCCCCGGAATATGGGCAGGTGTGCATTCCCAGAGAGGGCTCTGGATGCCAATTCAAGACCTTCTTGTGTGGGTCAGTCTCAACAGAGATTCACTTCACCCCTGCACCACCACCTAGCCCCTAGGTGGCTATTTCTTATGACCCCAAAGTCCCCTTCTCCAACCTTTCCCAGTACTTTGCAGAAATACTGAAGTACTGAAACTTTTCTTTCAGAGCCAGCAAGGTGAGGTGGGTAAGGAGCTGAATCCCATGTGCCTGACTGCAGCTCATGTCCTGGACTGGGCAGCTTGAAAAACATGCTGGGTACACATGCATGCATGCCCCAAATCCCAAGAGAACAGAGGAGGGATTGCCGCATTATTACTCCCTCTGGCGAGTAATTTCTCACTTTCCTTCTTTCTCTGTCTCTATCTGGTGAGCACATGCACCCTGTGGCAAAAATTTAAGAACCTAAAAACAAAAGAGAACACTTTCCTTCCTACAGTCCTTTTTGGCCAAATAAAATGTTCCAAGTGTATATGTCCTCTGACCACTTCATTTCCAAACTGAATTCCAACCTACTACTCTCTCTCTCTCCCCCCCTCCTCCTTCTGCCTCTTCTATCCCCCCTCTTCTCTTACCTTGTTGACCTCTGGATTCCTTAAACACATACAGCGGGGAAGCCTTAAGGTCTTTGTGCCATCTGTTTCCTATTTCTTTTTTTCTTTTTCTTTTTTTTTTGAGAGGTTTTCGCTATAGGACACGTGCACTCTCCAGAAAGACAGAGAGAGACAGAGAGACAGAAAGTGAGAAATCACCCCCCCAGGGGGGATGGACATGCCACAATCTCTTCTCCTCCATTCTCCTTTC
>NW_006205575.1:1150142-1177604 GCF_000334495.1 Tupaia belangeri chinensis
GGGGAAAATGCCTTTAACAAAAAACTCCTTAAAAAAAAAAATTTAAAAACCATTACGCTAACTGCTGGTCCCCATTTTTTTCCTTTTTTTTTTTTTTTTTTTTTGGGGAGACGTTTTTGCTATAAGGCGCATGTGCTCGCCAGACAGAGAGAGACAGAGAGACAGAAAGTGAGAAATCACCCCCCAGAGGGGATGGCCACATCGCAATCTCTTCTCCTCCATTCTCCTCTCGGGATCTTGGGCACTCACGCACATGCGCCCGGCGTGAGTTTTAAGCCACCGGGTCTGGGACGCGAACCACAGTAGACTACATGGGAGTCCAGCGACATAGCCATTACGTTAACTGCTGGTCCCCTGTTTTCTATTTCTGAATAGCTCTTCCCTTCAGATTGCTGGCTTCCTTTGGACAAATGGAAGGTTGAACATCACTTGCCCATAGGGGCCTTTCTTCACCACCCAACCTTACCTTGATATCAACCTTATCTTGACAGTTTTTGTCCTAAGGATTAAATTTTTAACCTACAAGTCATTTTCTGTCATATCTCCCCGTTTTATTTTTCTGCATAACATTTAGTCATCAAGTCTCCTACAGTCTATGACAGTTTCTTAGTCTTGTTTTTCATGACCTTAACAGTTGTGAAGAGTATTGGTCAAGTATTTTATAGAATTCTTCTCAATTTGGGATTGTCTGATGTTTTCTTCCTATTAAACTAGGACTATGGAGTTTTGGAAGAATACAAGAGATGAAGTGTCCTCCTTGCATCGTATCAGGGAATATATTGATCACATCACTGGTGATACTAACTTTGATGACTTCGTTAAGGTTTCTCATTCAATATCCTGTTTCTCATTCAATTTCTAACAGTTTTAACATTTTTGATTATTCTGATTTGGGTTAATAATGAACTGTTTTTCTACATTTTTTAGGTGACATCCTGTTGTAAACAAGGTCTTCTTTCTCACTATGTATTGATTTATATCAGTAGGAATAAATGTATTTTAAGGTTTTATGGCTTTATATGCATGTCAGGCTAAAATTTGGTGGTAGTAAACCTAGGTTTTTCTTTTTTTTTTAAAGAATTATTTTATTTATTCGTTCATTTATTTTAATTTGACCAGAAAAAGACAGAGTGAGAGAGAGGCAAAGTGAGAAAGTAAGCCACCAGGTCCAGGACTCGAACCATGGTTGGCCTTGTGGGAGTGTCCAGTGCCTTAACTACCATGCCACCTGCTGGTCCTCAACTAGGTTTTTCTTTTCTCCTCTCTTCTGCCACCTCCTTTCTCTCTACCTTCCTTTCCCTATCCATAGGCTTCAGAACCTTGGTGGCCATTTATTTGTTTCAGAGAGGGTCTCAAAGAACTAGAGCAGGCAAAAAAAAAATTCAACTGGATTTCGAATAGTTTCTTTTTTCTTAATTTCTGGTATCAACCTTATCTTGATAGCTTGTATCCTAAGGATTAAAATTTTAAATTACCATCAATTTATCTTTTTTTTTTTTTTGGAGAGATTTTTGCTACAGGGCACGTGCACTTGCCAGAAAGACAGAGAGAGACAGAAAGACAGGAGGAATGGCTGTGCTGTAATCTCCTCTCCTCCATTCTCCTCTCGGGATCTTGGGCATGCACACACAGGTGCCCGGTATGAGTTTAAGCCACTGGGTCCGGGACTCAAACCATGGTCAACTACATGGGAGTTCAGCAATATAGCCATTATACTAACTGCTGGTCCCTCAATTTATCTTGTAAGAAACAGAGGGGAGAGGGAGAAAAGAAAACCAATATGTGTATGAGAGAGGGTTTTGGGGGTTTCTTTAGACAAAAATTTTTGCTATAGGGTGTGTATACTCACCAGATTGACAGAGAGACAGAAAATGAGAAATAACCCTCCAGGGGGGATAGCCATGCAGCAATCCCGTCTCCTCCATTCTCCTCTCAGGATCTTGGGCATGACCATACACATGCCTGGTGTTGAGTTTTTAGCCGCTGAGTCCAGGACTGCAACCACAGTCGACTACGTGGAAATCCAGCAACATAACCATTATGTCATCTGCTGGTCTCACAAGAGAGAGATTTTATAGATGTTTGAGATTTTGTATTTTATAAAATATTATATATAAAATATATATGTATGTAAGTATATATGTGTATGTACATATAATATAGTATAAATATTAATATATAAAACATTACATAATATATATTAATATTTATATTATAAATATAATAAAATATATTATATTACAATTATATTATATTATGAATATAATCAAATATATTAATATTTATATTATGCATATTAATATTAATATATAAAATATATGTGTATAAGTATATATGTGTGTATGTACATATGATATATATACACATATATCATATATACATATATCATATATATATAATTTTAAGAACAAAGAAAGGAAGACACTAGGGTAACTGCTACAAACCTTTCTTCTTGTCTATAACTAGTTAATGAGTACTAGAGAACGTCTACAACATCCTTCCTCCTCTCCTCATTCCGTCTCCTTCCTCTCAGCCAGTGCATCATTTGTTGGAGCTATTCCAATGGCGAGGTGCACCTTCTTTTCTAAAGCTACACTTAGTAGCTGTGGTCTGTATAGTAGAGACTGCTGGTGCTCATCCAGATCCTCTTTCCAACATACTCTGCCAACCTTGGGAAGCTAGAATAAGGGCTGCTACCAGCTCATAGCTGCAGTCTTCTGAGAATTGCCCTTGGCTGATGGGCACTGCCTCACCCAGAAATTCTTAAAATAGATGCAAACAGAGGAGAATCCATGAGAATGGCCATTCATACTATTACTTCAGTGACCCATTGGGAATTCATGCCTACAACTCTCACAACTGTAAGCCCTGTGGAACCAGAGGTGGTGTTTTCCAAAGGGGAAAGACTTCCATGGGAACATGAGAAGAGTTTGTTAAATTTGCTACTTCCTCACTTTGGGCTTTCTTTTTTCCTAAGTGTTTGTGTCTTACTGAAAGGGACTTTGGCAATTTATTTTGTTTAAGGAAAAGGTGTGAGAGACAGAGGTATCTGTGTTTTTCTCTGTTTTTAAGATTTGTGTGTGTGTGTGTGTGTGTGTGTGTGTGTGTGTGCCTTTGGTACAATCTCACCATGAATATGAATGGGAAATATTTTAAATGATCCAATTTGGGAGTCTTTGGACTTGCTAGGTTTGAAGGTTAATGTTTAGTAGCTTCCTTTCTTTTTAAAAATATTGACTCTTGTGTACTTTGGAACATAATTAAATACTGTACCTCACTCTATCATCCATGTCTTTTTATGACTGTTTCTCTCATTCTCACTGTCTTCAGATATCTATCTTCCAACTCACTAATTCTGTCTTTAGTTCTGTTTAACACTCCCTTTAGTACATCTATTGAGTTTTAAATTTTCATTTTATATTGTAATCAAAGTTGTAGTTGATATGGGCTGGCCCTGTGGTTGAGGGAGCTGGAACCCCCATGACTGACTGGTTTCAATCCCCAGCCCCAGTGACAAAAAACTGGGTCCATGTGCCTGCATGCCCCAAATCCCAACAGGATGGAGAAATGAAGAAGGGATCATGGTATGGCCATGCCCCGTTAAGGGAGTACTTTCTTCCTCTCCTCTTGTCTCTGTCTCGCTCTCTCTGGCAAATGCACACACCCTCTGGGAATAAAAAATAATTGCAGTTGATGCTTTTTTACAAATACGGTCATTTTATACGGTTTCTTATTCTTTGCTCATTATTTCCAACCTCTTTTTCCCCCTTTAACCGCTTCAACATTATTATTTATACTCTGATTATTTCAATATATGAAAATTTTTTTGTATTTGATTCTGGTATCTCTGGTGTCTCTTTTACCTGTGGTGCCTGGTTTCTTTGTGTTTCATTACTTTTAACTTTGACAATATGTTCCTTGGAACTTTATTTGTGGAAATGCATTTTTTGAGTATTTATTTTATTCATGGTAGAGAATGTGTGCACGTGCATGCACATTAGAGGGAGACAAGTACCCTCTACAAGGTATAGCCCACCGCGATCCTCTTTCTCCTGCCCTCCAGCTTATCTGGATCATGGATGCCCTGAGCACACAGCCAGCCTGTTACAGGCCGATGGAGGATCTTAACCCACACTCAGCCATGTGGCTTTAGCACTGCAGTTAGCTGTGTACTGCCTGTGCCACTGAGGCTGTGCCCATTTGTGAAAATTCTTAAGACACAGATTGAAATCATTGCTGTGCAGAGAGAATTTGTGTTTGTCTTTATTTATTTGGCCTACAAAATAACCCATAGTCACTTTGAAATACATGTCCTGATTGAGGGCTTTGTGGTTTTGGTTTTTGTTTTTTAGTTTTTTGCCATAGGGTGCCTCACTAGTCAAAGAGAGACAGAGACAGTGAGAAGAAGAGTGAGAAATCACTGTCTGGAAAGAAGGCAATGCCACAGTCCCTTCACTTCTGTTCTCCTGGGATTTGGGGCATGCATCACATACTCCTGGCATGATTCTCAGGCTTCAGGTCCAGAATTCAAACTGTGATTGACCACATGGTGGAAGTTCAGCACCTTAACCACCATGCCAACCTACTGGCCCCAAGGGGTTGTTTTTTTTCTTTGTTGTTTGTTTGTTTGTTTGTTTGTTTTAATTGCCAAAGGGCACATACACTTGCCAGAGACAGAGAAGGAGAGAGCACTCCCCAATGGGGTATAGTCACACTGCAATCCTTTCTCCATTTCTTCATCCTATTGGGACTTGGGGCATCCAAACACACATGCCTGAAGTGTTTTTCAAGCCACTGGAGTCAGAATTTGAACCACAGTCAACCATATGGCTCCCTTATCCATTAGGCTTTGGGTTGGCTCAAAAGTTTGGGTTTTTTGTTTGTTTGTTTTAAAGTAGCGCAGGTGCTATATTATGGTTATAAAATTGTAGCAGATTTCCCCCTCCATTTAGTGTGAAGGTTTAGGTTAGCAAGTTTCCTGCTGTCCCCTGCTATATAGCTTGACTATTTTAAATAGGTAACAAAATTATGAAAAGTGTAATTAACAGTTGTGTGATGACAAAATATTAGATCCCTATATCATGTCTTTTTGGTTTTTTTTGGAAGAGGTTTTTGCTATAGGGAGTGTGCGCTCGCCAGACAGACAGAGACAGAGAGATAGAAAGCGAGAAATCACCCCCCAGAGGGGATGGCCACACCGCAATCCCTTCTCCTCCATTCTCCTCTTGGGATCTTGGGCACGCACGCACACGCGCCTGGCATGAGTTTAAGCCACCGGGTCCAGGACTCAAACCACGGTCGACTACGTGGGAGTCCAGCAACATAGCCATTACGCTAACTGCTGGTCCCCCCTGTATCATGTCTTACTCTAAAATATTATTCTAAATATATTAAAGATTTAAAGGTTAAAAACTGAAATCAGAGGAATGGCATAAAATATATGCTTTTTGTTCTTCCTTTCCTGGAAGAAAATTAAAATTATGGGGAAAATTTGATGACTACCAGAGCCCTCAGGAGAAGTTCCACTCATAAGACCGAAAGTTTGTATTTTATGGAAACAAACAGGTACTATCCAGGAATGTATCTATGGCCACATAACAAACCACTTCAAAACCTAGCAGCTTACAACAACAATTATTTATTTTGCTCATGAATCTGCTATTTGGTCAAGGCTTAAAAGGAATGCCCACTCAGCTCTACTTTTCATTGACCAGAGTGGTTTGCCTGGAGAATCCACTTTCAAGATGTCTCACTGAGAGTTCTGAAAGTTAAGGTACTGGACTCCCACATGGCTGACTATGGTGGGAGTCAGCCCATACCAGATGGCTTATTTTCTCACTTTCTCTCTCTCTCTGGTCAAATTAAAAAATAATAATAAGGGACAAGCAGGTGGTATAGTGGTTAAGGCTCTGGATTCCATGTAGTTGACCGTCGTTTGAGCCCTGGACCCAACGGCTTAAAACTCACATGGGGGGCAGGTACGTACATGCCCAGAATCCCGAGAGGACAAAGTAGAAGGAATTCGGTGTGGCCATCTCACCTTGGGAGTGATTTCTGGCTTTCTGTCTCTCTCTGTCTTTCCAGTGAGTATATGCACCCTACAACAAAAATCTCTCTGAAAAGAATAATAACAATAATAAAATAATTTTTTTTTTGAGGGACAGAGACAGAAAGCAAGAAGTCACCCCCTTGGGGAAGGGTCACACTGCAGTCCCTTTTTCTCCATTCTTCTCTCAGGATTCTGGGCACACAAGCACATGCACTCGGTGTGAGTTTTAAGCTGCCAGGTCTGGGACTTGAACCATGCATGGACTACTATATGGGAGTCATGTGATGTAACCATTATGCCATCTGCAGGCCCCCAAATAAATACTTCCTTAAAAAAAAAAAAAAAAAAAGGCTCATTGATACGACAGGCAACTTGAAGCTGACTGTAGGCTGGAAGCTCAGCTGGGGATGTGGACCCTGAGTGTCAGTCCCTGGTTGTCTGGTCTTCTCCATGAACTGCAGGCTTGTTCACAGCACAGGGGTTGAGTTTCAAGATCAAGTATCCCTACAGAACCATGTGTATGTTGTGTTAAAAGAAAAATAAACCAGTCAATTTAATAGAGTCCAGTTTTTTTGTTTGTTTGTTTGTTTTGAGAGGTTTTTCGCTATAGGGCGCGTGCGCTCGCCAGACAGAGAGAAACAGAGAGACAGAAAGCGAGAAATCACCCCCCGGGGGGATGGCCACGCCGCAATCCCTTCTCCTCCATTCTCCTCTCGGGATCTTGGGCACGCACGCACACGCGCCCGGCGTGAGTTCTAAGCCACTGGGTCTGGGACACAAACCGCGGTCGACTACGTGGGAGTCCAGTGACATAGCCATTATGCTAACTGCTGGTCCCTAGGGTCAAGTTTTAATAGAGTAAATCTTAAGACTATTTAAATCAGGTAGCTGTCCCTGGACTTCTGGACAACTCCAGCCAGCCGCATGGTCAACTTAGCATTTAAGTCAGCGGAATAGGGAAGTGTCATACAAAAAACGTAAATGAGAGAGTGAGGTAGAGAAATCACTGGTTGGTTACATTTTGAAGTTTGTCTGCATTAACATGGTTAAAAAGGCAGGATGCCTGTGACTGAAACCTGGCTGCTGTGATTGGCTGTAACCTAACAACCAGTTCAGAAAAACAGCCTAATGCGTACGATTTTGGTTTATCCATAGGCATCAAAGTGTGGGAGCAAAGCAGCTGTTTTAGGCTAAAATAGTTTAACAGTTTTCCCCTTTTGGTTAGCCTCTCAGTTGCATGCTTTTTACTACCTGGTCTCAAAAGTCACATAGCATTATTTCCACCGTCGTCACAACTCTGCCCAGTGTCCAAGCAAGGAAACATACACCCTGCTTCTAATGAGAATAGAATCAAAGATACATTGTGAGAAGAGCATGTAGGATTGGGAGATATGGGAGATGGGAAATGTTCTGCCCATTTTGGGTAGATATAGTCTATCATAAAAAAAAATAATAATAATAAGCTTCCTGAAAATCTGCCCCTTTAGTGTGACCTGGGACACAGGCTGCTGGGCCCAGCAATGCCACTGCATGCCTGGGCAGGACTGGGAAACTGTGGCTCCCTGATTGCTCACAATGCTTTGGGAATTTTCCATTAGAGAGAAAGCCACTACACATGGCCCTACCTGGACACTGCTACCACTACAGACTCACGTCAACTCTCACGAGGCTTCATGAGTTTCAATCCGGCCTCAGTTACTTATTGACTGAGTGATCTTTCTGTGTCTAGGTTTCCATATCTGTAAACTGAAGACAGTAACAATACCCACTTTAAAGGATTGAGCTAAAATCCTAAAGATCAAATGAGTTGACTTATGTAAAAGTTTAGAATAGTGCCTGCTACAGAGTTAGCCAGAAAGGGATTCTAGCACCTTTACTCTGTGCCCACCTGCCCATGTTCCAGGGCAAAGTAAAAGCTGCTCCTGGCAATAGAGGGCCTTCCAAGTGTGAGGGTTCCAGCAGCATCAGCCAAAGAGTCAGGTGAAGGAGATCTGGGACTGAACACCTTCAACTACCTTCTGAATAAATGTGGAATGTCCTCTCATTTGACCTGGGGGAATGGAAAATGCTCACTTGTATTCTTTTGTACTGACCACCTTAAGACACATTTGCCTTTATAGCAATACAAATACACTCCTGGGCACCTGCTAGGCTGTTCCTTTCGGGTCAGTGTGCATGTCCCTACAAACAGAGCAGTGTATTCCTCAACTGGAACCCAGGTAAAAAGGCAGGCAGCCTCAACCAGGCTATCCATGTTTCTTCTGACACCTCTGAGCAGTCAGTGGCCCTGGCTAGTCAAACCATCATGCAGGATAACGAGTGTACAGGAACACCACCAATACTAGAAACAGAATCAGGCTCCGAGACACAAGAGGAAGTGACTTCTAATGAAAACAAGTTAAGCCATGAGATAGAAGGGCTTTCACTTTGTCTCTCTGCAAATTTCATTTAAATTGCAAAGACATAGAGAAATAAAAGCAACACAAAAAAATCAGAAAGGGTACTTCCAGCAAACAAAATTATAGTAAAGAATTTTTAAAAAGAATAAAAAACATAGAAATTGATTGACAGAAAAATCTAGCAGGACAGAAGAACCTAATGCCATGAAAGGAAAAAGGGCAGGCTGGCTCCTGGTCCTGGTAGTTAAGGCAGACAGATCCCACATGGCCCACCCTGTAGTTCAATTTCAAGACTTAGTGGCTTGAGAAACATGCTGGGTCTGTGTGTGTATATGTCCCAAATACCAACCAAGTAGACAAACGCATGGAGGAGAAGGGATCGTGGCATGGCCGTTCCTCAGGTGGGTTGCTTTTGCTAAGCTCGTTGCACATGCCCTCTGGAAAAATTTAAAACAAACAAACAAACAAACAAAAAAAACAAGAGAGGGGAGACAGGGCAATCAGTTAACTACAGAGGTAACTCAACCATACCCTTAGGGCCCTACTAACTCCTAGAGTTACTCTTGCAAAAGCAGGCTCAATAATTTGGACTCAGATGAGAGTCACGAGTTTCTGAAGTACTTATGAGAGCATACCCAGAGCAGAGCAGCAGACTCTGAATTAAGGCAGGCTCTTGGGAATCTGTGTGGACACTTCTTCCCAACTCCCCATTCAGAGATGTTTGTTGTTGGTTTAAAATTGCCTCGGGCAAGAAAATTTACAGTGCATGGAAATCAGGAAATGGTACCAATTAGGACTTGCACCCTGGGCACCAGAGCTGGCTGTTAAACATTAACCAGCATGCCAGTGCTACCGAGTAGGCTAAGGCTAGAGAACAGAACAAAGCCCTGGAGGGCCTGGGAAACCATGCTAAGAAAAGTTACCTACAGTGTCTGCCTATCCCTACACAGGTTTTTGTAATCAAACATCGCATTCATTGCCAGGTAAAAAGGAGTTCTCATTTGAAAGTGAGGAAATTCATTCTAGGTATAAATTTTAATCTAGACTAGTACCCTCAAATAGGAATAGAAAGAAAAGAATCAACAAACATTTTGGGGAAAGCAAGAACATGAAAGAGAGCACCAAATTCAGCAAACATAACTAGCCTACTCTTTAAAAAGTTAATGAAAGCAGATAAAATTTTAAAATTAAACATAGTTGTTTTTTCAAGATTACTTGAAAGCATATCACATCTAGACAGGAGAGAGCTGCTGTTAAGTTCATTTGGAATTCATGGAAATTTAAAAATGTTTCTAAATCCAATATTTGGGCTGAATATGCAGATAATGAGTTGAAAACTGATCTGAGAGACTCTTCCAAAATGGTATGCAAAAAAGTGAAAGAAAAGAAAGAAAAGGAGGAAAATCCAGTAATATTAAGAGTTAAGGAGGATAGATGTTACTAAAATAGTACATGTATAGGACTGTGAGAATAAAAGGAAATTATCCAAGAAATAAGAAAACATCTCCAGAACTATAGAAAGACTTGGGCTCAAGAGTCCTTTAAATGCCAAGCAGGATTAATTTAATGCAAAATGGTGTTCTGAAAGTGTCCAAGCATTAACATGACAAAGGAGTTAGGCCAGTCTGCCTCCTCTCCTTTTAGGAACCACCCAAAAGTAACAAGAAGAATGAGTGATGAGGATACCAACTTCATATTCGATGTGGCTAGAAGACATCTGAAGCTATAACGGAAAGGAGGACTGGCAAAAGCAGTGCAGGAACAGATGTAGGAAAGCATAAAGCTCAGAGCTGCCGATCTGAGAAAAAGTCTGCAGAATCCATGACACCAAAGAAACATTCATCTAAGATGGAAAAAAAATCACAATAATACTTTTTTTTTTCAACAATGGACAGAGGATCTAATGGTAAGAACTTTTCTAAACACAGCTTGCTATGGAGAAAAAACTGAGGAAGTGGACTTAAGCAAGAAATATCATCGACTAATCATATTTTTCAGGAAATAATCTGCTATTGAGAAAGGGAAAAGGAGAAGTTGTGACCTTAAGTAGGCTCCAAGCAGAGCAAAACCTAGAGGAATGGATTTATACACAATGCTATATGTCATAGGAGAATTTCTGCTGACTGTAACTATGATTCTGTCCTCTGTAACACAAAACTCCAGTAGGTAGATAAGAAGACATCTCATTTAAAGTAGAATTTACAGGGAACCAGCAGTTAGCGTAATGGCTATGTCCCTGGACTCCCATGTAGTCGACCGCGGTTTGCGTCCCGGACCCAGTGGCTTAGAACTCACGCCGGGCGTGTGTGCGTGCATGCCCAAGATCCCAAGAGGAGAATGGAGGAGAAGGGATTGCAGCATGGCATTCCCCCCGGGGGGTGATTTCTCGCTTTCTGTCTCTGTGTCTCTCTCTGTCTGTCTGGTGAGCACACGTGCCCTATAGCGAAAATCTCTCAAAAAAAAAAAGTAAAAAAAAGAAAAAAATAAGTAGAATTTACAAAACAAGAGAAAAAGTTAGCCTAAGAACTATGAAAAGAGACAAAGGCAAAATAAATGGTAAATAAGGTATTCTAACAATGAAGCAGATAAAAATCATTAGCAGTCATACATTACACTTTTAAAAACTTATCTCTATAAAATTTCATTCCGCAAAACAAGAATGTAAAGCAGAAGTATAAGAGTTTAGGGAAGGAAAAAAACCCTGAAAACATGTTCTGCTTTGTTTTTTTTCATGTTGATGAAACATGAGATAGCAGGGCCCAAAGAGAGGTGAAAAGAAAATAGTAAAAACGTGTAGACAAGAACATGATGTGGAAAGCAGAACAGAGGAAACTAGACATTGCTAAAAACAGTGAGGTATACAGAGAAGAAGATTTAAACAGAACATGAAAAAATTTTCAAATCGTAAAGTGTTGGAGGGACAAGCTCCCCGGTGCAATGATAATGTGCTATTCATGAGAAGCCCGACTCCACATTGCTACTGTGGTTTGATTCCCAGCCTAAAACATACCAGGCACACATGTGAGTGTCCCAAATCCAACAGGCTGAAGGGCTAAAGGAAAGGGAACATGGCATGTCCAAACCCTATGGAGGATACTCTCTCTCTTTCTTTATCCTACCCTTCCTCATATTTGCATCCATGCTCTATCATGAATAAATTTAAAACATTTTTTTAAAGGATTAGAGATTAAAATGATAATTATGGAAGACAAAGAAAGGAAATCTATATATGCCTGATTGGTTTCTTTCAATTCAAACACTAAAGTAAGATTTTTAAGATATTCAAGTGGAGGGAACAGAGGAGGCATGATGGTTAAGGTGATAAATTCCCACAAGGCCAACTCCAGTTCGAGTCCTGGACTCCAGTCTTGAAATTTACACTGGGTACATGTGTGAGCATGTCCAAAATCCTGAGAGGAGAATGGAGGAGAAGGGGTTGTGGCACGACCATCCCCCTGGAGGGTGTTTCCATTTTCCATCTCACTGTCTCCATATCTCTCTCTCCAGTGAGTACTTGGACCCTATGAAAATAAAACTAAAAAAAAAAAGAAAAAGATATTCAAGTGTGGCCAGCATTTGGCACAGATGTTAAGACAGCTGGATCTCACATGGCCATCCGTGTGGCTCATGTCCTGAACCTGGCAGCTTGAAAAATCATGCCAGGCACATATGCATGCATACCTCAAATCCCAAGAAGTGAGTGGAGGAGAAGGGATGGCAGTGCTGCCATCCTCTCTTGGCAGGGGGGTGATTTTTCACTTTCCCTCTCAAAGTCTCTTTCCTGTCTGCCTCCGGTTAGTGTACCCTATAGTAAAATTTAAAAAAATAAAAAAGAAAGAAAAAGGTATTCAAGTGAATATTTAACAAAAAATATTTAAAATAGAGTTCAAAGGACTATTCCAGAAAGTGAAGACGTGTGTCAACTGATTGAAGAAATAAAATATATCATTGGCAAAAATCTTCCAGTTACTAAAATCTGTCTTCTTTTAAAAGTTGGGCATATGACTAGAACCTCGAATCTCTGTGCAGAGAAGAGTTGTCCTGTTGTCTGGTATACCTATTTTAGATGCCCTACAGAGAAATAAATGTCTGTTTTCTTAGAATATTTTGGGTCTACCATTATGGCTTAGCCTATCCCAATTTATATAGGGCCACACACAGAAAACAAACAAACAAACAAATAAACAAAAACACACTAAGCAGCCCTATTCAGGGATTATGACCACCAAAGACTTCACCCTCCAGTCTTTACCCTCCTGGTCCCCAGATCTAGCCAGGAGCCAGACTGTAGGTTACCTCCTCCTGCATTCCACTGAATACTTAGATTTAACTCCAAAAACTAGGGAAAAACATATGACCAGAAACCACCACCGCAGAGGCACAAGAAATATGAGAAATGAAGAAAATATCTCTCCTCTAAAGGAAAAGAATAAGTCCTCTTTCTCCACAGAGAATACAAGGAAACTCATGTAAATGTCAAATAAAGAATTTAAAATATTCATAGTGACAACGCTAACAGAGATGTAAGAAAAGAGAAACAACAAACTCCAGAAGATGCAGGAGAAAAGAGACACCAAGTTCCAGGAGGTGAGGAAGTTCTTGCACGATCTGAAAGAGGAAACACACATCATAAAAAAGAAATAAATAGAATTGTTAGAGATGAAAGCTGTAATACAGGAAATCAAAACTTCCGTTGAAAATATTAAAAGCAGATTAGACCATGCAGAAGATCAAATCTCAGATGTAGAAGATAGAACCTCTGACATAGAAAAATTCACCAATAAGACTGAGAAAACAACCCCCCAAAAATGAGAAAAACATATGAGTAATACTAGATACTACTAAACACCAAATATCTGAATCAACAGTATCCCAGGAGGTGAAGAAACTAATAAGGTCATTGATAACCTATTGCACGAAATCCTGGAAGAAAACTTTCCAAACCTAGAGAGGCGCTCAAATATCCAGACCTAAGAAATACAAAGGACCCCACATAGAATCAACCCAAGAAGGTCTTTCCCAAGGCACATCATAGCCAGATTGACCCAAACCACAGACCAAGACAAAATACTAAAATTGGCAATCGTCAAGAAAAACATCAAGTTACTTTCAAAGGATATCCCATCAGGTGAATGTGGGACCTCTCATCAGAAACAATGCAAGTGAGAAAAGAATGGGAAAATATATTCAAAGTGTTAAGTGGAAAACAATTTAAATCAACAGTACTATACCCTATATTATCTTTCATATGGGAAAAAAAGAAAAAGACAAAAACGTCCTCAGATAAACAAAACCTGGAAGAATTTACCAACACCAGATCAGCTCTCCAAGTAGTACTGAAGGGAGTGCTATACCAGGAAACCTGAAGTCTGACACACAGAACTAGAACAAGAAACAACCAAGAGAATGGCCAGCCTAATGGTAGGAACAAGTCCGGAGTTGAATGTTAACTTTCAGAGTTTAAATGGAAAAAACAGACCACAGTAACACTGCAAATTCCACAGAAGAGAAATTAACCATGTGAGTCTGAATTAGTGAAACAGAATTTTTTTTACTTTAGACTAAAACATTACTGATTTTCTTCAATGCTTTGATTTCCATATTTAAAGATTTTTGTCTTCTCTTGAACTGTTGATAATTTCATCTACCTACTATTTGAACTGAATCCTAATGTTTTTCCTGGCTTTAAGTTTTAAACAAATTTCTCTTAACTTTTTTGATTTTGATCTATTAAAACTAAAACTGTTTTTTTTTGAAATTAAAAAATGCATTTAAAAATACTTATTAATATCTATGTAATTACTGCAGTAAGCTATATAGCCCCAGTGAGGTGCTACTTTATAGTATGTTCACTTAACTCACTGAGGTTTACTCCTAAAGCCAGACATGCATTCATAGATATGTATATATCAGCTGTGATTGCTATTGAAAGTTTTAAAATTAATTAAGACCTTTAGTGAATCAATAAAAATGTGGGGAAAAAAAGGTATGGAAAACAACTGTCCATACCAGAGACAGTGTGAGAGAAGTGGAGGAATTGGCAGAGGGTGAGAGGTAGGGAACCAAGGGGGGAAAAAAAGCAAAATATATAAGAAACAAGAAATATAAAATTATTTGCTAATGATAACATGTATGGTAATATCCTGGATTGAGCCAATATGCAATGTATTCTGGTTGGAAAATCTCATTTTGAATATTGTATTGATGTACAGTGAATGACTGTAAATAAATAAATTTTTTAAATCTAAAAAACCCCCACAAGATATAATACATTTACTTAAATTCAAAGAAAAATAGATAATATTTTGGATAAGTAAGCTGAAAAAATGTAGTAGAAAAGGTGAAACAGCTAGTCTAGCTTCAGATTTCACAGAATACTCGCTGCCATGAAACAGTAGGAAAAAAAAAAAAACAACAGTAGAGCAATCCATGAAATTAAGGAAATAAAGTACAACACAATGATTGTTCACCATTGACACAAGTCAAATTGCCATTGAACTTAAAAAGGTAACAGGAAAACATTTTCGCTTTTGTTTTGTTTTTCTACTGCATGCTAGTCTAGTACCTTTGGTGGTGGCAATTGTGTTTTTTCCTGTCATGCATCCAGTCCATCTTGATTCCTTTGGTTATAGCCTTCTGGCTCAACCCCAATTCTACTAACATTTGTTAATATCTAGGTAAAGTGATTCTGATTCTTTTCTTTCCTTTTAATATTTAAGTTTACTTGCCTATTTTTGCATAGGTAGTACATTCACAAAATAAAACTCAAAAGGTACAGCAGGCCCCACGATGCAGTGGTAATATGCCCAAGAGAAGCCAGATCCCAGGGGCCAGCAGATGGTATGATGGTTAAGGCACTCGACTCCCACACGGCTGATTGTGGTTTGAGTCTGGATCTGGCGACTTGAACACCGGGTGTTGTGCATGCACGCCCAAAATCTCAGAAGAAGCAGGGATAGCAACGTGGCCATCAACCTTGAGCAGTGCTTTCTTACTCTCCCTCTCTCTATCTGTCCCAGGCAAGTGCACATTCCTATGGAAAAAATATTAAAAAAAAAAAAAAAAAAGGAGAAAAGCTACATCTCCCACTTGGCAACCATTGTTTGAATCCCCAGCCCAGTCAGCCTAAAATACAATGGGTACACACAAGTGTCCAAATCTGGTGGGCTGGAGGATGAGAGGAAGACAATCGTGTGTGACCAGACCCAGTGGAGGGTATTCATCTCTCTCCCTCTTTCTCTTACTTTCATGTGCACATAAGCTCTGTCATGAATAAAGGAAAATACATTTTAAAAATACAAAGCTAATCTCCTTTTTAGCATTGTTAACTAGTTTCCCTCAATAGTTCACTGCTACGAGATTCTTATATCTTTCCTTTTAGAACTAGAATATGTATACACAAGAAAATGCATACATAATATGGATTATATAGACAGATTTCATGTGAGTAATAATGTGTATTTATGTGCAAAATGTGTGTGTGTGTATATATATACATATATATATATTTGTATACACAAATATATTACACAAATATATAGATTTCTTTTTATGCCAATGGCGAGATAGGATGCATTTTGGCCCACCTCTTGCTTTTTTTTTTACTTATTAATATATCTTGAATCTAGTGGTGTGCTGGAAAATGTTAACCAGATGTCTTACCCCTCTATAGCCTA
Source organism: Tupaia belangeri chinensis (assembly GCF_000334495.1). Classification (NCBI taxonomy): domain Eukaryota; kingdom Metazoa; phylum Chordata; class Mammalia; order Scandentia; family Tupaiidae; genus Tupaia; species Tupaia belangeri. The sequence continues at coordinate 1,166,267 of NW_006205575.1, forward strand.
TTCTCCACAGAGCAGCCAGTATGGCCCTTCTAAGCATTAGAGAATAACACTGCTCAGCTGAAGGCCCTCTGATGATTTCCGGGCACTCTTAGAGCACTATCTGAAGTTTCTTTGTGGTCTGCAAGACCCCACCTCCATTTTTTACCTCATTTTCTACAGCTTTTTCCCACTCATTCCACTCAGGGCATGACAACCTCACTGTTTTTCTTTGCACTTCCTTTCCTTCCACCTGGTAGATTTTTCCTCCAGACATTACAAGATTTCCTCTTTTATTTTATTCACCTTTTCAGATAGATCTACACTGAATATTCTCTCTGAAATAGCACTCCTCATCACTCCCTCTTCTTTTTAACTATATGGACCAGCCACTGATCTCTATGCTTTATGCGTTCTAAAGCATTTAAAGACTAACTTAGTCTTTATAGCAACCATTTGAGGTAAATACAATTATTATTTCCACTTTACAGATGTGTAAATGGAGTTATGCAAGTGGTTAAATAACTTCCTCAAGATAACAGAGTTCACAAGTCTACACCAGGATTAAATCCTAAGCAATTTAATTCTGAAGTCATATTCTATACAGTCTCTCATCTGCCATTTTTACTTATTTACTTATTTATTGCTACAGGATGCAAGTGCTCACCAGAGAGAGAGAAGGAAAGTGAGAAAGCACCCCTCATGGTGATGGCCACATTGTAATCCCTTCTTTTCTAATCTCCTCTTAGATTTTGGGCAGGCATGTACATATGCTTTGTGTGTTTTCTAGGCTGCTGGGTCTGGGAATGCTAATGTAATCAGACGTGTGGGATCCAGCCACCTGAACTACCATGCTTCTGGCTGGCTCTCATCTCTATTTTTAAAAGTTAAATAATTTTTAATTGATAAAAATTGTATGTGTTTGTCACATACAGCATGCTGTTTTTACATATGTGTATATTGCAGAATAGCTAAATCAGACTAATTAACATCTGCATTACTTCTCCTTTTTTGTGGTGAAAATACTTACACTCTACAATTTTTCAAGAACACTATACATTGTTATTGATTATAATCATATGCCGTGTAATGGATCACTGGATCTCATCTGCTATTTTGGAGAGGGGGTCAGAGGGTGTGTGTGCTTGCTTGGAAAGAGACAGAGAAAAAGACAGAGACAGAGACAGAAGGGCAGAAAGTACCCTCCAGTGGATGTGGTCCCATAATCCCTTCTCCTCCATTTCTTCATGCTGTTGGAATTTTGGACATGCATGCACATGTTCATGGCTTGTTTTTCAGGCCACCAGGAGCCAGGACTTGAACAATGTAGTTGGCTATGTGAGATCCAGTTCCCTTAACACGAGAGCATGGGGTCCATTCCACATCTATTTTAAAGCAAGACTTTTTACTGTCTTTGCCCTGCTTTATTTATTTATTTATTTTTATGTAGCATTTATCACTATAAAGTCACGAGTCACTTAACAATGCAAATACATTCCGAGAAAGGCAGCCTTGGGCAATTCCATTGCTGTGTGAACATCATCTAAGTACATTCTATGATGTACGTACCCTGGACAAACCCAGACGGCCTAGCCTGCTGCACAGCTATCCTATGTGGCATAGCCTATTACCATCTTATGGGCCCACCATCATATGTATGGCCAAAACCATTGTTACACAGCACATGACTGTACATCTACTCAAATATCAGACGTCAGTCCGTATATCAACTATGTATTAATTTTTACCTGTCCCCCATACTGGGTATTTTCTTCACTTCCATATATCACACACCTGAGATAGTGCTTACACACAACTGGTGTTTAAAAAATGTTTATGGAATGACTGAATGGGCATCTTTACCTATAGAGCTTTACATACGTATTCATCCCAATATGAAAACTTACGTATAAATTGAAAAGTAGAAAATGATGTGAAAAGGGTGAAGAAAGATGAGTCCTCTCCTAATATGACCATCACCAATACAAATACACCTGCAAAAGAAAAGAAAAGGAAAAGATGCTACAACGAGAAGAATATAGCTTTTTGTGACCAGATATAAACTCCTCAGGCCAGATGGTTGTGCTGTGGTAACAAGACTCTCTGTGATCCCGTATCCACAGGGGAAGGTCACACATTCACGTCCTGGGACCTGCCTTGTGCACACTGGCCACATTTGTGCCTGTGATCCAGAATAGTTGAGGCTGAGAGGGCGGACCTTGGCATGAAGACCCTTTTAGGGGGAGGGTCTCTCTTTCTTGGAAATAAGAAATAAATTTCAAAAACATAAAAACTCAATTTAATGTATGTCTATATCAGTAAATATGGAAGAAAAAGAAATATATGGGAATGAGATTATACAGACGGTAGTGGTTTAGCAACTTTCTTTTTGGGTAGAAAATGTATTTAAAGACAGCTTTGAATAAAAGAAAGAAATTATTTTAGCTGGCATGTGGGAGGTGGGAAGGAAAAAATAACATACATTTTCTGGACCTAAGAAAAAAAATAAAAACAACTACTTATGGTAGTTCTTAAAACACTAAAGAAAAGTACATAAAGGCAAATATGTCTAGTGGGATTTTAAGGGTAGAAAGAAATTTCATTTCATCACTTTCGGATGTAGCCAATTTGACCCAGCGCCTCTCTGAAAATAGTACATCAGAACGAAGTGGTCTTTCTTAAGGATTTTGCCAGAGAACATAACAGCCATGTCTATGGGCCGAATTAGTTTTCTGTTTTTTTCTGCTTATAAAAAGAGACTGGTTTTTAATACAATGACCAGATGTCCTGTTTAGGGTGGGTCAAGCCTGGATTTTGATTAGAATCTGAGCTTTTGAACAACTATATTTCTTGCATGTTTCAGGATTGACAGCAAGGTGAGAAAAGACTAAAAAGTAAGATGTAAATAAATGTCCTTGAAATTTTTATGGAATCCTTATTAGTTAGTATTTATATTCATAGAAAGTACTTGAGTTAGGGAGATGGTAACCAAGTAAAGGATCTCTTAATGGAAAGAACGTGGAAACTGATAAACATCAGACACATCAGTTTTAAAAAAACAGCCCTATAAATAAAAGCGCTGGGTAGATGAGTTTAATTTTCACCCTTGACCATTCTCTTTCTTTTGACATGTTCTGTTGCTTGAAACCTCACTTCCCTCTACAACTCATTGTTCCCTCCTCTTTTCCACTAGTAAATTAATAGTTTCCTACTTACTTCATGGTGTAACTGGGCAACTCATTTGATATCCTGGAGGATATTTTCCCATCTGTAATATTGGGAGAATAGTAGTCATTATACAGGGTTGATATAAAACTGCAAGGAGATAATACATGAAGAATGTTTCATTTGTTTTTAAATTGCTAGAGTCCATTCACTGGCCTAAGAGAAACAAAGAGAGGGAGAGGAAAAGGAAGAAAGTACCACTGAATAGGGCATAGCTGCAATCCCTACTCCTCCATTCCTCTGTCCCATTGGGTTTGGGGCACACATACACATACACCAGGTGTTTTTGCAAGTCGCTGGGGAGTGGAATTTGAACTGCCTTGACTATGTGAGATCTGACTTCTCTTAACTTGTAGGCTATAGGGCTGGCCCAAGAATGCTTCAATATGCAAAGCTAAAATAGCACATAGTTACAATTTTTTTTCCCCCAACTATTTTTTTTTTTATTGTCAGAGGGTACAGATGCTCACCAAGAAACAGAGAAAGAGGAGAGAAATCACTCCCAGTGGGGCAAGGTCACCCCATAATCCTATGTCCTCTATTTCTGCAACCCATCAGGATCTTGGGCATCCAGGCACATGCCCACAGTATGTTTTTCAAGTGGTCAGGGCCAGGCTAGCGTGGCAATCAGCCATGTGGGATCCTGTGCACTATGCAAAGGGCTTAACCCCACTGTTAGCTGGTCCTTTGCAATCAAGATCCTATTATTTATTAGACCCTTCTTATTATTTAGAAACTTGGAAACACTTTCTTGAAACTCAGCTTTACTCTGGATCTTGTGTCCTTTTCTTTACTTAAAGATTACATTTCTGCAATCATCTCCTTCTCTCTTTGGCTCATTTCCTTTGGCACCGAAGCATGCCCTTATTATATCCTATCCTAATGCTCCACCTCTTTTACCCCTCGTTTCTTGGGATATCTGCCAATTTCACTGCTCTCTTTCAAAGCAAAAAACTATGAGAGAGAGAGAGAGAGAGAGAGAATGTGAAAGGGAGAGAAAGAAAAGGAAGGGAGAGAGGAAGAGAGAAAGAAAGGCACCCCGGACAGGGTCTCATCACACTGCAACCCCTTTCCCCAACCCTCTAAATTTTCAAGATTCGGGCTGCCCACTCACACACCTAACATGTTTCCAGGCCAACTCAGGAATCCAGACCTGTGGTTGGCCATATGGCTTGCAGCTTTGGAAGACATTTCTGTTACTGCTGTGCCGCAGCCACAGAAGGCGTTGTCTGTACTTGCTATATTTACTTTCTCTTCCCTCTTCATCCCACTTCAATCACATTTTCTTCTTCACAACTTCAAAGAATCAACACTTGCCAAGGCCACCTCCATCTGGCTAATTCCAGTGGTCATTTATCTGTATTTGTCTTCCATCAACTGCTTCTTAGAACAGTCAATGTACTCTTTGTTCCCTTGTATTTCTTCCATTGTACTTTACATGAATTTTTGCTGGCTCATCCACCTCTGATCCCTAAGTGGAAGACTGTCCCAGGACATTTTCCTCAGTTCACAACTTCTCTCTGTTTCTTCCTACCTCTACCTCTCTATCTCTTTCTTTCAGCCCCTTCCCCCCGACTTCCTTCTTTCTTTGCGATCTCTTCAAGTCTTCCCTATCTATGTCTCTCCAATTTACTTTTCATTCAACCTCTGCCCTGAGCTCTAGAATCACATATCCAACTGCCAGGTAAACATTTTCACTTGGATTTCCAACGCACCTCAAGCTTTGCAAATCCAAAGCAGAAACCTTAATTTCTCTCTTTCTCCATATCCACTCTCCTCCCTATCATTTCCATCTCTGTGGCACCAATACATACCTAGTTGTTCAAGCACAATTCCTAGGATCATCCTCAATTACTTTCTTTCCTTCACATCAAGTGTCTAATTCATTAGCAAGAGCTGTCAGCCTTACTTGGAACATAAATCCTGAGCCTGATCAGTTCTGACTTCATCATTGCTGTCACCTCGTCTCTTCCAGGCCTATTATATCTATCTTTTCAGTGGCCTCCCAATTATTGTCCCACTATGGGCCCTTTCCTAGAGGGAGAGAAAGAGAACACGAGTGAGAGACATACTCTGATCCCTTTTCCCAGTCCTCCAGCTTGTCAGGATCTTGGTCATGTGTGCATGTGCTTAGCATGTTTTTCAGGTGAACCTGGCCAGGGATCTGAGCTGGTGGTTGGCTATGTATCTTCCAGCACTGCAGTTCAGTATGCTACTGACTGTGACACCAGGCTGGGCTAAAATAAATTTTGAACAGTTAATAATTGTCTTAATCTTACCACCCTCACACAAACATTTTTTTTACTATATATATTTTCGCTATAGGGCACGTGCGCTCGCCATTATATATTTTCGCTATAGGGCACGTGTGCTCGCCAGACAGACAGAGAGAGACATAGAGACAGAAAGCGAGAAATCACCCCCCAGGGGGGATGGCCACACTGCACTCCCTTCTCCTCCATTCTCCTCTCGGGATCTTGGGCACGCGCGCACACGCGCCCGGTGTGAGTTTTAAGCCACCGGGTCTGGGACGCAAACCGCGGTTGACTACGTGGGAGTCCAGCGACATAGCCATTACGCTAACTGCTGGTTCCCACACAAATTTTTTTTTTTGTTTAATTTTCCAAATTTTATTTTTGTGTATTCACATACATATTTTTACATGTTTGTCATTTTCCCATATTATCTCTCGCCTTTCTATTGAACATTAATGACACTTCTGCATGTTTTTACATTATCACTACCTGTATGCCTTTCTATAGTAATTTTCTTATTTTTGAACCCTCTGTTGGGTTCCCTATAGTCACTAGCAGTGTAAACCCCTGACTAGCCTGTCAGGTGTTTTTGTGCTTCTTTCACAAACAGTAAAGTATGGGAGCCTCTGGAAAAGTACAACTCATTGTAGAGGAAGAGATGGTGCCACCTCAGAGAGCGGGTACCTATCCCAGGTGTACTCAGGAGAGAAGGGAGGCACACCTGGCAAACTGCTCTGACCTGAGGATGCTTTGGGCAGGATGATATTTAACTCTATTCTGTAGTTCAGTTAACAAGTTTCTATCACTTGGCCTTCGCATGGAAGCCTGCTTGGCTACCATCTGCTCAGCTTTTTTTATACTTTTCTCTGTATTTTGCATAAAGCTTTTGCTTTCAATATGCTGCTTGCTATCCAGTAGGGAAAAAACAAGTGAATACCAGGGATCTCCTAGTTTCTCTCCTGCCTTTTATTGAAGCTTAGCTGTTTTGTCACTTGTCATTGTCAAGTGCAAGATGAAAACAGAAAGAGTACTGCACCTGGCACACGGTGCTGCCCCTTGAAGAACTTAGCTGGAAACAGGAGATGCTTTATAGGAGCTGCTCTACTATTCTCATCCTGGAAACAAGCAGAAATACATTTGTGGAATTATATTGAAAATACACAGGAAAATATGTTTTCCTTTATAGCCAACTCTTCTGAAATGAAACCGGTTTTAAATGAAGTTATGAGGAAATAGCCCTTGTGACTAAATGTTGATGAATGTGCTGTGAGCTGTGATCACAGGCTTAAAAATGGGAGGAGATCAAATTAAGGAATGGAAAGGAGGAAGTGTTCTGTGTATCTTGCCCGAGAGCTTGGGCTCTTAAGTCTTGGAGTCAAACCCTATTTTATACATCAGAGAATCTAAATTTAGGTTATTATGTGTAAATTTCTCCTCTTTTATTTGCTATTATTTATCAATTTATGTTTTCACAGTCCAGGAATTCTTTGGGCTATAATGTACATGCTTGTGCCAGAATTTATTTATTTTTTAATTTAAAAAACTTTTTAAAAGGTTTTTGCCATAAGGCAAGTGCGCTCACTAGAGACAGAGAGGGAAAGTGAGCAATCACTCACCAGGCGGGATGACCATGCCACAATCCCTTCTCCATTTTCATCCTGGGATTTTGGGCATGCACACACGTCCATGTGCCTGGCGTGATTTTCAAGCCAGGTCTAGGACCCAAACTGCGGTCAGCCATGTGGGAGTTCAGCACCTTAGCTACTATACCACGTACTGGCCCCCATGCCAGAATTTAATGGGGAACAACAGCATCCCCTGGAAGTCATCAACATGTTGATGGTAGGTGTCATTAAAAAAAGATCCTGAGAGGAAGATGAATCTGATGGCAGGGAAACCCAAAATGAAAGGCCAAATTGTTTAGGAGCCCCTTCCCACCAGGAAATCTCTTGCTAGAGCCAATCTTGAATATTCTTTCAATTTTATTTGACTCTCATTCCAAAGACACTCTATATTTAAGGCATATACTCAAGACCAAAATAATTTTTTTTAAATTTGCCATAGGGCCCATGCACTCATCAGAGAGAGACAGAAGGACAAAGAGAAAGGGAAGGGAGGAGGTAGAAAGCATCCCCACAGTGGGGCATGATTATACCATAATGCTCTCTCCTCCACTTCTCCACCCCATTGGGATTTGGGGCACACAAGCCCATACTGAGTGTGTTTTTCAAGTTACTGTGACTGGGATTCAAATTATGCTTTCACCCATGTGGGATGTGATTCCCTTAACCACTAAGCCATAGGGCTGGCCTCAAAATAATTCTTTTGAAAATATTTAAAATAATGTAACAAAATTAAACAAGAATAACTTAAATAATGACATTTTCTATAAGCACTAGTATCCAGCACCAATTAAAGAATATTAATAAAAAAGAATAGAATTGGGGTCAGCAGGCGATTAAGGTGCTAGACTCCAAAAACAGTTTGGGTCCTGGACCTGGAATATTGAAAATCATGCTGGGAGAATGTGTGTGTATATGCATAAAATCCCAAGAGGAAAATGGAGGAGGGATTGTGGTGTGGCTGTCCTTCCTGGGGGATGATTTCTCACTTTCCCCCTCTCTGCTCTGACTCTCTCTGGTAAGCACTTGTGCCCTATGGCAAAAAACTAAAAAACAAACAAACAAACAAACAAAAAAACCAAAAAGAATGGAGTTATTCCATATCCAAGGTCTCATCCACCTTGACATTTCTATGATAGGCTTAATCATTCATTCATTCATTCTTCACTGGACACTTACTGAGTGATTACTGTCACAGATATTATAGGCAGTGAGTTGTACACTGTTGTTATCTATGTCAGTGTTTACTAATTTCAACATTTGGATAAGCTAGGGCTAAATGTGCCTAGCACAAATACTTTAAGGCATATATATGAGAGCTTCCCACTCAAGGTAGCTTATCTCTGTTTTGCCAGAGTATACGTGCATCCCTGGAAACCTCATTTGATGGAAGTTCTATACTACAGTATCTTGTCTAAAACTCCTATACCATGCTCTTCCTATACGACACTATCTTGTCTAAAATTTAGTAATGTTAATCACTGTATTATTGTAAAGTTCCACAACTTATATACTGGGTAATTACAGCTTATAATTTTGGCCCTAATGAACCTTGCAAATACCTGACATACTTCCTGACAGACTCATCCTTAATATTTATGGTACCTGGGTTAAGAGTACAAATGGAGGCCAGAGTAACATGTGCAACTATTGTGAATATTGCACTGTACAGTCAGTGTTGAAACTACACATTAGAACACTAAAAGAAAGAAAATCTATGCTTGATTCTACTGGGAAACCATCTTTTGCTATGCAGGAATCTATTGCACTTAAGCTGAGATGAAAGCTATAACAAGTAATTTGTCTTCTCTTTCCTAAAAGCACTTCTGGGGTTCAAACTCAGCCTGAACTCCAAAGCAGCCTATCTCTGACATAAGCAGTCATACTACCCACAACTTTTTATTGCACTTGGAGTCTATCTTTTGTTTTGAGGACATAGGGGAAGAGATAAGAGCTTCCTTGGAGCCTGAGTAGTGTTGGTCACGGGCGAAGGAATATTTGGTTATGGACCAGTGTTCACCCATTTTTTAAAATTGTGTGTGTGTGTGTGTGTGTGTGTGTGAAATCTAAGGTTCTTCAAAGCATGCAGTCCGGGACAGAGGCCTCTCTGTGGAGGTCAAAGGGGGAGTTTGCACAGGTCTAAGGAGTATTGTGCTTAGTGATAATAGGAATTCAGTGCTGTGCTAATTTGCAGGATGATCTATTAATAGATGGCTGAATTTTTGAAGAATTTCTTCAGCATCCAGAACAATGGAGCTAGACTGATGGCTTAGACTTAACTGTAGCACATTTCTAAGTTTGACTTTCTCCAAAACTAGGTGTAAATGGCAGTATTATGAAGACTTTTTAAAAGAAATAAAATAGCTAACACACAAAAATAAAGTAGTATAGTGAATATCGTGTTTCTACCACCAGCTATGACAAACTATGGCTCATGACAAAACTTGTTTCAGCTTTACCCATCGTCTTTGCTATCCCATGAATTATTTTTCAGCAAATACTACATACCTTATCATGACATGTATTTCTAAGATGCATATTTCATTTTTCTAATTTGACACAGGGCATATGTACTCACTGGAGGGGAGGGAGAACTCCAGGGCATGGCCACTCATCTCCTTTTGGAATGCTGGGCATGCATGCACATGGGCTGCTTGTTTCTCAAGTCTCTGGGATAGGACTTGCTGTCAGATGTGTGGAATCAGCTACCCCAACCACCACACCACGGGGTGGCCCAAGATATTCTTAAAAAGATAAAACAAGGGACCAGCAGTTAGCGTAATGACTACGTTGCTGGACTCCCACGTAGTCCCCCGTGGTTTGAGTCCCAGACCCGGTGGCTTAAACTCACGCCGGGAACGTATGCATGCATGCCCAAGACCCCGAGACTAGAATGGAGGAGAAGGGATTGCGGCGTGGCCATCCCCTCTGGGGGGGGTGATTTCTCGCTATCTCTCTGTCTCTGTCTGTCTGGCGAGCGCATGTGCCCTATAGCAAAAACCTCTCAAAAAATGAAAAGAAAAAAAAAGGGGCTAGCAGGTGGCCTAGGGGTTACCTCGCTGGATTCCCAGTTGGCAGACTGCAGTTTGAGTCCCAGACCGTTGGCTTGAAAATCACACCAGGTGCCCCTGGAAGATCTTGAAAGAAGAATGGAGAAGGGATTGCCTTGGCCATCCCCTCTAGAGAGTGATTTCTCACTTTCCCTCTCACTGTGTCTCTCTCCACGTGTCCTAAGGCAAAAACCTCTTGAAAATAATAATTAAAAAAAGACAAAACAATACTGTTATCCAGTTAGTCCCTATTCAACACTTTACAGTTTGATACATGGGCAAGACACTGTATGGCTTTCACTTTTGAGCATGAAAATAATTTCCCATGAAGAGACACACTTTATGGTGTTCATAAAATCAAGCTCTGAGGAGGTGGGATGTGTTATGTACACATCTACACTAAATTGTAGGGCTTGTCTTCAAGAACTGCCCTTTTCGACTTAGCTGACCCTAGCGACAGTGAACTTGGTAATTCTACAAGAGTTTAATTAATTTATTTTTTAATCTTTGGAAAGCAAGGCGTGGGAAGCGGATTTAGTTCATTAGGCCAAAGCGTGTTACAACTTGTTTCTTTTTCCCAAATGTCCAAGTTGCTAAGAGAACACGGACTTTAAGGGTAAGTCCTGATGCAGCTCCTGCTGCTGCTCTCAGAGGCCGGCACCGGGCGTGCTGGAGGTCAGGGGCTTCGACCGGCTCTGCCCGCGTCTCACGCAGTGATAGGGCTCGCAGGCTAAGCTGGGCGTTTCCTCCCTTTCCGGCCTCGGAAAGTTTTGTTTGGTTCTTAATTCTCGGTTAAGGAACGGCGCCCTGTTGACCAAAGGTTTCTCGGCGTCTCCTCCAGTGGCTAGCGGCCAAGTTTCCCCCGTCCCAGGAGCTCAGACGATGGTCCGTCAGCTCGAGATCCTCGATGGCCGGGGAAGCGAGTCTTGTGCGGAGGAAGCGGGTGGGCAGCCGCTGGCCGGGCCCTCTGTCCAGTTCCGGGGCCTCTGTCCAGTTCCGGGGCCAGTGCCCATCGCACCGCAAAAGATGCGGGGAGTCTCCCCGGTGACTTCTCAGGGACCTGGTTTCCCACCATTCCCCAGAGAATACTCACCCCAGCCGCGCCCAAGCGGTAGAGAGGGCGGCCAAAACCCGGGAGCGGGCCCGAGGCGCATGCGCGCACCGAGGCCTTGGCGTCTAAGCGCTCGCCCCGCGGCGGGCGCCGCCACGT